>NW_027468859.1:13754212-13766712 GCF_046254945.1 Alosa pseudoharengus
AAACCCCCCGATCTCACTTCCAAAAGTTGAAAGAAAATACTTGCCCTCAGGTCAGAGGAAACTAGCAGGGCCACTGGCCCATAAAAGTACAGCCAGCACCCCACATCACACACACACACGCACACACACACACACACACACACGCACGTGTGGTCAGGTCTGCAGGTCATTAGGGGCCTGCAGGTCAGTGTAGGTCTATGGTCTTACATGTATGTATGTTGTCTTTTGGGTACATTTAGGGACCGTTCGTTATTTATAAACGGGGTCACCGGAGGGATTTTAAGTGCTTCGATCAAAAGTTGCATGACCCTCCCCTGCCTGCTATATAATTTTCAACGACCCTCCAGCAGCATTTTCAAAAATGACATGACCCTCCCTGGCCAATTGTCGATGTCTTCCGCGCTATGAAAACACATCAACATATATATGCTACCGCCCTAAATTCAACCTCTGCTTTCTGATCTTACACATCACACTTCACCAAGATGGTGGCCATTTCAGTATTTACTCACTAACATTGTTGTGGAAACACAATGGAAACTAAATGCACACTTCCTGCAACTGCATTAGCCTACTTGAAAAGTTACTCCTCTAGTAATTATTCACATGAAATAAAACAATAAAGCATTGAGACCATTCAACAAAGCACACTGGGTAATAACAAATTCAACACATGAACTTGTTGCTATGGACTCGTCTCTAGGCTTCCTCAGTCATTGTAAAGCTGCCGAAGCTGAACATTATCCAAAACTCAATTTCTCAGACGAGCGTCAATTTGGGAGCTTGCTACACTTCTTCCTTCTCAAATGACTTGAAAAGCCGTTTGCACAATTTCACAAATAACATTAGTCCTGCATTCTGGCCTGTCTCTGTGTTGTCCTGTTGTTACCCCTTGCCCTTCCAGAGAAACAGATGTATTCAAATCATCGTTTTGCTTGCTTGAATGCGAACTCAGAGTGATGTTACAGTAACCTAGGCCTATTTAAGTTAACGACGTGGTTGTCGTGAGAGCACGAATTATTAGCGCTTGCAGTGTTCGGCCGTAGGCTACGTGCGCACCTTCCAGGCTACTCAGCTAGACAAAGAATTCCCCCTGTATATTCACTCCAAGTTGGCCTACCATAACTTAACAACTACACTGTAGACCATAAACTGGCTATTTATATGACCAAATGTATTTGTTCAACTTTATGAAGCAGAATTACGCACTGCTACTTGGAACGTTTTTGTTGGCAGGAGAGAGAATGACAGCGAATAACAAATTGCACTTGTTGCTGGTTACCAATACATACTATATATTTTTTTGCAAACAACAAAAACAGAAAGGATGGAGACAGCAAAGCTAGAGATGGGCAGGAACAAGGTCAATTGGTAGAAATGCTTGTCAAAACGTTAGGAGCTGGATGTGTGGATGAATGAAGCACAAGTATGCTTTAGGCTATGTTAAGCATGCAGACTGTTTAAAGTTAGGCTACACGGTAAACTACAAGTAAACCAAAGTTAAATTTAGCTTTTTTAGGGCTGGATAAAGTTGACCAAATGGATATAGGCTGTTAGGCGTGAATAAAGTAGGCTACTTTGTTGCTCCAACCCTTTCAACGTTAATGGGGACGAATGTTGACATTTTCCATATTTTGCGTGAGAAACCCGGGAAATCTCCCTTATTTTCATTGTTCAATGTTGACAGAGATATGGAACGAAAGAGAACATTATATGGCGACAGAAATCAACAATCAAACAAGCCACTTTGATTTTTTGCTGTTTTCATTAATACAAAAGATGGGTGACCCTCCCTTCTAGACAAAAAAAAGTTAGGTGACCCTCCCCTCAACAAAGAATAAAAAGACATGACCCTCCCCTATTTTCCTCCGGTGACCCCGTTTATAAATAACGAATGGTCCCTTAGCTTTCCAAAAACGGGAGATTTTTTTTCGGGGGGTGTCAGTGTTTATACCGGATCTGTGTTTGCATATTTAATACGTTTCATACACGTGTTTCAACACTGCATTTCGGTCGTTGCTTTTACCTTACCATTACCTTACGCATGCCAGTTATGTATCCACCAGCTGCCTGCCTGCAGCCTACTTCCAAAACTCCAAAGCTGCTTGCTGTCAGATTTGGTTCCGAGGGCACAAGTTCAGTGTATAAACAACACTCAATAACAGTTTATGTGATGTGTTAATCAATTAACTCAGTTAATCAGTTAATCAGTTCAACAATTTCACAACAGCTAGTTCTGGAGTAGGCCATTCAACTTGCCCGCTTGCTTACGACGAAACTCAGGCTGCGCAGTCGGCACCCGCTTCCTTATTTGGGTTTTGGGTTGCCAGGTTTTAGCCTATGACAAAACGGTTGAAATTGAAACTAAGTGATCGTGTATGTGTAGGGTGTATTTTATACACAATCTGGCAACGTGAATGGATCAATGATTTTAAAATGAAGTTTGATGGCCATGCAAATTACGGGAGTTTTCCCAGGAGGTATGGTCTATATGTATGCACAGAAGCTCTATGTAGGCTTTCTAATGGGTACATGTCGACTGGTGTGCTTGTGTATCTGTGTGTTTGGGTGTCTGTGCATGCTTAGCAGCACATATGTCTCGTTCCTTGTATGGTGCCCCCCCCACCCCCTATACTATTTATTGCCTATATGGCACCATTGTGCTTCTTAGACCTCCCTTTTTACCCCCTGCAACTTGTGGCACAAGCATTTCACTTTATTGCAAAGTATATGTGACAATTAAACTTTGAACTTGAACTTGAACTGAACACGCACGCACACACACACACACACACACACACACACACAGTGTTGGGAAGTAACTGAATACATGTATTCCGGATTACATATTTAAAATACAATATATAAGTAACTATTTAAATACAGTTACAATTTAAATGGGTGGTATTCAGAATACAGTTATATTGATACATTTAAGGGATTACATCTTAAATTAAGACATAGCCCAAGGCTTTTCAAACTCAAAGTCAAATATGTTTTATCCACACCATCTAGCATATGTATCTCTCAGGTGGAAATGAATAAATGGGCATAAAAAAATAATGTAGGGCTAACCACAACCACTCAAGCAGCCAGTAACGATAAAAGCTAATGAGTATCCTAATAAATACCAATGCTGCCTGGAAATATTCTTGTATTATTGCTTGAGTGGTTGTGGTTAGCCCTACAGTATCTTGTTTTTTCAGTGCTTATGTATTCATTTCCAGCTCTCCTTCTTCTACATCTCCTCCTTCAAGTTCAACCTGTGGCTGACATACAGGCTGCTTGCAGTATTGGATACTGTTCAAGCTTCTACATTGGTGTTATTTTCTGCACGGCCTCAATGTATAGGGCTACTTCCAGTAACAATTTTGATGCGCTCACAGAATCTTGGCTCTGAGCCAAAATGGGAGAGGTGGGGCCTGACAAGGTCTGTTATTGGATCAATCCAGTGTCAGTTTGAAAATGAACCAATGGGTATCTGACTGTCCTTGCTTTGGGTTGATCGTTGGCCAATCTAATTAATTTGTATATTCTATCGGGCCAGAGGTGTGTCGGCCCACTGGGAAAACGCCTGTATGCCAGATGTCCAGTCCGCCCCTGTATCAATCCATCCTCACTGTAAAGTAGGTTTTGTTTTGGGTTGTTGTTGACAGTATGGGTCTTACAAGTTTGCATAACCTCACATCCACTGCTATGATGTAATCCAATAAATTGTTCACCCCTCCTCACCTCCGTCGACTCCCTGCCACCACAAAGACACAACAACATACAACTACTGGAATACACTACTGGACTGCGTGCTGAAAGTGAAGCATATGCAACAAACTCCCCAGGGCCTCAGCAGGCAGATGGAGACTCTGAACAAATATTCAACCCCATCTTCCTTGATTTCCCATCACCACCTACACCCAATCACGTCCCCACCCAATCAAACTCCCCAGGCCACCCAAACCCCCCTGATCTCCCATCACCATCCCCACACCAACACCCCACCACCCACTTAAACTCCCCAGAATCCCCTGTATACCCATCCCCATCCCAACACTCCCCCACCCGCTCAAACTCCCCATGATCCCCTGTATACCCATCACCATCCCCACCCCAGCACATGATTTTCCCTGCAAGAATGGAAGGACTGCTGCCAGTAGCCTTGCAGCTTGTTAGTAGCCCAAGACCCTTAGCACCAAAGGAGCGCTTGGCACCTCCACGGCCTCCCCCTTTCCATTCAGAAGGATCTCTTAAGCAGCAACAACCTTTTAGTTCATATTCTCAGCTGGCATATAGCAGCTGCAGGGGACAATTATTTGATGATGATGATGAAAGTATTATATGATATTCTCAGGGTCCCTGCAACAGAAATGGTACTGCAGTAGTTTTGAGAACATGCCGGGACCCAGTAAGCCTATGACATTCTCTATTCCTGTATTGTCAAGTAATAGAAGACAAGTGCATCGAGCTTACAGGGTAAACCAGTCAAATCTCCTACCCGTACCACAACAACCTCAGATTTCCCCCGTGGATAATATTTCCCCAACACTTACAGCTAAACTAGCACTCCTAAATATCAGTTCTCTTTCTAACAAATCATTCTTAATTAATGGTTTGATTTGCACACACAACCTTGATTTCTTACTTTTAACTAAGACATGGTTAGATCAAGCAAACAGTGCTACTGCTCTCATCGAATCAGCTCCCCCAAATTTCAGTTTTTTGAATGCTACCAGAGCAAATAAAAGAGGTGGGGGGATAGCCACAATTTTCAAGACATCTTTTCAGTGTAATATCTGTGTGCTCGCATTAAGTCTTCTCCTCATATTTTATTACTGACAATTTACAGGCCTTCAAAACATTCAGCTAAAGTCTTTCTTGAAGAGTTAGGTGAACTGCTATCAGTCATTTGCATAGAGTTTGACTGTCTTATTATATCAGGGGATCTAAACTTGCATGTGGATAATCCTGAAAACAATTATGCCAAAGAATTAATTGCACTAATCGATACTTTCTCCCTAACACAGCATGTACAGGTGCCAACACACTCTCTCGGCCATACTCTGGACCTTGTTATCACAAAGGGTCTCAATGTCTCTACAGCTGTTAAAGACCTGGCCTTATCCAATCATTTCTGTGTGTTCTTTGATGTGTCTTTGTCCCCACACACTCAAAACAGATCTATAATGGTAAAAAGGAGAATCATAAACGATCAGACAAGTGCTCTCTTTGAGCAAGCACTTTCGCAGACGTCAAGTCAACTGTCAGACTCGGTAGAAGACTTGGCAAACATTATGCTCCATACATTGCTCCATTACAATTCAAGAAAGTTAAGGACAAACAGAAAGCACCATGGAAGCAAAATCCAGCTGTTAATCTCCTAAAAAGAGAGTGTAGGAAGACCGAAAGAAAATGGCGTAAATACAAACTTCAGATCCACTATGAAATCCATAAAGAGATGCTCTGCACATATAACTCTGAAATATGCAAAGCAAAACAGTCTTTCTTTTCTAACGTCATCAGTAGAAGTTCAAATAACACTCGTGTTCTATTTTCAACTGTTGATAAGTTAACAAATCCCCCCTCACAATTAGCGCCAGAACTTCTCTCAACTAATAAATGCAATGAGTTCTCATCTTTTTTCAAAGGTAAAATTGACAAAATCAGACTCAACATATCTATTCAATTACCAATTCAACACCCGGAACTTCCAGCTACAAATAGAGGGAAACTTAACTTGATGTCAGAGTTCAGCTTGATAGACCAGTGTTTCTCAAACTTTTTCAGACCAAGGACCACTTAATCAATAAAAAAAACCTCACGGACCACCTAGCTAAAAAAAAGAGTAGACCTACTTAAATAGTTACTTACACAATAGGCTTACTCACTGAGCCACGTTGCTTATTTTCTTTGCACCTTGCTTATTGTGTCAGAGGATTCATATGATTTAAACTGGCATAACTTACATAGGCAGCGTTGCAGAACTGTTTGGATTTACATACAAGTTGGTTCAATATGGCAAACAACTCATCTATATTATATTTTACCACATCTGCTCGCGGACCACTTGGGATAGCTTGCGGACCACCAGTGGTCCCCGGACCACACTTTGAGAAACACTGTGATAGACCACGACACACATGAAAAAACGGTACAGAAGCTCAGCTCTTCCACATGTGGCTTAGACATTCTGCCAACCAATTTCTTTAAAACTGTTTTTCACCTTATAGCAGCAGATGTCCTTCGCATGGTAAATTCATCACTGCTGTCTGGCATTTTTCCTAAGTCACTGAAAACAGCTGTTGTAAAGCCACTTCTCAAGAAGAATAACCTGGACGCCTCCATGCTAAACAATTACAGGCCCATATCCAATCTACCTTTTATTGGCAAAATTATTGAAAAAGTAGTCTTTAATCAACTAACCACCTTCCTAACATCAAATGGGTATTTTGATTACTTTCAGTCAGGTTTTCGGGCAAACCACAGCACTGAAACAGCTCTCATCAAGGTTTTCAATGACATACGCCTCAATATAGATTCAGGTAAAACATCAGTCCTAGTGCTATTGGACCTTAGTGCAGCATTTGACACTGTTGATCACAATATTTTATTACACAGACTAGAACACTGGGTTGGATTTACAGGCATAGTTATTAACTGGCTGAAATCATATCTACAAGAAAGGAGTTTCTTTGTTGCCATTGGAAACTGTACCTCAACACCAATGTCCTTGACTTGTGGTGTTCCCCAGGGGTCGATCTTGGGGCCACTATTATTCAACCTCTATATGCTCCCACTTGGACAAATCATCCAAAATAATTTGATTTCATATCATAGCTATGCAGATGACACACACATTTACTTAGCTCTATCACCAAACAACTATGGTCCCCTTGAATCTTTGTGTCAGTGTGTAGAACAAATCAACACCTGGATGTCTCAAAATTTTCTTCAGCTGAACAAAGAAAAAACTGAAGTAATTATATTTGGTAAAAAGGAGGAAAGACTTAGGGTTGCCACTGTCCTTGACACAAAAGGGTTGAAAGCAAAGGATACAGTTAAAAATCTTGGTGTATTAATTGACAGTGATCTAAATTTCAACAGCCACATGAAAGCGATAACTAAATCAGCTTTTTACCACCTCAAAAATATTGCCAAACTTAGAGGGCTGATGTCAAAAGATTATTTAGAAAAACTCATTCATGCATTTATCTCCAGCAGGGTTTATTACTGCAATGGACTTTTCACAGGCCTTCCTAAAAAGACTATCAAACAGCTTCAGGTGATACAAAATGCAGCAGCTAGGGTTCTTACAAAAACTAAAAGAACTGGCCACATTACTCCAATTCTTAAGTCCCTGCACTGGCTTCCAGTAAGTTACAGAATTGACTTTAAAGCACTACTGCTTGTTTATAAATCACTTAATGGAGCAGGACCTAAATACCTCTCAGACATGCTTCAGCAGTATACACCCTCCAGACCTCTGGTCTCAGGAGAAAAACCTGTTAGTAAAACCTGCTGTTAGAACTTAACATGGTGAAGCAGCTTTTAGCTGCTATGCGGCTCAGCTCTGGAATCAACTTTCGGATGATATTAAAAAGGCCCCAACTGTAGCCAGTTTTAAATCTAGACTTAAGACCAAACTGTTCTCAGATGCTTTCTGCTAACTGCACTGAGTTATACAGTAATTTCTGAATCTGTCTTGAAAATTATTCTACCTTGTGTCTTTTATTTTGTCTTTTTAATCATTCTCTATTCTTAAATGATTTTACCTTGTGTTTTATGTTTTCTTTTTATTATGATCTTTACCTTTTGAACTATTCTTTGACTATATTGCCCTTCTATGCTTTCATTTGTTATTATTATTTGGTTTTGTTTATGTAAAGCACATTGAATGACCTCTGTGTATGAAATGCGCTATATAAATAAACTTGACTTGACTTGACTTTGAGTAATCTATTGGAATACGTTTTTAGGGCATGTATTCTGTAATCTGTAGTGGATTACATTTTAAAAGTAACCTTCCCAACACTGCAACACGCGCACACACACACACACACACACACACCAGGCTCCTCTCCCCTGCTGGTTAACCATTAGCGTTGTGCTTTAGCCCGGAGCAGACCCAGGGCCCTAGAGGTCATCTGCATAATGGACATTAATTATTAGCGAAAAGCCACTTATCGCCAGCGCATAATGAAGGCTCAGGTTGCAGACTGGCTATTTTTAGAAGTCCTGTTGTGCCTGGCGACTGTCGCTGCCAACTACAACGACCCTCCCAGGCTCAGATGCCACTGCAATGCATCCTGGGATTAGTGGAGGAACAGTAAAGAAGGAGATGAAAATATCTGTCTGCTGCTTTTACTGTTCACAGCACACAAATACACACACATGCACTAGCATATATACTTACGCACACACACACACACACATGCAGACATACGCAAAGACACACATATGCATGCGAACACACACACCCACACACATGCATACACACTTTACATTTATACACACGTGTGTAGGATGAATGTATGCAGTCCATCCAGCAAATGTTCCTATGGAAAAAGTGTGTAAGGCACTCGTGCATGTTCAAGAGCACACGTGCACGGGCATTCCGGAGTGTAAACACACACTTCTGCACACACACTTATATGGACCTACTACTGTTTGTGCTCGTGTCATTACCTCACCTGTTTATCTTTACTTAATTACTTCATAAACACAATGTCTGCCTCTGAGACACTGGTTTGGTCATGTTTATGGTGTGTGTGTGTGTGTGTGTGTGTGTGTGTGTGTGTGGCCCTTATGAGTGACTTCTCTTCTCTTAAACAGATACACCAGACTGAAGCTGCAGACCAACCCTGAAACCGGCATCCCAGTGAAGAAGTAAGTCTCTTTCCTAAATCTGGTCTATATACAGTCTGGATCAGCTTTGAATCTGGTCTAGATCTAGTCGGTATCAGGTCTGAATCTGATTTATATAGAGTCTGGATCAGGCCTGAATCTGGTCTATATACAGTCTGGATCAGCTTTGAATCTGGTCTAGATCTAGTCGGTATCAGGTCTGAATCTGATTTATATAGAGTCTGGATCAGGCCTGAATCTGGTTATACAGTCTGGATCAGCTTTGAATCTGGTCTAGATCTAGTCGGAATCAGGTCTGAATCTGATCTATATAGAGTCTGGATCAGGCCTGAATCTGGTCTATATACAGTCTGGATCAGCTTTGAATCTGGTCTAGATCTAGTCGGTATCAGGTCTGAATCTGATCTATATAGATCTGGATCTGGTCAATATTTGGCCCATAGTCTGGAACGAAACCAGAACCAAATCCACTGCAGCATCTTTTGTATGAGAAAGAGCACCAATTATCAACACTGAGGGATCAATGGCATCCTTTTTCTTATCTTTGTGTGTGTGTGTGTGCTCTGATGATATACTAAGCAAATCCCCTCCTGTCATGGGTGGAGACATCTCATAATGCCTTATCTGTGCCATAGTATATTCCGGATGTTCTCAGCAGACCGGAAGCGTGTGGAGACAGCGCTGGAGAACTGCAATCTACCGTCTGGACGGGTGTGTACAGTGCCACACACACACACACACACACACACACACACACACACACACACACACACACACACACACACACACACACACACACACACACACACCCTCCCTCCTGTTGGTTGTCTGCCCTCCCTAACACACATTTGTTGTCATTGTACACATTATATTATTATTATATTGTATTATATTATGTCACACAGCTCAGGGGGGCCAGAGCAAGGAATCCACGGGCAAAAAAGAGTGTGTGTGTGTGTGTGTGTGAATGTGTGTGTGTTGCCAGAAATAGACCATGTCTAGGATGCCAGGGAAAGAGCTTAACCAGTCCTGTGTGTCACCCGTGTGTCAGGCTCCCGCCACTGAATCCCCAAGCCTACACACACCCACACCCACACCCACACCCACACCCACACACACACACACACACACACACACACACATCCCTGGATCCGCAGAGAAGGGATTATGTATGCTGATGCAGCACATGAATTCATAAGTAACGTGTTTGATTGATTGTGTGTGTGTGTGTTAAGCAACAACTCAGTATTTTGTGGTTGCCATGGGTCTGTATTTACTTCACTGTAAATCCCTCATCTTGCAGTGACATGAAAACCACCTGAGTCTGTTAGTAGTGAGAGCACACAAATTCCCTGCCCTGAGCGCGCGCGCTCTCTCTCTCTCTCTCTCTCTCTCTCTCTCTCACACGTATCTAAGTTGTTAGAGCCCATCGTCCCCGCCTTCAACACAAACTGTTAGTGATGTAGTACTCGAGTCTGGTCTCGGATTTTCAGACCGAGTCTTCGAGACCATCGCCTTTTTTTTAATGTTTTTATATAAAAAAAACACACAACACATAAAAAAAAAAAAAGCAAAAAAAAAATTTTGACGGGCATTATTTGAAAACGACATCCCGTGGTGAAAGGTACTGCCTTCAGAGCCGTTTATTCACAGGCCTGATAGCGCTCCGGCATCCTGACGTGTCTGCGGGAAAAAAATCAGGTTAGCATTTGTGTGATCTCACGTGCAAATTTCTTTTGTGTTTCCCATACACTACGAATGTGTTTCCCACACTGGCAACGCGAAACCAAAGTCATAGAGTGCAACTTTATGAGGCCAGGGGAAGACACCAAACTTGTCGATAAAGGTATAAAGAATAAATGGCGCTGGTCTTGGGTAGAGGAGGTGGGTGACAAAAAGCCCTTTGGAAGCTGGTGTCAAAAACTCCGGCAACCAGGAGCATGTTTCTGCACTTTGCACAAGGAAAATATTATATGGAACTAGAGGGGAAAAAGTGCTGCCACGGCACGAGTTAGGCCCTAGTCATCAAGCAGCTGTCGACCAATTCAACACACCTCACAGATGGCTGTTTACTCGGTCGCTCCTGCGCTCAAATTCACGTCAGATCGCTCCAATCAATTTCGCTCCCCGACTTCACTTAAAAATCATCCTGCTCCAGTAAAATTGCTCCACGCTCGCTCCAGTTTAAAAGAGGGAGAGAAAAATACAAGCCGAATTGTCACCTTAAACAGAAAACTTAAATCCCAAAGAACTAAGAGCAACGGCAATTTCACTCATAGAGTATTTATTTTAAAATGCAACACTGATAGTGCATCAACGAACAAGCTTGGCAACGTCAATACACATAGCCTAAGTGTATATGCTATGACTAAAGGGATCAGTGGAATTATTTGCCTAAAGAATAGGCGTAGCATCCAAGTTTTACTTTCATCCTTCTACTTCATATGAAACATATTCAAATTGCTCACGTTTTTTTTTTGCTCTCCTTAACACACTCTTATGTTTCTGCAAAATGTGTCTTCTTAGATTCCAAAATGAATCTTTACTCACTGAAACAGTGTCACTACATGGTCTACATTGTATCTAGTTGTTTTGTAGGAATAATAGCCTACACATGTATGACTTATCAGTTAACTTTCTAAAATATTTAGCGAACTCCATCACCACTCACTAGCTCTGATCTGTCGTTTACAATCGCTCATCCACTCGTCACTTTGTGTCAGAAATTAGCGGAGGATAAACTCGCCCTTACGCATCTGTCGGTCTTGAGGCATGCGGGCTATCTTATTACACACGGCATCTCATCATAATTTCAAAGAAATCTGTCCGACAAACTTAAGAATAACATGTTTAAAATAAATGGTGCATATTTTGCAGAAAAATGAATGTCTCCTTGTTCATGCCCTTTAGTCAATGGTTAGGCTACTAATCAATTCTAATTTACTTTTGAGTATTATAATTGCACCCACTGACCTTTCTTGGTATGGCTGTAGTATCTGTAGTCTCAGTATGCTATACAAGCAATAAGTATGCAGGTAAGTCATGAACAGGCCTACCAGGCCCAGGGTCCCAGGAACTCTGGTGCTCTACACAAAGATGCTACTGTAATATAGGCTTGTATTGGGTTTGTTCATCTTATGTCTGAATGATGTCCATTTATATCCACAAAAGTCACCAGAATCTATCATCTAAGGTACTATTTATCAAAATCTTCTTCCAGGGGAGCACACCCCTGGATCCTGCTTGACAATTATGTTGATCAGGGCATATATCTTGGTTTAGGGACCCGCTTACCTCCCAGGGAAAAAAGTTCAGGCTCAGGATTTTTTTCTACTATCACCCCTGTATTTATCTCTATGGCTCTGCTGCCGGTGAGTGTCAGTAGGTCAGCATAGTCCACATTAAGACGTTAAGAATGCTCCTCTAAACAATTCTCAATCTAGCTTAGTCTGTAGGCCTAACTGTTGATTATTAACTGGGGTGATATTAAATCATGAATATGAAAACTGACATGTTTTTATGGTATTGGTCTTGACTCGGTCTCGACTCCTAAAGGACTCGGTCTCAGCTCGGACTTGCTTCCTCAAATAATCGGTCTTGACTCGGACTCGACTGTATTTCAAAACCAACGGACTCAGTCTCAA
>NW_027468859.1:13769212-13816712 GCF_046254945.1 Alosa pseudoharengus
TGTCGCTAAGCGCCACCCTTAGAACGCTGATGAGCCAATGACAGTCCAGCCTCAACGGGACTCGGACATCAGCTCGGACAACTCCATAGGAAACAACAGGGGGCAGGCATAAAATGACAAATGAATGGTTATTTATGGTAGCCTAGAAATCTAGACGCGCCCCTAGCGGCAGCAAATTACATTTGCTGCCAGGGCTAGTCTAGCAACTCTCCGTTGGCTTGTGAGCTCCAGAAATCGAAACTTAATCAGGCCAATGAAATCGTGTATAGAGTCGTTAGGTGGGCTTAACATAATGATTGATGGCAGAGTTGCAACGGTTTGGTTTGAATTCCCTGCTACTTGAAAACAAATAAGATGGATGTTGCTGTTGGCGAACAGTGTGACACGAGTTAAGCTTTTATTAAGTTGGCAAACGTTTTAACTAGCCAACTAGCTCCGCTGGTGGGAAATGCATGGGACTCATAGCGTTGCCGCTGTCCTATTGCGTGCAGAGGGAATTTGAAAGACAACTGATTATCCCGCCCCTCGGACTGAGCACTGCGAACGGTGAGTGCCCAGACCCTACATTTTAATATGGGTCTGGCTTGTCAGGCTATATTTATGGAGTTTATTAACTCAAAAAACCCCAACGGATAACCATGGTCAAACGTTTTGCATTGGGGACGTGTAATACTGATAGCCGGTACCCTGAGAGGCTTGAAAACGGGGTATATTTTCATCAAAAGTAGCCTACAGGACGTCTCTCGCATTTGCAACAGCTTGACGTAATGTAGGCAACTAAGCCAACAACGTGGGCACAGGTTCCCTGTTAAATCCCAAGATGAAAATGCTCATTAACCAACTACTATATTCTTACTACATCAAATATTAACGTAACCTAACATATCTTAGTATCAATCTTCCACTAGCTAGCTAGCTAGCATTAACGTCAGTGGGATTTGCACGGCTACTCTCCACAACTGCTTGTCACTTTGTATGTATTCTAAAGTTTTGAATACACCCATCCATAGCATAATTAAGTCCCTTTTGATAGCTTCTGGAGGAAAGTAAATCCTTTTATCGACCAAAACGTCCTCAAAGCCTGCTTTCATATACTGTCAGCTGCAATTGTCCACAATGTATTTTTAATCAAGTCTGGTTTGTTTGTCCGAGTTTTCACACGGTAACAATGGGGGGCGGGGCTTAGCGACAGGTCAATTAGGGACGTAACGGTACTTAATGGGATTAGTATTTTGAAAAGGTGTCAAATGTTTTTTTATTTTAATTGACTAAATTGACATTTGAAATTTGAAACATGGTCCACAAGCACAAAAAAACTACTGTTGATTACTGTTAAAGACTGCATTTGGTACATTTAGTACATATCTGTATTGAACCTAAAGTCCCGTACCTAAAAGGGTTTGGTACGAATACGTGTACCTTTACACCCCTACTTACAATGGACCATGCACTCATTTTTTTTCACACTCTTTGTTTTCTCTTACAATGTATCATAAAGTATGTTTTCACTCGTTTGTTTTTTCTCTGACCTCCAGCGGGGCGAAGAGCCGGCCCTACCTAACGTTGGAGCAGCTGACCGATTTCATCAACAATCGCCAGCGAGACCCGCGGCTAAACGAGATCCTCTACCCGCCCCTCAAGGCCGAGCAGGTGCAGGCATTGGTGGACAAGTACGAGCCCAGCACCATGCTCACCCAGAGAGGTCAGTTCACCTGTCAATCATCCATACAGAGAGGTGCTCTGCACCATTTAACCTACTAATGCATGCACACACACACACACATACACACACACACACACACACACACACACACACAGAGCTGCTTTTACCTGCTCACTGCCCTACATCTGGTTGATTGGGCATGTAAACTACCAACACACACACACCCACAGTGGTTTCTGCTGCTCACCTTGTTGCCTACAGTACATCATTGAACCTATACACACACTGAGCTCTCTACTCTACCCTACACACCAGTGGCGGCCGGTGGTTAAAAAAATAACGGAGGAAGGAATGTCCGCTTGATTGGTGTTAGTGGCAATATGTGAATAGATGTAGGCCACCTACCCCGGCACATTTATAGCAGCAGTACTATGTAGCATTTTAACTGGCAATGTTGTGCAATAAGTCACTTTGGATAATAGTGCTAAATTAATAAATGTAAATGTAAATAAATGTAAATTTAGGTCTGAGAAGTCAGGGAAGATATGTAGGTCTAGTTATGAAATACAGTTTTCCAGATGTGCAAAATTATGAAAAGTCTGGAGGTTTTGCTCAATGTAATACATTTGCAGAAAAGTCTTTAACACTAAAAATAGACACTTGTTTTATAAAACCATGTAACTATTTACCATTAAAAAATAGACCTTAAATGTGGTTATTTGTAACATGCTATTGTTTTTAAAGCCAAATCGCTATAATTTAAAGACAGGTTGTAAGCTAGGTGAGAATTTATACTCAAAAGGCAAATGTTACTGAAGACGTCATTACAGGAATGCATCATGGTCTGAAACATTCATTAACAATGTTACCATAGAAAGATACAGTTAGTAACAATAACATATTAACAACAAGAACATTATTTAACAATTGTTTAGTTAAGGCATAACTTGGATGATTATAGCAACGCATAACTATCCAAAAATGTTTTAGCCTCCTATCACCAAATGAACTGTCCACGTTTGTGACAGGCCAGCAGCTCTAGGCTATAGCTGATTGTTTTCTGTGCTAACGTTACCAGTTAGCCATTTGTCATACTATGTAGCATTCAGCAGCCTACACTAGCCTTACCATCTTTTTTTGGAATAGGAATTTTTGGAACTGGTCTTCCTGCTTTGATCCTAACCTTCGCACTGTATTTGAAAGTATAAAAGATGGATATTGTCCTCTGATTCCATTGTACTGTTTATTTCACGAGCAAAAAACAAGCTTTCCGTTCAACACAAGATTCTTAGCTGTATGACTGCAGATAACGTTCTTGCACCGTTGCCGCTAAAAACAGCACCCCCTATCGCAATTGAAAATTACTGTACGGAGGAGCTTCCTCCCTTGGCCATTGAAAACGACGTGATTCACGAGCCGCTGGGGTCAGAGCCGTTTATAATGGACTTCAATGAGGGGCTTGAGGAGGAAGCTCCTCCATACAGTAATTTTCAATTGCGATAGGGGGTGCTGTTGGCATTTTGACCTAGGGGAACGATTTTGTTCATTCAAAGTGTTAAAAATAGTAATATTAACAGTAATTTATCAGATTAGTAATTCACTTTATATATTTTTTATTTTTCTCTGAAATTTTTGGGAGGGTGTTCCTCCCTTTCCTCAATGAAGGAGCCTCCTCTGCTACACACACACTGAGCTCTCTACTTTACTCTACTCTACTCTACTCTACTCTACTCTACTCTACTTTACTCTACTCTACTCTACTCCTCTCTACTCTACTCTACACCTCTCTCCTCTCTACTCTACTCTACTCCTCTCTACTCTACTCTCCTCTACTCCTCTCTCCTCTACTCTACTCCTCTCTACTCTACTCTACTCCTCTCGACTCCACTCTACTCTACTCTACTCTACTCTACTCTACTACTCTACTCCTCTCTTCTCTACTTTACTCCTCTCTACTCTACTCTACTCCTCTCTACTCTTCTCTCCTCTACTCCTCCCTACTCTACTCCTCTCTACTCTACTCCTCTCTACTCTACTCTACTCTACTCTACTCTACTCTACTTTACTCTACTCCTTTTATTACCTTATCTTATTGTCCTTGAGCTCATCCAATAATATGCATATGATTAAAATGGAGTCTGTTAATATCTAGTAATTAAGATATTAAATTAAAAAAAAATTGTACCACAAGATGCAAACACCTCGCTCCACCCCACTTTATCATCCATTGGGGTCATGTTAATGTTTGTGCATGCGGGCACACACACACACACGTGTATGTGTGAATGTTGGCATATCCCTTTGAGGACCCCGTGTATGGCAGTGATGTTGCCATGGTAACAGGTATGAGGGCCTTGCGTGTGCAGAGTCCCTAAGGGTGTCTCTCAGTAATGTGGCCAGGGCTGTCACAGGGGCACTAGAGAAGGACAGCAATCACACACAGACACGCACATGCACATGCACACACACATACACACACACACACACACACACGCACACACGCACACACACACACACACACACACTCACACTCACGCACATTTTTGCACACACACTGTGCCGTCACACACACACACACACACACACACACACACACACACACACACACACACACACACACACAAATATATATACACAGATACACACCTATAATACATGCATGTACATCTGCACACAGTACAGACAGACAGACAAACGCACACACACACACACACACACACACACACACACACACACACACACACACACACACACACACATCTGACATGTAGTGATTTTCGACACCTGTACAGAATGGTGACATTAGTTTGCCAGAGGGTCTTCTCCCATCTGTTAGAGGGAGGATTCCTCCTGACCATCCATCCTTCAGGGATAGAGAGTGGGGGGGGGGGCAGAGAGAGGCGAGATAGGAGAGACAGAAAGAGAGTGATGGAGAGAGGGAGAGGGAGAGAGAGAGAGATGAGTAAGGAGAGAGGGGGTGGGGATAGACAGAAGAGGCCAGATGGAGGGAGAAAAAGAAAGATATACACTGAAAAACAGAGAGCAGAGCAGAGAAAGCATCACTGTGCCATTACTGTGAAAAAATATCCTGATGTTGTGTTCTTGGATACAGATTGAAGAAGAGTGCTAATCCTACAGATTATGACCTGAGTCTATGTCTATAACCTGTGAGGGCGTAGCCTTCTGTGATAAACTGACCAAGGGCCCTGGCGCATGGCGGAAAACGGGTTATTTTCTTGGCGCAACATTTAAATTCTTATTTTGCACGTCTCTTTTTTTTGAGCAATGCGCCGAGGGGTGTGGCAACTAACGACCTGAGGAGGGATCTGGCGCGGTGTCTAAAAATCGATATCGTACACTACCTAAAATGCATTAAGCCACTGACCAAGAGAAACCTGGTCAGAAGTCCATGGCAAGTTGTTTATATGTTATCTTGAGAGCGCATTATCAACAGTGATGGGCGGGTGCACAACGCACCATGCTTTTCTCATCCACAAACGCACACCGGCACACATCCATGCAAAACATTACAAATTACACGATTACAATGGGAAACATAATTTGAATAAAGATTTTACGAAATTATTCACCATCGTTTGCAAATTGGTAATGACGGAGAAGCAAATATGAAGCACAGCTGAAGACGCACTGTCACGAAATGTAAGCAGCTCCTCTGCAGGATAAATGTTTTTTATTCAGTCAGTTGAACAGTATTGGGGTAAGTGTTGCTTTTTCCAAGGCTATGTTTTCAAGGGTAACCCATTGTCAGTCATTAGTAATGAACTGTGTATTTACTGTTTTGTCATTGACTGAGACCACGGTGAAGTTTCACTTTGCCAATGAGTTCAAATAATAGACGAGTGCAAATGCGTGTAGGCTATACTATACTAGGTTTTAGTAAAGCATGGTTTAGTGGAATAACTGTTCCATACGTCTCTGGCGTGCAAGCAGATTCCTTCCTTCCAGATTCCACTGACTATGAAAATACCGACGAGCTGTTTAAAATTACGGATTACAGATGTCATTCTCATTGGTTTAAAATTATGTTACACTTTTTTTCAACTGCTTACACACTAAATCTTTTCTTGTCACACAATTTTCTAAACATGTCTTCCAAATATCATAACCCCACACCAAATCTGCAAAACCATACACTAATTCTCAATGTTTGACTCAGTTTTCAATTTACTAAAACACATTTTGCAAAACACCACACACAATTTTCTACTTAACCCACAAAAATCTAACAGGAAGGAACTTGATTTCGTTTTTCAAACACAACCCATCAAAATGCCACACTAAATCACCGGTGCTTCACTCTCTCTCTTCACATGTGTAAACACTCATTACTTTACGGAACACCATCCAATCATTGCCTTAGTATAGGCCTATGAATAGACATACTCTATATGTAGGTATGGACCCTTTCAATCTGGCCCTAGAGGATTTCCGGTTGAAATGTTCAGAACCAATGCAGATAATTTGAAAGGAATGTTCTACAAAAAGTTGACTTTATGTACAGTAAAACTTGTCTTTTTTACTATACTTTTGTTTGTTACCATTAGCTCAATAACTTTTTCTATAGACCTTTGAATACATACACAACCCCCCACACACACACACCAAACACACACACACATACAGACACACACACAGACACACACACACACACACACACACACACACATTGTGTGTCATTTCCGTCTTAGGCAAAATCAGCTTTTTCAGAACTCCATGTACATCTGGTGGTCATTGTATTTTGCTTTGCTTTGTTCTTGTTGGCTGTAAAATACTGTATTCACAACAGCAAATTATGAGAAAAATCACTATTTTTGGTTTAAAAATGTCTTGCATTTTTACTGTGTATTTCAACTTCTCTCTGTAGATACCGTAACTTTCACTCTTGTATGGAAATACATAAAGCCTATGAAAGACAGAAGAGCATTAGGTTTTGAGCAACAGTGTGTACATAATGTATCCAAAATGTCATATTATGACAATATATGTGTTTATGACATTTTGAATGTTGTGTGTCATTTTGCTGGAGATTTGAGGTGTTTTGCATTTTGTGTGAGCAATTGTTGGTTTTGTGTGTGGAGTTTTGAAAAATAGACACAGAGTTTTGAAAACGTGTGTAAACAGTTGTAAAAAACTGTAACAAATGATGTGCCCAAAACACACCCATGACTGATTAAAAAAACCTAGGAACGCCTTGTTGCGCCATCCGCCCGACGTATGATAACGAAAACACTCCCAATGTGGACTGGACATCCCGCTAAACTGAAATAAGCTTTTCGCCAGTGACCATGCATTTTAGACTGTCACGTTAGGGCCCCAAGTGCCAGCCCATACAAAGATCTAGGCTATGCGTTCACGTTGGTAATATTGACCAGCCTGGGGCATATTCACAAACTAACTATTACTAGGTTATGATTGGCAGGCCGATTCAAGATAAGATTGAAACAACTGGCAAAATTCTGTGTGTGTGTGTGTGTGTGTGTGTGTGTGTGTGTGTGTGTGTGTGTGTGTGTGTGTGTGTGTGCACGTACGTGTGTCTAAGCGCATGTGTGTGTTTGTGTTTTTGTGTATGTGTGTGTGTGTGTGTGTGTGTTTTTTGCATGTGTGTGTGCGTGTGTGTTTGTTTCAGAATGTGTGTGTGTGTGTGTGTGTGTGTGTGTGTGTGTGTGTGTTTTGCACGTGTGTGTGTGTGTGTTTCAGAATGTGTGTTTGTGTATGTGTGTGTGTGTGTGTGTGTGTGTGTGTGTGTGTGTGTGTGTGTGTGTGTGTGTGTGTGTGTGTCTGTGTGTGTGTTTTAGACAGTAAATGGCCCAGTGGCCCTTGTTTTTCCAGTATGTCCAGCTCACACTGCATTATTTAGTGGAAAAACTCCCTGGCCCTCGCCCTCTCTTTTTCCTTTTCTCTCTTCTTTTCCATTCTCCTGTATCTATCCATTTTCCTTTTCTCTCTTCTTTTCCATTCTCCTGTATCTATCCATTTTCCTTTTCTCTCTTCTTTTCCATTCTCCTGTATCTATCCATTTTCCTTTTCTCTCTTCTTTTCCATTCTCCTGTATCTATCCTTTTTCCTTTTCTCTCTTCTTTTCCATTCTCCTGTATCTATCCATTTTCCTTTTCTCTCTTCTTTTCCATTCTCCTGTATCTATCCATTTTCCTTTTCTCTCTTCTTTTCCATTCTCCTGTATCTATCCTTTTTCCTTTTCTCTCTTCTTTTCCATTCTCCTGTATCTATCCATTTTCCTTTTCTCTCTTCTTTTCCATTCTCCTGTATCTATCCTTTTTCCTTTTCTCTCTTCTTTTCCATTCTCCTGTATCTATCCATTTTCCTTTTCTCTCTTCTTTTCCATTCTCCTGTATCTATCCATTTTCCTTTTCTCATTCTACCAGCTCCCTTTATCTCTCGCTCTGCCTCTTTCCATGGTCAACCTTTTTCCATTTTCCTTTCATCCTGTTCCTCTCTGACCATTTCTCTCTCTCTCTTCTCTCCCCCCTCTATCTCTCACACACACACACACACACACAGACACTCTCTCTCTCACACACACACACACACACACACACACACTCACACATAGTTATAATCATCACTCCCTCTGATCACATCCATCCATCCATCTTTCTGGTTCCACTCTCATTACGTCTCTAAATGTTTTTCCTCTTTCTTCCTCCACCTGTCTGTCTCTCACCAACACCTCCACCATTTCTCAGCTCTGTCACTCTCTCCCTCCATCTCTCTTTTTCACACTCCTCCACATAATCAGACAGTGTGTGTATATGTGTGCGTGTGTGTGCGTGCGTGCGTGTGTGTGTGTGTGTGTGTGTGTGTGTGTGTGTGTGTGTGTGTGTGTGTGTATGAGTGAGTGTGTGTTTGTGTGTGTGTATGTGAGAGTGTGTGTGTGTGTGCTTGTTTGTCTTTGAGAGGACTTGAGGAAGCCAACATCTAGAAAGATGAGTCAGATGAGTAGAATGTGAAGTTTCAGCATCTGTATGTTTATAAGTAAGGTCATTGTGTGTGTGTGTGTGTGTGTGTGTGTGTGTGTGTGTGAACACTCACTCACGCATGTCCAACCCAGCTCTTAACACCGTTCATAGAGATGCTTTTAAGGCACAGATGTCCTCATCACTGCACAATTATAACCATAACGCTAAAAGCGTCCTCACTGACCAACAATAATCAAAGTCTCTCCTTGTGTTAATGAATGTGATGGCTAAAATGTGATGAATTCTGATTGGCTGTTAGCTTTTTATCGTTCTCAAAATCGCTCTGAAAGTGACCCCATGTCGTTAACGTTATAGTTTATGTGTGAATATCGTCATTCATATTAACGAGAACAAGATTTTTTTATAGTTATCGTTATAGTTATCACTCTTGGTGTCGTTCTTCTCATTATCCTAAACTCGTCCTCTTCTCCTCCTCTTCTCATCATCCTAAACTCGTCCTCTCATCATCCTCTTCTCCTCCTCTTCTCATCATCCTAAACTCTTCCTCTTCTCATCATCCTCTTCTCCTCCTCTTCTCATCATCCTCTTCTCCTCCTCTTCTCATCATCCTCTTCTCCTCCTCTTCTCATCATCCTCTCCTCCTCTTCTCATCATCCTCTTCTCCTCCTCTTCTCATCATCCTCTCCTCCTCTTCTCATCATCCTAAACTTCTCCTCTTCTCATCATCCTCTTCTTCTCCTCCTCTCATCATCCTCTTCTCCTCCTCTTCTCCTCCTCTTCTCATCATCCTCTTCTCCTCCTCTTCTCATCATCCTCTTCTCCTCTTCTCATCATCCTCTCCTCCTCTTCTCATCATCCTCTTCTTCTCCTCCTCTCATCATCCTCTTCTCCTCCTCTTCTCATCATCCTCTTCTCCTCCTCTTCTCTTCCTCCTCTTCTCCCCCTCTTCTCATCATCCTCTTCTCCTCCTCTTCTCATCATCCTCTTCTCCTCCTCTTCTCATCATCCTAAACTCTTCCTCTTCTCATCATCCTCTTCTCCTCCTCTTCTCATCATCCTCTCCTCCTCTTCTCATCATCCTCTTCTCCTCCTCTTCTCATCATCCTCTCCTCCTCTTCTCATCATCCTAAACTTCTCCTCTTCTCATCATCCTCTTCTTCTCCTCCTCTCATCATCCTCTTCTCCTCCTCTTCTCCTCCTCTTCTCATCATCCTCTTCTCCTCCTCTTCTCATCATCCTCTTCTCCTCTTCTCATCATCCTCTCCTCCTCTTCTCATCATCCTCTTCTTCTCCTCCTCTCATCATCCTCTTCTCCTCCTCTTCTCATCATCCTCTTCTCCTCCTCTTCTCTTCCTCCTCTTCTCCCCCTCTTCTCATCATCCTCTTCTCCTCTTCTCATCATCCTAAACTCCTCCTCTTCTCCTCCTCTTCTCATCATCCTAAGCTCTTCAGTGTTGGGCCCTCTAATCCTGATTATTATCATTCCATATTCATCTGTGTTGTCTCAAATTTGTCTTTCCCCAAACTCCATACTTATCCTAAACTCCTCCTCAGTGTGTGTGTGTGTGTGTGTGTGTGTGTGGGTGTGTGTGTGTGGGTGTGTGTGTGATGTATAAATTGTCCTGTCTTGTCCTGTGCTCATTTACAGTGACTGTTGACTTATCCCCAATCCCAAGTCCATCTGTCTGTCTGTCTCTCTTGCTCTCTTTTTCTGTGCCTGGGCCTCAGGTGATGGCAATGCTATTTCTCTTTCTCTCCCCCTCTCTCTCTCTCCCTCTCTCTCTCTCTCTCTCTTTCTCCGTCTGGGTGTCGGGTGATGGTGTCTTTCTCTATCGCTCTCTGTGGGTATGGGGTGATGGCGGTGCCCTCTCCTATCGCTGTGATGAAAGGTGCCCTTGGCGTCCTCACCAGGGAGCTGGCATTCACACACATAGACACACACACACACACACACACACACACACACACACACACACACACACACACACACACACACATTAATTAGCCCCAGCAAGCCTACAGAGGGCACAACCGACTGCAGTAATTACCCTCAGCTGGGCAGAGACACGGGAGCACAGGAAGGTGTGTGTGTGTGTGTGTGTGTGTGTGTATGTGTGTGAGTAAATATGTGTGTCTGTGAATATGTGTGTGTTGTCTCAGTGTGAGTGCAAGTGTGTTTGGAACACCTGTTGAAGAATATGCTCAAACTAGACATGGGGGTGCACAGAAGTTGTGTGTCCATAAGTGTGAGTGTATGTGTGTGATGTTCAGGGTTTGACACAGATTCACTTATCATCTTCATCAGGTGAACGGACACTTCCACTGTTCATCCCTCCCACACTGCAACTCTCATCCTGTAATTGCCCATGGACTATGATTCTGTGACTATGATTCTGTGAATGTGTGTGTGTGTGTGTGTGTGTGTGTGTGTGTGTCAGTGGCGATTGCTGCTCTTTGGAACAGGGGAAGCTCTGATAAAACTGGTGTAAAGACAGCTTCTATAAACCTTACAAAAGCCGTCCTTACCGCACCCGGAACTTCACACGTCCCTACTCAACCTAAATAGCTAAGTATCTGTCTAGGGATGACTACTAAGGTGTAGTGTATTGACGTGAAAAATGGTATAAGTATGAGTCTAGTGGTGTATGCAGCCAGGGAGAAAACAGCGTGAGGCTTACCTGTCGGGGCCGGCCCTGTCTTAGCCCGATGGCGGCCAGCACAAACAGTGGTAGGTTAGTTCACGGAAGCTGTGAAAACAGCCTCTACTGGATGATGGTCGGTATGGATTTAAACTACGCGCTTCAGCGATGGAGCCCCACAAGCGTCCTCTCGCGTCGGTCGACGTTGGTGTTGTGTCAGAGAGCGAGCAAGCCCCCATGCATCTGCTTATCTTCTCTCACAGCAAACACAGGTGCATGCCAACACACTGCCCCCTGGCACATGGGATGTGTAAGTGTTTTGTGTTGTGTCTACTCTAAAGCACTAGACTATTTCCTAACACTGGTCAATTATTAAATTAATATTATTAAGGTGCTATATTGTTCTTTGAGGGCAAAAATTATCCCAAAACCCAGAATAGGCCAAACAGTAGGCTATAGTTGGCATGGCATCATGTAGCCTACACCGTTATATAGCGCACTACCTAACTTAGCCTAAATACACAACAGAAACAAAAGCAAGTCACAAACTCTGTAACTCCACATTACGGTTTTATTTACAGTATGCTATTTACAAAGACAAATAGAAACCGACTGTATTGCTCCCACATTATGAGAATTTGAGCTGCAACTTGCCTTGCCTCTTGCTTCACCTGTCAACACTAACGTCAGAGAATGTCTAATAAGGGGAGAACCTTCACTCTCGGAACTCTTCCGGTGTGTTACTGCATCTAGGGGCGCTCGCGGGCGAGTCCAGAATGAATGGAGGTCTATGGAGCTGTTCCCCTCAAAATCCACTTTTCTCGGGATATAATTTTTTTTCAAGTAATTTGAATATTGTATTCGAAAGGGGAGGCAAAGACAATACACTTGGTTGAGTATTATATTTTTTAAAGTCACTTAATTGTTCTAAAAAGCCTTTCAAACGTGTCAATGACATCATTCATTAGCATGATCATAGCATAGCATAGCATCAATGCTAGTGTGTTATGGGCAACAAAGACCCAACCTGTAAGAAAATGAAAGGACATGACTCCCGGATTATTTCACTTTTGATTGATAATCCATATCCATTTTGTGAAAAATAAAATAAAATCTGAGGGTTTCAGTTGTTAAATAGGTGAAAACAATAAATGTAGCCATGTAGCTCCATAGGACCCCATGTATTTTGGACTCGCCCGCGATCGCCATCTAGGTGAACTCTGGTGAACTGCAGCCAAATTCGGTTTGTATGGGATTAATAGAGAGTGGGGAGGCTCTCCGTAGACGGGCTTTGCTAATGTTAACGCATCCCTTGATCTTGAACCACTTCCTGCCAGATCGCGACATATGCTGTCAATCAAAAAGAGTCCAGCCTCTATGATGGTTCCTCCAATCATCATACAGAAGCTCGGCGTCCAGGCCATCCCACTGTCCCATTTACTCCCAGAGACGCCGGGCTTCCCTGGAAATGACGATTTTGTGGCGCTTGTCCAATAAACGTGTAGCTTTTCTGCAGTGAGATCAGCCCACTCTGTAGTGCAGTGAAGCCGAGCGTCTATGGGTTTTTTGATGGATCGTGTCGTCACAGCAATGTATTACGGGTGCGAAATCACGCTAAATAACCGACAAAACCTTATTGCTGAACAAACTAGCCATGAAGATGAACATGTTTTCAGCATGTTCTAGTTGGAATAGTAGGCTAGAAGCTAATGTAATAGTGTTATTTGATGCGATTTTCCGTGATATTTTAGAGGAGGCTGAGCTTCCCCTGTAGTCTTAGAGCAATCGCCTCTGGTGTGTGTGTGTGTGTGTGTGTGTGTCTGTGTGTGTGTGTATGTGTGTGTGCATTTATTGTGTGTTTATCTGTGTGCACATTTTTTGTGTGTGTGTGTGTGTGTGTGAGAGAGAGAGAGAGAGAGAGAGAGAGAGAGAGAGAGAGAGAGGGAGGGAGAAAGTAGTCTCTGAGCCTGCTTTGTTCTGTACCTTATGTGTTAGTATCCTGCCAAACAGCTGTTCTCTGTCAGGGCCGTTCATGTTTGTGTTCCCCTAGCAAACTGTCAGGCCCATCAGACACACACACACACACACACACACACACACACACACACACACACACACACACACACACACACACACACACACACACACACACACACACACAGCTGTTTCCAAAGCCCCTGGAGCAGAAGCCGTGCTTCGTCAGTTCCGTCTCCAGCCCTCGTCTCCCTGTTTGTTGTCTGAGCTCTTTTTGGGGAGTTTAATTGAAGCTGGTGTTTCTGAAGATCTGTCATGAAGCAGCACCATCTGCTCCCGCAGT
Source organism: Alosa pseudoharengus (assembly GCF_046254945.1). Taxonomy (NCBI): domain Eukaryota; kingdom Metazoa; phylum Chordata; class Actinopteri; order Clupeiformes; family Clupeidae; genus Alosa; species Alosa pseudoharengus. Next base: position 13,782,791 of record NW_027468859.1, read on the forward strand.
CCTGAGCTGGCCCAGCAAGATGCTCACGCCGTGTCACTGGACACACTTCAACAAGCTCCATGACCACAGTTGATGAAGTTGATGTTATACTATTGAATTAAACAATGAGAAATAAGGAATAGGCATATGGTTTTGGAAATGTGATGAAGTAAATTTATGATTCAAGTGTGTGTGTGTGTGGGGGGGGGGGGGGGGGGGGTTAAATTTTTATGCGAGTCTCTCTGTTATGTATTTTCCAGATATTTTGTATCAGAGGAGGAGGCATGTTATGTGCAGTTTGTCGTTAAGTGCTCTCCTCTCTGAATGACTGACCTGCTACAGTAGTCACCTGGACACTGGTGTGTCTGGGCACTGATAAGAGGGAATGAGTGAGGGATGGAGAGAGAGAAAAGGAGAGGGGTGGTGGGAGAGAGAGAGAGAGACTGAGAAGGGGATGTAGAGAGGGAGAGTTTGGGAGAGAGAGTTTTAAAGATGTTGGCTTGCAAACGAGGAAAATGAGAATAGCTGATGGAGTAGAAAGTTGTATGTGAGAGAAAGGGTGCTAGAGAGCGTGTGCATAGTGTTTGTGTGCATGTCGGTGTGCATATGAATGAATGTTGGTGTGTATCCGAGAGTTACCTTCTCATTGCTGGTCACAAGACAGATGTCTTTGGAGGAATTGACCATCACCAACACTGAATGTCTGGGCATCAGCACATGTTTATTTGTGTGTGTATCTGTGTGTGTGTGTGTGTGTGTGTGTGTAAGAGACTGACATTCTTCTTGCTGGTCACAGGTCAGATATCAGTTGAAGGGTTCACGCGCTACCTGAGCGGGGAGGAGAACAGCATCATCCCTCCAGAGAAGCTGGATCTGAGTGAAGACATGACGCTCCCCCTCTCCCACTACTTCATCAACTCCTCCCACAACACCTACCTCACAGGTCAGTCATACAGGTGTGTTTGTGTGTGTGTGTGTGTGTGTGTGTGTGTGTGTGTGTGTGTGTGTGTGTGTGTGTGTGTGTACCTATCCAGCCATAACCCACAATGCATATAAAGGGCTTCACATAGGCAGGCCTGATAGACTGGTGGACTTGCCACAAAGCAAGATGTGCAGGAGGAAACAGTACAAATACTGTATACAAACACCATGTTGTACGAATGGACTGGTTCAATGACGAAAACACCAACAATATCTCTCTCTGTGATTCTCTCAGCACCATCATAGATGTAAATAGTAAGAATTTAACTATGGTTAACAATATATTGTTCAAATAGAATGTTCGTTTAACTTGTACACAGACACTTGTTTTAACAATTCTTCCCCTCTGTTAAAGGTGAACTATGCAGTTTATTAGCTTAATATGCAGGTTTTTTAGCTTAATTTACCTTAACTTGACAGCTTTGGAGTCATTGGAATGGTTAAATGACTCTTTTTCGGGTTAAAAGGTGGCCGTCTCGTTTCCCCCTAGCGCCTGTGAGCGGAAAAAACACCCTTGCAACTTTGGGCCGGCGGGCCGAGCCAGCGGAAAGAAGCAAAAACCGAGAAAAACAGCGAAAAAATTGCCAATACTGCATAGTTTCTCTTTAAGATCCAGATACAAGCATTCAAATATGTGTGTGTGTGTGTGTGTGTGTGTGTGTGTGTGTGTGTGTTTGTGTGTGTGTGTGTGTGTGAACCATAGAGCACTACAGATGTCTTTGGTCTAGCATAAATCATAAAGAGAAGGGTGACTAAAGCCAATTAAAACCAGCCTCTCTAAAAACGACTTTATCCAAAACAAAACAAAAAAACAACAAAAACACAAAACAAAGAGAACAAAGACCATTCTCATTCCCCCTGAGCTTACATCATCACAGGAAATGGAATTGTTCACCCATTTCCAATCGATTTGTGCCATCGCACCGAGCCAGCACGGCTGTGACAATGTAGATTGTTCCGGAAACTAATCTGTGGGATGAGAGGATGCTGTTAGACTAATGCGTGTCTCGGGTATCCGCTATGGAATGACACTCATTTTGGGGCGAGGCAGCCACAAGCAGAGATGATGGGGCAATGTGTGTGTGAATTTGTGTGTGTGTGTGTGTATGTGTGTGTGCATCTCATTCTCTCTCTGTTTCTCTCTCTCTCTCTGCCTCTTTGTGTGTGTATGTGAAAACAATCTGAGCATTGGCTGGGCGCGGTTCACTTGATGTGTGGCAGTGTGCTATTGTGATTCTAATGGGAGTATAATTGGTTTCCTTGTGGACACTGCGGGCTCTGTTATTGGCTTTCATCACACTCTCCTCCAGGGCCTTTTTCATGAGGTATCTGTGTATGGCTTTGTGTGTATGTGTGTTTCAACTCCAAGCAAGTGTGTACTGTATGTGTGTGTGTTTCAACTCTAAGCAGTGTTACTCACATTAACACCTAATTAATCCATCGTGTTGATGACTGTTGGAATGTTAACCTGATAATTAATGACAAAAAACTAATGGCTGTGTTTTATTTGTGTGTATGTGTGTGTGTGTGTGTGTGTGTGTGTGTGTGTGTGTAGCGGGTCAGCTGGCAGGAAACTCCTCAGTGGAGATGTATCGTCAGGTGTTGCTGTCAGGGTGTCGCTGTGTGGAGCTGGACTGCTGGAAGGGTCGCACCGCTGAGGAGGAGCCGATCATCACGCATGGATTCACCATGACAACAGATATCTCCTTCAAGGTACCGCCATCTTCAGCCATCTCCCTCTTCAGCCATCTTCAGCCATCTTCCTCTTTTCTTCACCTCCCTCCTTCTCTCTTCTCCTCTTCTCTCCATCCCATAGTCATCCTCCTCTCTTTGCTCTCCATCTCTTCTCTCTATCCTCACCCCATCCTCTTTTGTTCACATCGCTATCTTTGCTCAAATTCAGCTCTTCCTTCTTACCTCTTTCCTTCCTTCTCTACACCTCTATTTTGCATCTTTCTATCCTCTCTCCATTATCTTCTGGTTACATTCTATTTTGCATCTTTTCATTCTCTCTCCATTATCTTCTGGTTACATTCAACTCTTTCTTCTTACCTCTTTCCTTCCTTCTCTACACCTCTATTTTGCATCTTTCTATTTTCTCTCCATCCTCTTCGGTTCACATCGCTATCTTTGCTCAAGTTCAGCTCTTCCTTCTTGCCTCTTTCCTTCTCTTTACCTCTATCTCTCCATCTCCATCCCAAAGTCAACTCCAAATCAAAGATTTTAGAACAGAACTCCGCTCTAGAATCTTTGCTCCAAATCAAGCAACTTTAGTGTACAATAACATTAAAAAATCAAGTAAATGAAGCAGGGAAGCGGAAAGATGGTGGGATGGAAGTTGTATCTGAAAGAGAGAAGAAGAGGGAGAGAGATATGTAAAGGGATTAGAGAGGGAAAGAGAGGGGGATAGATGAGTGTGAGGCAGATGAGAAGGGAGAGGAATAGATGAGTGTATGGAAGATGAGAAGAGAGGGGGATGAATGAATGTTTGGCAAAAGAGAAGAGAGTGGGATGAATGAGTGTTTGGCAGAAAAGAAGAGTATAAGTATTAAGTATATATACTCTTTTGATCCCGTGAGGGAAATTTGGTCTCTGCTTTTATCCCAATCCGTGAATTAGTGAAACACACTCAGCACACAGTGTACACACAATGAGATGAAGCACACACTAATCCCGGCGCAGTGAGCTGCCTGCATCAACAGCGGCGCTCGGGGAGCAGTGAGGGGTTAGGTGCCTTGCTCAAGGGCCTTGCTTCAGCCGTGCCTACTGGTCGGGGTTCGAACCGGCAACCCTCCGGTTACAGGTCTGAAGTGCTAACCAGTAGGCCACGGCTGCCCCCAAGAGAGGGGGATGAATGAGTGTTTGGCAAATGAGGGGGATAGATGAGTGTGTGGCAGAAGAGAATATGTAGAGGAGAGAGAGCACAGATGGACAGATGAGAGGCAGAGGAGAGGTGCTGGAGTCATGTAGGTGGGTTGTCTGTGAGAGTGTCTGTATGTGTGTGTCTGTGTGTGTCTGTGCATGTGTTTGTGCGTGGGTGTGTCTGTATATTTTTGTGTGTGCATATGTGAGACAGTAAGACAAGCGGAAAGTCGACATAATATCGTAATAGTGCGATAATGGAGTTGAATCTTTAACGCGAGGAGTTCATTTGCGCTCCATCAGCGGGTCAAATGACTGGTGGATGGACTTGCACTCAGCTTCAGCAAACTTTGATCACACTGTTAAGGGCCTGAAATTGATTCCCTAATGAGATCCCCAAGTCCATTACAGCTGTCCCAACTCCCCCTCGTCACTCTCATGGGGGGGTCAGTATGATGGCAGATTGAGAGAGTCTCTATTGGGAAGGGAGGAGGGGGCAGTAAAAGGCTCTGAATTTGTCGACTTAAACTACTCATTACAATTTAGTGCCCGCAGCGATGATTGGGCTTTTATTCTGTTTTGCGGTGTGGGGGAGGCAATTCCATCCATTAATGGCTCAGGGCGAAGCTGGACCCGTTTGGAACTGGTAGTACGGATGGACTTGATTGCTATTGCTTGTTAAATAGAGGTTTTTGAAAAGGCCAAAAAAAAAACTCTTTATCTCTGCAGCTATCTCATCTTTTCAATTCTCTCTCTCTCTCTCTCTCTCTCTCTCACTCTCTCTCAGGAAGTCATAGAGGCCATTGCAGAAAGTGCATTTAAGACTTCGCCATTCCCTGTCATCCTGTCCTTTGAGAACCATGTGGACTCGTAAGTTCCCCCAACTCAAATGAGTGAATTAGTGAACACACAGAGCACACAGTGAACACACAGTGAGGTGAAGCACACACACTAGTTCCCCCAACTCAAATTAGTGAATTAGTGAACACACAGAGCACACAGTGAACACACAGTGAGGTGAAGCACACACTAACCCGGAGCACCTTCCTACAACCTTCCTACAGCGGCGCTCGGGGAGCAGTGAGGGGTTAGGTGCCTTGCTTCAAGCCCGAAGCCCTAACCAGTAGGCCACGGCTGCCCAAAACAAAACTGTGTGATTTCTCTGTGAATACTGAAGGGAGGGGTGACCTACCTCTCTGGTGTATTTTGTTCGGGCCTTGGTTAAAATATAATGTATGCTGTTTTGGACAAAAGTGTCTGCTAATAAATTTAAATATAAACATAAACACAAACAAACACAGCTTCCTGCGCAATCGCTGACTGAAGTCAGGAGTCTTAGATGAATAGCCTGTAGGCTCGTTGATAGTCATTGTGTCTACAGACCTAAAAATATGAAATTTACATGATGAAAGTGTCGCTGGTTAATGTAGTCCTCTCCTTATTGAAACTGGCCCCCATTTCCTGGTGTTCATATAAATCATGTTTTTAATATTTTAATTACATTTTGATATCAGTTATTTAGTGAAGATGGGGGATGCTGTTTTTGTGTAATGAGATGTTTCTGATCTCCCAGGACGCCAGTCATTTTACTGAAGTTTGTGGAGCATATCATTAGACTGGCCTACTTTGCCTATCTGTGTCATATTGATTAATGCAGTTCTGTTTGGCAGATAATATGAAACTTAATGAGAAAGGGAAAATAATCAATTCAAGGAAAAGTAATTGAGTATATTTGACTCTGTTGGTGTGTGTGTGTGTGTGTGTGTGTGTGTGTGTGTGTGTGTGTGTGTGTGTGTGTGTGTGTATGTGTTCTTATCGGACAGCCCGAAGCAGCAAGCGAAGATGGCAGAGTACTGCCGGTCAATATTCGGAGAAGCACTGCTCATAGATCCACTTGAGAAATACCCGGTGAGGCCATTTAAACACACACACACACACACACACACACACACACACACACACACACACACACACACACAGACACACACACACACACACACACAGACACACACACACACACACACACACACACACACACACACACCTCACATACACCCTAAACACACATACATTACACACACACACACACACACACACACTTGCAGCCTTATTTTCCACCTTTTGCTGTCTCGGTACGTCTTATCTGAGCTGTGGTGCAGTCACTTCTCACCGTGGGTTAAAGTGAAATGAATTCCAGCTCTCTCAGTGCTTGGCCAGTTACTCAGGCCTTATCTCACCACAACTATCCACTGTGCACACAACACACACACACACACACACACACACACACACACACACACACACACACACACACACACACACACACACACACACACACACTCACACACACATACTGTACACACACACACACGCACACACACACACTCACACACACAAGCACAAGCAAGCGCGCACACACGCATTCTTTCTACACACACTCACGCATACTCATACACCACAGACGCTGCACACATAAACACAAATACACACACTCACACATAAACCCTGTCACCCTTTCTCTCTTTGTTTATCTGTCTCTCGCTCTCTCTTTCTCAATTTGTTTCAGTTGCCCTAACTACCAGTTAAAAGCCTGCATTGTGCTTGTGTAACCCCCCCCCTTTCAGTGTTCGTTGTGTAACACCCCCCCCCCCACACACACACACACACACACACACATACACCACCACACACACACACACACATTTGACAAACACAATCACACACATACACTAACAGTCCTGGCCCCTTTAGTCCTTCTCTATTACTGTTCTCTACACCTCTTTCTCTCTCTCTTTTGCTCTTTTTTCTCATTCCTTTTTTTCCCCTCCTTCTCTCTCTACCTCTTTGTCTTTTGCTTATCTCTACCGTTCATGTGTTTCGATGGACTGCTTTCTGCGGTGTCTGTGGGGTCTAGGGTGTGTGTATGTGTGTGTGTGTGTGTGTGTGTGTGTGTGTGTTTGTGTTTGTGTTTGTGTGTGTTTTGGAATGTGAGTGTGTGAGAATTTTTGTGTGTCTGTGGTGGCTGGCATGTAAAAACATTTTCGGGTTTTTGATCAAATCCAATATGGTGGGAAGTGTGTTGAACTTGACTGGATCCAAGGATTCCAATGGTACCTCATTTTTGAAAATTGGGCATACCAATCAAAAGTTTGTGCATAAACCCATGTCTATTTTAACCTGTTGGTGGAGTTAGAGCTTGATTATTGACACATACTGTAAGTTGAGAAAAATCAGTGTGCCAAATTTCATAACTTTTTACCAGATGGTTCTATGGGCTGTTGTCCCAATGGCAGAAGACAGTTGTATAGTAATAATAACAATAAGAAGAAGACAAAGTAGAAACACAGCTTCACTGCTTGGCCCCCAATGATACGAAAAGGTACAAACACAATGGTACAAACACAATTACTGCTCCAGGCAAACAACACTGAGTGGAAAGATCTTGGACGAAAGATAACGGCAAACCTCTCTTTCTCTCCCTATTTAACTCTCTTTTCCTCTCTTTACCTACCTCTCTCCCTTTCTCCATACCTCTCTTTACCTCCCTCTCTCCCTTTCTCCATACCTCTCTTTACCTACCTCTCTCCCTTTCTCCATACCTCTCTTTACCTACCTCTCTCCCTCTCTCCCTTTCTCAATTTCTCTCTTTACCTACCAATCTCCCTCTCTCCCTTTCTCCCTCTAATTTCAAGTCTTTCAGTCTCTCTCATATTTAATCACAGAAGAAACACAAAGGCATTTAGACATCTTGCGCTTTTCAAACGTCCTATTTTTAGTCGGTCGGCAGGACTCAAGCAGCAGTTTTGGAACTTAAATTTTTTGAGTGATTGCGATAGCACTCCTCGTGCCTCTGGGATGTTAATGTCATTCTGACATGGGTTTGGGAGGAGAGAGGGAGGGAGAGGAGGATGAAGAAGGTGGGGAGGAGGAGGAAGTCGAGTTCAACTTCAAAGGTCTCTCTCTCTCTCTCTTTCTCTCTCTCTCTCTCTCTTTCTCTCTCTCTCCCTCTCTCTCCATGCAAGGATTTATCAAGAACACCAGTGGAGAGAAACCTCAGTTAGTCTTCAGCCGCTCCGCAGATTTGAGCGTGGAAATGAAATATAAATGAAACGTGCGACTGAACATTAGTGAGGCTTTTGATGTAGCACAGACACTGCTGGCTACAGTATATAGGCCATTGAATTGCCAGTATTTCAGGGAATATGTGAATAGATATTAAATCGCTTGGTCTGAATTAAAACGGTATGAGATAATAATGAAATTTTAATTGAAAAGCAGTTTCGATGATTGTGTTTACATTTGTGTGGATACGAGTTCAGAAATGAATGGAATGGAATGAGCGAGTCAGTAAGGGGATTGGAGTGTAACACTCAGATCACAGTGTGAGTATGGGTGTAGTGTGTTCCAGTGAGTGTTACACAGTGTCAGTATGGGTGTAGTGTGTTCCAGTGAGTTTAACACTCAGATCACAGTGTGAGTAATGGGTGTAGTGTGTTCTAGTGAGTGTGAATATGAGCAAATTACCAGTGGACCTTCCGTTCACTTTAGGCTGTTTGTAGTATGAAAACCAACAGCTAAAATGTGATCAGCTTGTACAGAATGTACAGCTTGCTATGGTTGATCTGCCTCTAATTAAGCAAGATGACACCAGTGGGAATGGGGTTGGGGTTGCCACGGCTGTAATGACCGAAAGGCAGTAAAGGTTGTAAAATAAATTTGATTAATGCTTGCAAAATAAACTCAGAAGGTTAAATGCAAATTCATCTCTGACAAACTTCCTACAGTGGTATTAGGAAAGGTGGGAAAGATAGGAAAGATATTTTTAATATCCGTATTCATTTCCAGATGTATTAATATGCTTACCGGTACTCTTCTTGCAAGTTTATTCCTATCCCAACTGTAGCTCATCATTATGACATTATGACATGTTCAACATTTGCTCGACATTTGCGTGTTCAACTTTGCAAACACATGCTAACACAGCATATCCTCTGCTTCCTCCTGTTATTGATGTTTTGTAAGCGTTTTTATAACCTGTTCCAGCAGTTAAGTAGAACTTCTCCCCAACTTCTCCAAAATGCTTAATGTGTATAACATGCACTGACTGTTATAAATAGTTAATAAGCATATTTACAACATGCCCTGGCTGATAATAATGTCTAATAAGCATGTGTATTACACCAGCTGTTCAAATCTGTTAATAAGCATGTTTATGACATGTTGCAGCTGGAGCCTGGTGTGGCTTTGCCCAGCCCCATGGACCTGCTGGGCAAGATCCTGATCAAGAACAAGAAGAAATCCCACAAGGCCGATGGCAGCACCAAGAAGAAGCTCACAGAGCAGACGTCTAATCCCTACAGTGACACCTCCAGCATGTGTGAGCCTTCCTCACCCAGTGCAGGTACACCTCCTCATGATTATATCTCCTTACCATCACACCTCCTCATGATTACACCTCCTTACCGTCACACCTCCTCATGATTATATCTCCTTACTGTCACACCTCCTTACTGCACACAACCTCAACGTCCAATCTCTTTAATGTCACACCTCCTCATGATTACACCTCCTCACCATCACATCTCCTTACTGTCACACCTCCATCACCACTCTTCATGCATTGCACACATTCACGTCCTCCCCTACAGTGACACCTCCAGCATGTGTGAACCTTCTTGACTCAGCAAAGTTGCACCTCCTCATGGGTTACACCTCCTCTTCCTCTTACCGTACACACATAATCCTTCTCTCCTGCAGCGACACGTTCAGCATTCCATCTCTAAGAAACCACACTTAACCTCCTACCTACACCTCCTCCCCTACAGTTACACCTCCTCCATACTGCTGCACCTCCTCCCCAACATTTACACCTTCAACCAAGAGAGAACAGGTTCTTGAACTGGTTCCATTCAGAGTTCTTTGAACGTTAGAGCTGTCTAGAGAACCAGCCCCACATTTCTACCAGTTTTGAACAGAACCCAAAAGATTTCTGTCTCCAGGTGTTCCTGTAAAACTGATTGGGGTTCAGTAGATCAGAGATGGGGAACTCGTGCCATCACTGAAGGACCGCAGAGGGAAAGAGGTTTAATTTGTTCCATGAGTGAGGGTAACATTACACTCAACACACTTTAAAAAAAGATATTAGCACAATCAACAGATAAGACACAGCAATAACTCAGTCAAAGCAGCAAGATGACTTGACGGGGTTATATTGAGTGCACTAATCTTTTAGTGCATCTTTTTGTAATATTTTCTTCTCCCTGTGTGTCTTCAGTCAATTTCGGTGGTTTATCTTTCCCTTGTATTGATTCTCTTCCTCCCTCCCTCTCTCTCTCTCTCACCATTCCTCCCTCTCTCCTGTGGGTCTGATTGTTTTCATGTGTGCTGCAGTAGACATTAGTGCACAGAGCTGTGAGTTGCTGAATGATAACTGGCAGTGTGGTCGATACTGCTGCCATTTACCGATGGTCACTCCTGGAAGCATCATTTCAGTCAGTCTCAAATGTTGGGAAGTGCCACAACGCCATCTACTGGTCATTAATGGTCATTACATGTGGATTTCCAATTAATGGCAAAAGTGTACATCACGATAAATTAAAAAAATTAACAGTTACAGTGAAAAGAATGTGTGCCAAAATATTTAACAAAAATATGTTAACAGTGCGGTAACTTGTTATAGTCTCTTTACACCCTGAAATACAGTGTAAGTAACGGCCACAAAAGTTGGGGAAAAAATAAGCACTTTTGTAGAAAGCTATAACAAGCATTTCGTATTACATGTGTACTAAAAATCTTGGCCCAAATCTGCAGTGTGTCCAGTACGTTTATTGCACTTGCTAGGAGAAAGATAGAGTGCTAAGGCTGCTGGGAAACTTTGAACCTCCAGCCAAAGCAGGCAACATGCCTGTGACAAGAACAATGACTAGCTGGCGACAGCTATGGTTTGAGTTTCGCCTGGTACAGTTTCTCAATGTATGGCAAGAGCACTGGGTCTGTGGACACTGCTTTGTATACGGGTTTGTGTATACAGTAACTTCCTGTGTATTAGCTGCATTGTGTAAGCCGCAGGACAGTGTTTTATGCAAGTTAAAAAAAACTAAACCATATTAATACCATATTAACTGCCCCTGTGTATTAACCTCATAGCTAAAGAAATTTTGTAAAATCAATGTATAAACCGTGGCTAGTAGTTGGGAAATTACGATACCTTGCTTCAAGTCCACGTGTCCGTACATTTGATTTGTAATATGTGCCTATGTTTCTTTTACACTTGTAATCTTCTATTCTAAACTCAATTTCATCACTAATATACCAAACACTTTTTCTGTACTTTTTCATATCCTCTGTCTTCAGCACTTTGTTAAAGTAGATTGATCATTAATCTGTGCTGTCCGTACCCTCAACAGATAGATCTGTCAATAGCTTGAATGTGATTGTTGTTCTTCATTTGTCAATCATTTTAGCTAAGCATACCAAGTGAATAATTGTATGAATGGTAAAGAAGGAACACGCCAACTTTTTGGAAAATATATTTGCCGTCTAACCCAGAGTTACATAGGAGGATACATACCCTTCTTTTCTCTGTGCGTGCAGTAACCCAATTTGACACCATTAGCCTAGCTTAGCATAATTCACTGGAAGTGGGTTGCACAATTTAGCCTTTAGCCCCTGGACTGATGTTGTTGTCCTCGCAGGGTCGACGCACCATGAGCCGGGTGAGCGGGAGCGAGAGCGGGACCCCACACAGCAGTCCCCACCTGAGGGAAGTGAGGGAGGCTCACAAAGGAGGAAGTTTATCGGTACATATGCTCACACACACACACACACAATTCACCATGACCGTAAACCTGTGATATAGATCTAAAATAGTTTTGAGGAGGAATTTAAAATGTCCATTACTGGGGATTGCTTAAAGCTGCAGTTGGCAAGTCTGGCAGATTGAGGGGACTTAGCCAAAATTTTGAATGTTTACTACTCTCATGCCCCTTCCCCACTACCACCCAGTACCCTCTCATCGAGTTCGTGCTCGTCAGTGCGCACCAGACTGCACCAGACTGCACCAGACTGTGATTGACAGTCAGATCTCACACAGCCCTGCTCTGATTGGACCAGAAGAACCGGAAGCTGTGGATTTTTGCAAAACAAATAACAGGCTCTAGGTGGAGGTAGAAGTGCGTTTTTTTTTCTAAATCCGGCTGATTAATGTTCTTCTGTCGGAGCATAGGGTCGGTTTCAGTGAATATGATCAAAAAAATCTGGCCAACTGCAGCTTTAAGCACAGCTGGAATATCACCTGTCTAGCAGTCATAATTCCATTCTCCCTGTGAGATGTGCTTTTATTTCACGTTACATCACAACCATTTGTACACTTCTATACATAACTTTGTCAGTGTCAGGTCAGTATTGTCCTGTGAGTGCTTATTTGCTTATTGAAACACTCACCATTATAAATATATATTGTTTTGATTATGTGTGTAACAGGTGAGGTGGAGGTAGACAGCGAGGAAGAGGAGGATGATGACGAAGAAGGAAAAAAGTCAGTGGATGAGGTACAGTTCTCTCATTTCTTCCCTTTCTCCTCTTCTTTCTTCCTCTTTTTCCTTGTCTCTCTGTCTCTCACTTTCCCATGCAGTTAGTCTTTGCACAAAGTGGTTTACAGAGCCACTGCATCAAATGGAGATGGAGGACTGGTGCAAAAGCGCCCTCTAGTGGTGTTTCCTACCTAGTACAAGTTAGGATGGTCCCTAGTGGAGTCCATGGGACAGTCTAGCCTGGCTAACGTCAGACCTCATCTCATTGAGATGGGGTCTGGGAACTACACGTTCATTTTGTCGTAGCTCATAACTGCTTCAGTGTGTCATCATTGTCTTGCTGTCCCCCCTCCGTTCTGTGATTGGTTCCTTCGTTGAGATGAAAATGAAGTCCATGGAATCCAGGCTGCCTAGCAGCGTGAATAAAATTGTGCGCAGGGCAGCATGGGAAAGCCCAGGCTAGGGACAGTCAGTAGTGTGGCATCATTTCACCATCTATTCATTTGAAATGTTTCACTCCTAAATAAATATCAGTGATATGGCATGTTAACCACAGTCCCACTCAGTGCTTTATGTAGGCTAAAAGAGATAATGTATTGTCCGTCCGTAATTATCAGAAAATAAGTCCTGACAGGGAGAACAGAAACCCGACGCGCAGCGTGATATGAAAGACATTAATCAAAAGCACAAAACCCGTTGCCATTGACAGCGGTCATTAAATACCTTGCAGCGGTGATTATATAATTTAGAATTAACAGACCTCCGAACGTTGGGAAGGCCCATTCATGTGAATGGAACTTTCTGCAGCACTCTGAAGAGCCGTGTAATAAAGACTAATAATATAATATTAACACTGTATGTAAATATACTAACAAAATATAGATCATATTCAGTAGCAACTGCAAGGACACTGGCATCTACCAAATTTCCCTCACGGGATCAAAAAAGTATATATACTATACTTACCTGATATAGATCTTATTCAGTTGTGATTGCATGGACTTTAACCTCTGGTTTTATCAGTGATGAAGAAGGAGGCAGATTGTGACCCTTCCCACTATGTTTCCTGTCTGATTTAAGTGTGTTGTTTCTTGTGTCCTTTGTGTGATGAAATGATTTGTCTGTCGTTTTCTGTCCTCTGCAGGACACAGCTGGCAGTGAGACATTTGCAACTGAGGAAATGTCCAACCTGGTCAACTACATTCAGCCTGTGAAATTCAACTCTTTTGAGGGAGCCAAGAGTAAGTCTTCTCCCTGAGGTCATTTACACACACACACACGCACACACACACACACACACGCACACACACACACACACACACACACACACACACACACACACACATGTACACACACACTCACACATACACACACACACACACACACACACACACACACACACACACACACACACACACACACACACACACACACACACACGCACACACACACACACATATACAGTACACAAAAGCCCTCTCTTTCCTGCTCTCTCTCACACACACACACACACACACACACACACACACACACACACACACACACACACACACACACACACACACACACACACACATAACATAACCATTCCTCATCCCTTTCTCCTCAGAGGTCAATCGGAGCTATGAGATGTCATCCTTCGTGGAGACCAAGGCCCTGGAGAACCTCACTAAGTCCCCTGTGGAGTTTGTAGAGTATCTTTTTACTGCACACTCATACCTCACACACTCACACCACTTAGACCACACACACACACACACACACACACACACACACACACACACACACACACACACACACACACACACACACACACACACACACACACACACACACACACCAGGGTTGTGCACATTTCGAATTGCAATTCTGCTTCCTGTTTGCTACCTCAATTGAAATGCAAGTGAAATTCAAGAATTGTATTGGAATTTAAGAGCCAGTTACAATTCAGTTCTGGAATTTTGCACAAGCCTGACATACACACACACACACACACACACACACACACACACACCTCTGTCATCCTTAACGAGATCTCCTCAGGTATAACAAGTTTCAGCTGAGCCGTATCTACCCAAAGGGCACGCGCTATGACTCCTCTAACTACATGCCCCAGGTCTTCTGGAACACCGGCTGCCAACTGGTGGCCCTCAACTTCCAGATGATCGGTAAGAACTGCCTCTCTAGCAACACCACGTTAGCCTACAGTGTATTGGAAGAAAAACAGTAAACCTGGTCCAAGTAACTGTTTCCCTGTTAGATTATTTTCAACATACAGTATGCCCGCCTTTGTGCGACATCAAAGGAATACAGTTTTTTTCAACTGCTTACACACTAAATCTTTGCTTGTCACACAATTTTCTAAACATGTCCTCCAAACATCATAACCCGACACCAAATCTGCAAAACCATACACTAATTCTCAGTGTTTGACTCAGTTTTCAATTGACTAAAACACATTTTGCAAAACACCACACACAATTTTCTACCTAACACACAAAAATCTAACAGGAAGTAACTTGATTTCGTTCTTCAAACACAACCCATCAAAATGCCACACTAAATCACCAGTGCTTCACTCTTTCTCTTCACATGTGTAAACACTCTTTACTTTACTGAACACCATCCAATCATTGCCTTAGTATAGGTCTATGAATAGATGTAGTCTCTATATAGGTATGGACCCTTTCAATCTGCTCCTAGAGGATTTCCGGTTGAAATATTCAGAACCAATGCAGATACTTTGAAAATTACAGTAATCGGACTTTAGCTTACAGTAATGTTCTACAAAAAGTTGACTTTATGTAAAATTTGTCTTTTTACTTTATTTTTGTTTGTCCCTATGTTACAGTACCATTAGCTCCATAAATTTTTCTGTGCCTCCAGAAATGCTTTAGGAACGCTTACTGTAGAATTGTTTGTTTCTGCAGTTGAAAGGGTCTATAGGCCTATGAATACATACTGTACACGACCCCCCCCCACACACACACACACACTTGTCTTTAGAAAAAAACCAAATCAGTGTTTTCAAAACTCCATGTACATCTGGTGGTCACTGTATTCTTCTTTGCTTTTTTTCTTGTTTGCTGTAAAATACTGTATTCACAACAGCAAATTATTTGGGAAAAATCACTATTTTTGGTTTCTATAATGCTTGCATTTTTACTGTGTATTTCAACTTCTCTTTGTTGATACCGTAACTTTCACTCTTGTATGGAAATACATATAGAAAGCCTAAGACAGAAGAGCTTTAGGTTTTGAGCAACAGTGTGTACATGATGTATCCAAAATGTCATATTATGACAAAAGTGTTTGTAATGTGAGGCGAATGTTTGCTTTAAACATGTGTTTTTGACATTTTGAATGTTGTGTGTCATTTTGCTGCAGATTTGAGGCATTTTGCATTTTGTGTAAGCAATTGTGGGTTTTGTGTGTAGAGTTTTGAAAAATAGACACAGAGTTTTGAAAACGTGTGTAAACAATTGTAAAAAACTGTAATAATGATAATGGGGGGCAGCCGTGGCCTACTGGTTAGCTCTTCGGACTTGTAATCGGAGGGTTGCCGGTTCGAACCCTGACCAGTAGGAACGGCTGAAGTGCCCTTGAGCAAGGCACCTAACCCCTCACTGCTCCCCAAGCGCCGCTGTAGCAGGCAGCTCACTGCATCGGGATTAGTGTGTGCTTCACCTCACTGTGGGCCAGATGTACTAACGCTTTTGCGCCCACTTCAGGCGTATTTTTTTCGCAATGTGTGTGTAAAATCATTGCCAGGTATGTACTGTACAAACAGGCCGCAATGATGTAAAAGCGCAAACTGCCTGTCGAAGGGAGCTAAAAGTGGCAGATTGCGTTTGTCATGTCATGCATATGCATTCATGGGAGGATCCAGGGGAAAGTGGGAGTTTAGTGTAAAAAGATGGGATTGGAAGAGTAAAGAGCGCCTAATTATTTATTCCGCGGTATGTACAAAGACTGCTCCTGAAAGCGCACGTCTATTCTGCGCCTAAATACTTCCGCCTTGTAAAAGCAGGTGTTAATCCAAATTGCAGTTCAATGCGTCAATAAGAGAACCTTTCAAAGACAACAGAATCGCTATTTAGAGCACCAGTTTTTGTGGTGAAAGTATTTGTAGCCTACTACCAAAAGCAACCTCAACTTTCTTTGGCCTTTCGAATGTCTTACTTTCACTTTCACGTCACTTTCCTACTTGCTAGATTTGACCAATCTTCCATAGCCTACGTGCATAAGTAGTTTGAGTAGAACTACTGATCTTCATTATCTCCCTGCTTGTTTACATCTTATCATGTATGGTATTATTTCATGATCGCTAAACGTTTGATTCTTTTTAATGTTGTCATGGGTTAACTTCATTCAACTGCGCTTGTATGTAGACACTGCCATTCAGTTGTGGACGTTCGTAAATTGCGTTTATGGGCGGAGAAAGGCAGAGAAAGGCGCAGTTTACACTAAGAATTGAACGATTGATAAATACGACGGAAACTTGGGTCTGACAGCGTTCGCAATCTGCGGTGTGTCCATGACGCTGATAACGCTACGTTCGCAAATGTACGTACATCTGGCCCTGTGTGTTCACTGCGTGCTGAGTGTGTTTCACTAATTCACGTATTGTAAATGCAGAGACCAAATTTCCCTCACGGGATCAAAAGAGTATATATACTATACTATGTAGTATACAGATGCTGGAGAATGTTGTTTGTTTTCATGTGAATGTTGGTTGGTTTTGACAGTTGTATTGTTCAGCCCTGCTCCCTCACAAGTGTTGCCAAGCGTACTAGTGCATGTCACAAATGAAAGCTTGCTAATGATACAGTATATATCCGCACGCCTCATTTCTCTATTTCACTAGTTCGCCCATTGGATTGCTTAGACTGAGTGCAGAGAATAGAAAGTTTGGTTTGGTAGCTGGCCATGGTCCTGGGATGCCAATAGCGGGGATCTCATGCATGTGATGTCCGCTAACACCCCCTATGGATGAGGGGTAATTTAGAGTTAATAGTGAAATGGAGGAGCAGGGGAGGAGGTGGGAGGCTTTGCAACTCCTGTGTGACGAAATGGGCAGGGAGGAGGGTTTTATTCCTACAAACGAAAGTGGGGTGAGTGATGGCTGTCAATCAACCCTATGGGCTCCTCCCGAACTTTGTTTAGAAAACATCATTTATTTTCTATAAATACTGTACTGACAGAGTATCTTTCTCTGTAAATGTATTTTTGTAACTCTTCTGGTTATCAATAAAATAAATAAATAAAAATATATATTTATCTTCTCCTGTGTGTGTCTTCCCTGGCTGGCAGACCTGTCCATGCAGTTGAACCTTGGCATGTTCGAGTACAACAGGAAGAGTGGCTACCGGGTCAAACCAGAGTACATGCGCCGCTCCAACAAGCAGTTTGACCCCTTTACAGAGCGCACAGTGGACGGCATCGTGGCCAACACACTCTCAGTGAAGGTGAGACGTGCTTACACACACATACACAAACACACACACACACACACACACACACACACACACACACACACACACATGAGTACACACACACACACGTGAGTACACACACACACACACACACGTGTACACACCGTGAGGGTAAGGGTCTAATGCACATTCGTACTATTACGGAGCCCACCTGCAGCAGTAACCAAGCACAATAACACAGTGCAGTCTACAGTCTATTGGTACCTAGTGCTTGAGATACTGTTTGCCATGGGTCCCAATCTCTGTGTAGCGTAGTCGTGGTAGTAAGAGTGTGCGAGGCTAATCGTTGTATGCAAACCCCAGAGGGAACGCCAGCTTACCTCAGGACTCCAGGCCAACACAAGCTACAGGCCTCCACGCCCGACCAGCGGCATTTCAAAGTTCAAAGTAGGGGGTAGCTAGTCAACGTGTGCACAGTCCTAAAATCCTGAAAATGAGTCCTTGTCGTGGTAAACTCCAAAGGCGAATCCTAGACATGCACCAAGCCGCTGTCCTCTCCAAAATCCGGCAAACGCTTTATTCAAACCTGCAAACTCTGCACCCTCACCCACCTGCTTTGGCAGTTTAATGAGCCAACGAATGGCCCAGAGGTAAGCCTATGCCCCTTCCTGACTACTTCCAGCTTGTGCGGAAAAACCGCTACAGATAGTCCAAAAGGGCACATGTTACCCCGCTGTTCTCCACTGCCTTCCCTTAGCCGCCCCCTATTCCTGCCGTCACTAATGCTTGCATACAAAGTGATTGCTGGGTCTGCACCCACTTACTTAAGTGCTCATAAAGGCTTATGCTACCCTTTGGCCGCTGCGCTCCTCCAAGGAATGTCGTCTGGCACTGCCGCCCCCACTCCCACAGCAATCCAGAACGATCTGCCAAGTTCCATCAGAGCAGGGGCGTCCCTGTCTATCTTCAAGAATACCTCCTCTCCTAGTGCTTCTGACAACCTCACACACCTAATAAGCACCTACCACACTCTCCCCCCTCTTCCATCCTCCTACTCCACTTCCCTCTCTTCTCTTCTCTTCTCCTCTCTTCTCTTCTCTTCTCTTCTCTATCTCCTTCTACCACTTCTTCTCCTCCATACTTCTACTAGTACTTAATATGTAGGCACTCCTATCCTCTAGTAGTAGTATTGACAGCCTTGACAAATGAAGCCTCATGAGTTCCCATGTCATTATAGAGCAGTCTGCATGGTAACCTAGTGTGCTGATATTGGTTATTGAAATAAGCTATGCTGCTATAGGGGAACTTCATTTCACTTTTGTGAACTTTGACATCCATGTTCATGTCTGTGCTCTGCAGATCATCTCTGGACAGTTCCTCTCGGACAAGAAGGTCAGCACGTACGTGGAGGTGGACATGTTTGGCCTTCCAGTTGACACCAAGAGGAAAGCCTTCAGGACCAAGACATCTCCGGGAAACTCCCTCAACCCAGTGTGGGAGGATGAGCCCATAGTCTTCAAGAAGGTCAGTCTGGAGAGAGTACTGGGTTTGTTGCAGACATGTTGTAGTCTTTATTACTATAGATTGGTGTTTCTTAGTGCAGTGTTGAACTACAATACACATAATGCTTTAGTGACTGGTGTGGTTGGTGTCACTCAGATTGTCCTGCCCACTCTGGCTTCGTTGAGGATAGCTGTGTTTGAGGATGGAGGGAAGTTCATTGGACATCGGATCTTACCTGTCTCAGCTATTCGACCAGGTTAGGACACACACACACACACACACACACACACACACACACACACACACACACACACACACACACACACATCTGCTCTTTTCATCCCCTTCCTGCCAGGAAATATACAATGATTATATTATATTATATTATATTATATTATATTATATTATAGTGTTGCATGTACGTTTGTTGTTTGAACACTACTCAGAACTGTTTCTGTATGTGAGATGGTCATTATTGTGTTATTTTCTTATTCATCTTTGTGTGAGGTACGGATGCACTTGTGTATGAGAGAGGTTGTGACTTCATTGTGTGTTCCAGGTTACCACTATGTGGCTTTGCGGAATGAGAAGAACCAGTGTTTGACACTGCCCACTCTGTTTGTCTGCATTGAGGTGAAGGATTATGTACCCGACACATTTGCAGGTAAAGCTTGGCAGTAGTGAAGTATGTGCTTGTGTGTCGTGTGTATGTGTGTGTGTGTGTGTGTGTGTGTGTGTGTGTGTGTGTGTGTGTGTGTGTGTGTGTTTGAGAGAGAGAGAGAGAGAGAGAGAGAGAGAGAGACTGTGTGTGTGTGAGGGCCAGGGGTTGAGGGGAGATATGAGAGAGAGAAAGAGAGAAAAAAAGTATTTGTGTGTGTATGTGTGTCTCTCTGAGTGACAGTAGTGAAGTATGACAGTAGTGAAGTATGTGCATGCGTGTGTGCGTGTGTGTGTCTGTGTGTGTGTGTGTGTGTGTGTGTGTGTGTGTGGTGTGGGGGTTCTATGTGTGCTGATCTCTATCGTTCTTCACTTTATTTGTGTGTGTGTGTAGATGTGATTGAGGCCCTGTCCAACCCCATTCGCTATATCAGTCTGATGGAGCAAAGAGCCAATCAGCTGGCCGCCCTTACGCTGGAGGAGGGAGGAGAGGAGCCCGAGCACAAAGAGGTGTGTGTGTGTGAGTGTTTGAGTGTGTGAATGTGTGTGTGTGTGTGTGTGTGGGTGGGGGGGGGGGGGGGGTTGTATACATCTATCACGATTGTATAAATTGTATACATCTATGGTCGTGACTGTATATCTTCTGATGTGTGTGATTTATTTGGCAGTCTGTGGCACCTGACAGAATACTCTGATTTGTTTGGATGACTTAGTCCTGTTGCTCTTATGTGCTCCCTGTACTCATGGTCTGTGGTAGCACCATGTGTGGTGGTGACAGGCTCTCACCCCCAAACCACCACAGTGCATAGCTGTCTTACTTGCAGCCAGATTGCGCTGTGTATGTACTGTATGTGTGTGTTTTGGAGGAGGGTTTGGGTGTGTGTGTGTATGTATGTGTGTGTGTGTGTGTGTGTGTGTGTGTGTGTGTGTGTGTGTGTGTGTGTGTGTGTGTGTGTGTGTGTGTGTGTGTGTGTGTGTGCGCGCGTGTGTGTGCGTGTGCGTGTGTGTGCATACAAGTCAAGTCAAGTCAAGTTTATTTATATAGCGCATTTCATACACAGAGGTCATTCAATGTGCTTTGCATAAACAAAACCAAACAATAATAACAAATAAAAGCATAGAAGGGCAATATAGTCAAAGAATAGTTAAAAGGTAAAGATCATAATAAAAAGGAAACATAAAACAAGGTAAAATCATTTAAAAATAAAGAATAATTAGTAAGCAAAACAAAGGCAAAAGTAGTAAAAAAAGTAATAAAAGACAAAGTAGAATAATTATCAAGGCAGATTCAGAATTTGTAACTCGGCACAGTTAGCAGAAAGCATCTGAGAACAGTTTGGTCTTAAGTCTAGATTTAAAACTGGCTACAGTTGGGGCCTTTTTGATGTCATCCGAAAGTTGGTTCCACAGCTGAGCCGCATAGCAGCTAAAAGCTGCTTCACCATGTTTAGTTCTAACTGTAGGTTTTACTAGCAGGTTTTTCACCTGGGACCTAAAAGGACGAGAAGGTGTGTACTGCTGAAGCATGTCTGACAAGTATTTAGGTTCTGCTCCATTTACTGATTTATAAACAAGCAATAGTGCTTTAAAGTCAATTCTGTGACTTACTGGAAGCCAGTGCAAGGACTTAAGAATTGGAGTAATGTGGTCAGTTCTTTTAGTTTTTGTTAGAATTCTAGCTGCTGCATTTTGTATCACCTGAAGTTGTTTAATAGTCTTTTTAGGAAGGCCTGTGAACAGTCCATTGCAGTAATCAACCCTGCTGGAGATAAATGCATGAATGAGTTTTTCTAAGTCATATTTTGACATCAGCCCTCTGAGTTTGGCAATATTTTTGAGGTGGTAAAAAGCTGATTTAGTTATCGCTTTCACGTGGCTGTTGAAATTTAGATCACTGTCAATTAATACACCAAGATTTTTAACAGTATCCTTTGCCTTCAACCCTTTTGTGCCAAGGAGAGTGGCAACCCTAAGTCTTTCCTCATTTTTACCAAATATAATTACTTCAGTTTTTTCTTTGTTCAGCTGAAGAAAATTTTGAGACATCCAGGTGTTGATTTGTTCTATACACTGACACATAGATTCAAGAGGACCATAGTCGTTTGGTGATAGAGCTAAGTAAATTTGTGTGTCATCTGCATAGCTATGATATGAAATCAAATTATTTTGAATGATTTGTCCAAATGGGAGCATATAGAGGTTGAATAATAGTGGCCCCAAGATTGACCCCTGGGGAACACCACAGGTCAAGGACGTTGGTGTTGAGGTACAGTTTCCGATGGCAACAAAGAAGCTCCTTTCTTGTAGATATGATTTTAGCCAGCTGATAACTATGCCTGTAAATCCAACCCAGTGTTCTAGTCTGTGTAGTAAAATATTGTGATCAACAGTGTCAAATGCTGCACTAAGGTCCAGTAGCACTAGGACTGATGTTTTACCTGAATCTGTGTTGAGGCGTATGTCATTGGAAACTTTAATGAGAGCTGTTTCAGTGCTGTGATTTGCCCGAAAACCAGATTGAAAGTAATCAAAATACCCATTTGATGTTAGGAAGGTGGTTAATTGATTAAAGACTACTTTTTCAATAATTTTGCCAATAAAAGGTAGATTGGATATGGGCCTGTAATTGTTTAGCATGGAGGCATCCAGGTTATTCTTCTTGAGAAGTGGCTTTACAACAGCTGTTTTCAGTGACTTAGGAAAAGTGCCAGACAGCAGTGATACATTTACAATTTGTGCTTGCATGTGTGTGTGTGTGTGTGTGTGTGCATACATGCGTGCATGTGTGAGTGTGTGTGCACCTGTGTGTATGTGTGTGTGTGTGTGTGTGTGTTTGTGTGTGTGTGTGTGTGTGTGTGTGTGTGTGTGTGTGTATTCTATAAGTCAAGTCAGTCAAGTCAGTTTTATTTTTTAAGCGCATTTAACATGCACATAGTGCAACCCAAAGCGCTCCACAAACAAGACACATAACAACAAGACAAAAGATGCCGGATGGAGCGGCGTAGTCGCCAGCGTGCCCATGACATCAAGACATGACAAATACATTAGTATTGTAACTGCCATTACATATAAGTTTAAATGTACTTACTGCTTTGAACCTGCCCTGACAAACTGATCTCGCAGATTCACTCCAGCTGAAGAATTGCTATGAGGGCCGAGGGCAAGCCCCTGGGGGACCTCTCCAGCTGTGATTAGTCAGCTCAACTAAGCACTAGCCAATAATAAGCCGCCATTGGGCAGCGCTATGGAAACCATTGTGGAGGCTTGGCTGAATCGGGTTGGGTAGAGGAGCAGCTAGAGGTTCTCACAGACTTCAGCTCAAGAGATGATCAGAAATAAGACTGCATGTCTGTGTGTAGTTGCACTTTAGCTGCACATACTTGGTTGAAGACATTGCAGTGTCTCTACTAGCAGTTTTAGCAGCTTTAAATCAGTCTAGAGTTTTAGACTGTCAGGCTCAAAGCTCACTCTCAATCTGCTCAATCTGAGACTTTGTGACTAGAGACTTTTTTAGTCTTACAAAAATCACACTGCAGAATTGTGTGACTTGAGGACTTTTTGGGAGAGGTGACGTGCATGTACTGTGAGACGGCCAGACTTGGGGTGTTGTGAAAGTGACGTGGACATACGGACATGCTAAGAGTGGGCTATCACAGCTACGTCTACATGGTGTGCTCCAGGAGACAGGTACAGTCATATTCCCCACAGGGAGAGTCCAGAGCCTGCAGTGGCTAGTCTTAACCGTCTTAACTCATCATCCAATCTGGGGTCACTACCTATGTTACCACTGTTTTAGAAGTAAGAGGTACACAAGCTAATCTTCTTTTATCCAGGTTCTTTAAAGGCTGAAGTGTCTCATTACATCAGGCATTGCTCCTTTTGGGTTAGATTTAAGGACTGCAGTCCCATTTGTTACCATTGGGGTGGAACAGGCTTTGTCTAAAACTGTTTACTTGAAAACTAATTTGCTCTTTGATTGGTAATACATAAGTTGGCATATCCAGTATGTGTACTAGTGCATATAAAAAAAATGGCATGATAGTCCAGAAATGTCAAAAAGATTTTTTTTGTTTTCAGTTTTCACTGAAACTCACATGTGGGACTGGTTTCTTGGCCCTATTCTTCGTTGTAGCTGAATCCTGTCACTGTATTTCCAGCGACACCTTTTCATTGGCCGGACTGGCAGTCAGACAGCTGTCCCACCCGGAGCAGATGGTGTAATATCACATTAGTTGTATATTAAACAGCAGTAATCACCCTATCAGGAGTGATGTGGTGTGTAATGCCATTCTTTCTCTGGATGAGCTCTGGACTGGTGCTGCACGAGCAGATTCTCAGATTTTATTTTCAGCGATTATCAGACGTCTGGGACTCTGATGAGCCACTTGGCTGTATAATTGCTGTAGTTCCTAATTACTAATTTGACACTGGTCTTTTGGTGTTCATGCTTGCCTTGTGCACCAGTGTTGCGTGGAGATTATGCTCTGTCCAGGGTTCCTCGGAGATTCGGTTCTGTTTAGTGAGGTGGAACTATGCTTGCACTCCTCCCAGACAAACAAGAAACACAGTTCATGGCATGCCGTGCTCTGGCTGTATATATATATTTAAAGCTGCAGTTGGCAAGTCTGACAGATTGAGGGGACTTAGCCAAAATTTTGAATTTTTACTCTCATGCCCCTCCCCCACTACCACCGAGCACCCTCTCATTGAGTTTGTGCTCGTCAGTGCGCATCAGACTGTAATTGACAGTCAGATCTCACACAGCCCTGCTCTGATTGGACCAGAAGAACCGGGAGCTGTGGATTTTTGCAAAACAAATAACAGGCTCTAGTCTAGATGGAGGTAGAAGTGCAGGTTTTTTTTCTGATTTATGTTGTTCTGTCGGAGCATAGTGTCGGTTTCAGTGAATATGATCAAAAAAATCTTGCCAACTGCAGCTTTAACAGCCCAAATCTCAAGCACCAGGGGGACAGGAGTGAGGGGATGGGTCAGCCTATTCGGTTGTTAAGTCCAACATCACGGGCCTCAACAGCTTTTTGGTCAAAGAAATGTTTACTAGCACAGCCAGCCAACTTGTTTTTGCATCTTGTAAACCTTGTCACCATCACCGTTTTATTGAGGGTAAAACAAAATCAGTTAACTTTAACAGAGCAATTACTGTAGCTGTGTAGCCAGATGATACAATCAAGGGTTACATGCAGGCTTCTGCGAAAAATAGGATTTTATTAGGTTCAGGCAACAAGTGAGTTGTAGGATGACAATTTCCTTAAAGGCTGCACTGAATAGCAGAAAAAATCGTTTATTTTACTGTCTATGGAGAAAACCGAGCGGCTCTGAAAAAGATTTATTAGCCTATTATTGCATCATCACTTAATAACCGAATGGGTCCAATCAGCTTATTAGTTGTTATTAAATTACCCTGTTACCTACAGCCTCTGGAGGCTTATTGCATCCAGTAAACTGGCCCACTCTTCAGCAGAGTCCTGATTCTGTTCACTCTTTCAGTATAAGTAAGTATACTCTTTTGATCCCGTGAGGGAAATTTGATCTCTGCATTTATCCAATCCGTGAATTAGTGAAACACACTCAACACACAGTGAGGTGAAGCATACACTAATCCCGGCGCAGTGAGCTGCCTGCAACAACAGCGGCACTCAGGGAGCAGTGAGGGGTTAGGTGCCTTGCTCAAGGGCACTTCAGCCGTGCCTACTGGTCGGGGTTCGAACCGGCAACCCTCCGGTTACAAGTCCGAAGCGCTAACCAGTAGGCCATGGCTGCCCCCTTTCTGGAGCAGAGTTCTGATTCTTTGTAGGCCAGAGTTCTGATTCTGATTCCATACACTCTCTGAGTGGCTGACTCTGCTGTCTGTCACTCCCAGGTGGAGAAGGGCGGGGACTCACCCTCGGAACACAAAGCTGAGCCCAATCCACTTCCTGCTGAGAACGGCATGAACCACGCCCCTCTCATCACCACCAAACCCCCGTCTGTTAACCAGCAGCCACCGCCTACAGGTACACACACACTCATTTAGAGATACAGTACACACACACACACACACATACACACACACACACTCTTGTACACTGACATTTTCTTGTTGTTTTTGTGTTTTGGTCATTATACTGACTGGATGATAACAGAATCTCTCTCTCTCTCTCTCTCTCTCTCTCTCTGTCCATTGCACTCTCACCATTCACTCTTTCCTCCTCCAGCTAAACCTGCAGTGAAATCGGAGGACATCATTCAGACTGTGCTGACAGGTACACCTCATGTGGACAGTCTAAAATGGCACCGTTTAATAAACCACTAAACATAACACAAAACACATGAGTTAGCATGGTGTACAATACCATTGATAGTGCACAGATCCAACTCACTAGCCCATTAAAAATAATTGTTCTCCTTGGGACGCAATGTAGATACTGTACTGTTGGCATGCTGATCTGTCCTTATTTTGTGTGTGCTGGTGTGTGTGTGTGTGTGTGTGTGTGTGTGTGCTTGTGTGTGCTTGTGTGTGTGTGTGCTTATGGGTGTTTGTGTGTGTGTGTGTGTGTGTGTGTGTGTGTGTGTCGTCTCCCACAGACGTGCAGGCCCAGTCTCTGGAGGAGCTGAAGCAGCAGAAGGCGTTTGTGCGCGAGCAGCGGCGGCAGTACAAGGAGCTCAAGGAGCTGGTCAAGCAGCACCACAAGAAGACGGCCGAGCTCATCAAGCAGCAGACGGCCAAGCACAGCGAGCTCAATGCCCAGCTGCTGCGCCGACGCTCCTCCCTGCAGAAGAGTGCCCGAAGAGACGGTAAGAAAAGGTAGGTCTCACCTCCTCCCTCCCTCCCTCCATCCCTCCATCCTTTCCTCCATCTGTCCATCCCGCTCTCATTCACCCTGCGCATGAAGAGACGCTAAGAAAAGGTAGATCTCACCTCCTCCCTCCCTCCCTCTCTCCATCCCTCACTCGTTCACTTACTCCTGTAAGCATCATCCCTCTGTCACTGTCTTTCTTGCTCTCTCTTTCGTCAGAAGATTGACAGACTCGTGTGTGCACTGACAGACTCAGACTCAGACTCAGACTCAGAAGCACAGTAGTCTCACAGTGCCGAGGCTCTTAGCTCTCAAACCACCCTGCAGCAGCAGTGCACCACAGCTGTCTGACTGATCTAGTCCTGCCAGATGGTGCTCTCTGTGTGTGTGTGTGTGTGTGTGTGTGTGTGTGTGTGTGTGTGTGTGTGTGTGTGTGTGTGTGTGTGTGTGTGTGTGTGTGTGTGTGTGCGTGTGTGTGTGTGTGTGTGTGCGTGTGTCTGTTTGTGTCTCACAAATAGCAGTGTGATGTTTTTGGATGTGCCACGAATAGTAATATTAGGATTAGACTGATGCAGAATTAGAGGCATAGCTTTATGAGTGAGTGTGAGTGGCTTTTGAGAGCTGATGCTTGATCCGGCTTTCATGATTAACTAGTCATCAAACACTGCTTCAGTTTGCCCCATCCGCCCACGCAAAAGGTCTTCGGGGACGCCCATGACACACACAAGGGCTTGTGGGACGTCTGTGGCACACACAAGGGCTTCTGGGATGCCTATCTCACATGCAAAGGCTTCTGGGATGTCAGTCACACATGCAAAGGCTTCTGGGATGCCAATCACACAGACAACGGCTTCTGGCAAGCCTGTGGCACACACAAGGGCTTCTGGGATGTCTGTCACACATGCCAGGGCTCCTGGGATACCTCTAAAACCCGCAAGGGCCTCTGGGATACATCTTACACCCGCAAAGGCCTCTGGGATACCTCTGACAGGGGCAAGGACTTCTGGGATACCACTCTGCAGACATCCATCTATTCAGCCATCTTGCTCCATTGGCTTTGGTGTTTGCCCAGCTTTGCCCTGCCAGTGGGCCAGGAGTGGACAATACCTGTCCAGGACATCAGTTGGAACAGAAAGGCAACAATGGCTTTTGTGTGTGTGTGTGTGTGTGTGTGTGTGTGTGTGTGTGTGTGTGTGTGTGTGTGTGTGTGTTAGGGGTGTAAATATTAATCGATTCGTATCGATGCATCGATTATGCAGCAGGCGATTCAATGCATCGATTCGTCCGCAAGAGTATCTATTAATGTGTTTATTTTGCCGCCTGTTTGTTTGCCTATCTATTTTCAGCATCAGCTCCGACCTTTCTTTTTCTGTCTATGGCTCCGATGTAAGCGCACTAGCTACTCCTAAGCTGCGGGTGGGTTTTTTTTTTATATACAAAGACATGAGGCTGTATAACGAAGGCTTTAGATACCTCCTACATTCCGAACTTTTGTTGATTTATTTGAAACTTCATAGATATCATGTAAAAATATTGAGTATTGAATCGTATCGAATCGTATTGTGGGGAATTCTGAAGTATCGAAAATAATCGAATCATTGGCTTAAGAAATCGAAATTGTATCGAATCGTCATGAAGACTCCGATTTACACCCCTAGTGTGTGTGTGTGTGCGTCTACATACGTGTAGGTCTGTAGGTCCTTTCTGTGTATGTGTATGTTTGTCTGCATTCTTTGCTTATCTGTTTTTTTATTATATATGTATTAAAATACTCTCTCTCTCTCTCTCTCTCTCACACACACACACACACACTCACACACACACACACACACACACACACACACACACACACACACACACACACACATACATACTGTACACACACACACACACACACACACACACACACACACACACACACACACACACACACACACACACACACATACACACACACACAGACCAAGTGACGTCTGTGTATGGCTCTCTCTGTGTGTGTGTGTGTGTGTGTGTGTGTGTGCAGATCGATCTGACTCTCAGCACAGCCTGAGCGCACTGGAGCAGGAGCTGGCGTCTCTGGAGGAGGAGAGTAGCCGGCGACTGACCGAGCTCAAGGACCAGCAACAGCAGGAGCTGCTCCAACTGCGCCAGGAACAGTACTACAGTGAGAAGTACCTTAAGCGGGAGCACGTCAAACAGGTGTGTGTGTGTGTGTGTGTGTGATATATAGCCTACTACAACGAGAAGTACCTCAAGCAGGAGCAGTCCTCATCCTGCAGTCAGCATTTTATCAGAACCACAATTACACCAGTCAGCTCTCTCTGTATTTCTCTCTCTCTCTCCCTCCCTCCCTCCCTCCCTCCCTCTCTCTCTCTCTCAATCTGTCTCTGTATGTGTGTACTGTATGTGCTACTGATAAAAACTAAACACACCACTTAGCTGATACTCTTTAGTGCAGCAGCATTTGGGACTTGAGGCTGCTGTGTTTGCTGTGACTGATGTGAAACAGTGACCTGACCCCAATTGTGTCTCTAGAGGGTGTGTGTGTGTGTGTGTGTGTGTGCTCAGCTATTTTGGTGCTGCCTGGTGAACCAGTGGCAGTGTCATTGCTGTGCCGATATGCTGTATGCTCAGTGGAAAATGCATAAAGGTGAATTGAAGCAGAGAGAGAGAGAGAGAGAAAGAGCTGTGGCACCAATTAATCCCCACCCCACGCACACACTCACACACACACACAAATAACACCCACCCCACCCTATGCACACACATGCACACATACACACACTCACTGAGGCAACGTTTTAGTGCCATTTCTAATGTTTTGCATTTGTGTGTGTGTGTGTGTGTGTGTGTGTGTGTGTGTGTGTGTGTGTGTGTGTGTGTGTGTGTGTATTCTCTCTCCAGCTCGTGGAGAAGCTCACAGCTGTAGCTGAAGAGTGTCAGACAAGCCAACTGAAGAAAATGAAGGAGATGTGTGAAAAGTGAGCAACACCACCTCTCTTCTTTATTCCCCTGTCCCTTCTCTTTTCTCCTCTTCTATTCTCTTCTCTCCTCTCTTCTCTCCTCTCTTCTCTCCTCTCCTCTCATCTCCTCTTCTCTCCTCTCCACATCTTTCCTCTCCTCTTCTCTTCTCTTCTCTTCTCTTCTTTATTCCCCTGTCCCTTCTCTTTTCTCCTCTTCTATTCTCTTCTCTCCTCTCTTCTCTCCTCTCCTCTCCTCTCCTCTCCTCTTCTCTTCTCTCCACATCTTTCCTCTCCTCTTCTATTCTCTTCTCTCCTCTCCTCTCATCTCCTCTTCTCTTCTCTCCACATCTTTCCTCTCCTCTTCTCTTCTCTTCTCTTCTTTTACCTGTGTTCAGGTACATGTCTATATTTTATTTAACCTGATGAGCAACTTGATAGAGCCTCCTTAGGCCCAGATAAGCACCTCATGAGTCTCTCATGGTTGGCTTAATTGGGTGCTGTAAACTGTTTCTGTGGTGTCATGTTTGTTGTTAGTGGTTGCTGTGACAGCATTTCTGTGGTGATGGTTGACAGGGAGAAGAAGGACCTGAAGAAGAGGATGGACAAGAAGAGACAAGAGAAGATCAACGAGGCCAGGTCACGAGAGAAGAATGTTACAGACGAGTAAGCACCTGGCACACACACACACACACACACACACACACACACACACACACACACACACACACACAGACACATATTATAACAGCCATTAGTTTATACAGCATTAATGTCAACATTACTGAACTGTCACATGCAATGTACTTATTAACCACTAGATGGCACATGAAACACTAAACATCAATTTCTTATCCTCATACCTTTACTCCACAGCTAGAACCAGGCATAGAACACATTATGAAGTAAAGATAACCCCATATGAGCCTCTGCATGTGTCTTTGTACCTCATGCATTCTTTGTGGATATGATAAAAGAGAGAAGCCCTATATTAAGCCAAGTTATGTCATGTAGAACTCTCATCTCATTGTGTTTAAGCACTTAAGCGTTTAGGCGCCGAGTGTGCTGGCCATGCTTATCAGCATCGAAGTTTTTAACTGGCAAGCACGGGATAAACAATGGATTTTATTGAGAGGCGCAGACAAAATAGAGCTCAATCGTAATCAACATAATCTCGGCGGCTGCAGAGTTCGATGCCGGTGTGCGGGGTTGTATTGAACACAACGGAATCTAATGCAATCGAATGTCGAAATGTGCCGAGCGCTTTAGAGGATTCTATTCCAGACCTGGGTTCGGATAAGAGCCAGAAGTGTTACTGAAGGGTCGTTCCCCGGGCGGGATTTCCCAGAGCCGGTTCATGTCCGGTGAGATTTGACAGTAGATCTGCTCACCTCACCTCGCCTCGTCAGACAGAGACACTCATTAATGTTTTTCCTCAGAGGAAAGACGTGGCAGAGAGGCCTCAACACCACAGCCAAAGGACTCCGTGTTCCGGAGGGTTCTTCTGTGCACGTTCCACTGTCATAAGTTCACAAGTGCTCTGTCTCCACTGTGCGGACACATCATCAGTTAAAGTGTCCGGTGGTGCAGAGTGTCCCTGAGCTGTAAGCTGATTCTGTGGCCCCGTTGCCTTTTGCTCTGTGTTTTGTCCAAATTTAGGGAGAAGCTGGAAATCAACAGGACATTTGTCAACGAGGTGGTCCAGTACATAAAACGGGTAAGAAACCAGTGTTAGGAGAGTTTGTGTGTGTGTGTGTGTGTGTGTGTGTGTGTGTGTGTGTGTGTGTGTGTGTGTGTGTGTGTGTGTGTATGCATGTGCAGCCATATATGCACACGTGTGTGTGTGTGTGTGTGTGTGTGTGTGTGTGTGTGTGTACATGAGCACACAGCTGTGTGTGCATAACTTAGCCGGTATGTATGTGCATAGCTTAGTTTTGTGTTTCACCCCTCTACACACAGAGCTTAGACAGCTAACTTTAGTAGAAGCCAATGTTTTTTGTATGGGTGGGGTGCCATAAATGTGTGTGTGTGTGTGTGTGTGTGTGTGTGTGTGTGTGTGTAGCTTATGTGTGTATTGTGTCTCCCCTCAGCTTGAAGACGCTCAGAGCAAACGTCAGGAGAAGTTACTGGACAGACATAAAGACATCCGACAGCAGATCCTGGACGAGAAGCCAAAGGTGTGTCATCAGTACACATACACACACATAAACACATAAACACACACACACACATAAACACACACACACACACACAAACACACATAAATAAACACAAACACATAAACACACACACACACACACAAACACACGCACACACACACACGCATGCATATACAGTATGACCAGATGTACTCACAAAATATCACTGGTGTAAGCACTGAGAAAACATAAAGCACGTCACACATGGTGGTATGTATGAGTGTGTATGTGCGTTAGTGTGTGTGTGTGTGTGTGTGTGTGTGTGTGTGTGTTTGTGTGTGTGTGTGTGCGTTAGTGTGTGTGTGTGTGTGTGTGTGTGAATGACAGAGAGGAAGAGAGAGGGTGTTATAGATCCCTGTTACTCTGCTTATAGGAGGAGAGTTCGCCTGAGGAGAAAGGTAAGCTGGACTGTACTCTAAGCACTAACCTGAGGCATTAATAATAAACCCTGACCTACAGCATCCTCTCTTAGTGGACATGGACACGCGACACGGTCAAAAGGGTAAACACACCAGCTCAGTCACGCACATGTTAGCGGGCCCTCTCCAACAGAGTACACAAAACGCAGTGAGAGGGGGTGATCGCACTGACGGGCTTTTTTCACCTCCACTTCAATTGTTTGGACCATTGCAATGTGCCTTGCATTCATATGAACACAAGCAGGAAAAAAAACGCAAGGCTCCTAAAAACACGAGACGCTCAAAGTTAAAAATGCTTCAACTTTTGAGGTCGCATTTTGTTTTCAACAAGGTTTGGCTACCTGTCTTAGCTAAGTCAGGGAGCTAGCTATTTAGCAGAGTATAGCATGTCATAGCAACAACATGTACACAATGAACTTTTAAACTCTATTTTGGATTCCTTGTTGTTTCGAGGTGAAAAAAAAGCATGTCAATGTGAACACCGCCTAAAGGTGGGGTCTGCCATTCTTGCCCAGAATATTTTTTGAGGAATTGCTCCGTTGGCTAGCTGTGTGGTGCCTGCGGACTGTTCCTGGCTGCACAGTCTTGTACATGGACCAGTCAACTCTTCCAGCCAATCAGCATGTTGCTTTTGGAGCACAGATGTGACTGCTGAAACTCAAATATCAACAAGATATCACCGAGATTACAAACTGAACCTTTAACCTGTGACTGAGGGTGGGATCACTGATAGTAGTGAGCCCATTATGAAGAGTTTTTCTTTTCTTTTATTACTGCAGATGTGGACATAGTCTGTTGAGATGTGTTGAGACTATCTGGTTGTTTACCCGTGTCCAAGAATAAGAATTTGATGCTAAAGTGTTCATTTGAGATTTGCGCATCACCGCTACCAGTAGGAGATGGAATGAAAGTCAGTGAATGCAGCCTGCAAACCAAATAACTTGCCAAATAACTTCAGCAGTTTGTTTTATGCTCATTTCTTTCCATGCAAACACTAATGAAACCAAAGGCTACTCCAACAGAATCACAAAAATCACGGTCCTAACAAAACACTGCACCCATTATGACATCCCAGTGCATCAGAATGAGTGATTGGCCAATTACCAACATTCCATTCTAGATTCCCATAACATCAACACGGATGTTGGACTTTGGCATGTATATCACAGGCTGAAATATAGCATGGCTACTGCAATTATGCATTTCCTTTGCCATAGATAGGTCATAAACTGCCACGTATGTCCCAGGCAGGTAGCATGTAACTCTAGACCTGATCTGGCACTGATTTGGTACGGCTCTGGCCTCGATGTGATCGTGTTTGTGCCATGCCAGGATTGGATCGGTTTCACAGTTAGGTGCTGTGTGGTGTTGTGTGACGGAGCGTATCTGCGGTTAAGGTGCCGGTCTGCCTGCCCTGGCCCATTCCCAGGAAAGAGATTTAACCATCAAAACACACACTTGACCCTTCACCTCTGCACATGCCCAAATATGGCCGTACTCCTCTGCTGGCACTGAAGCCGGCCTAAATATTATTCTAACGCTCATGGATCACACAGGCCCTAAAATAGGCAGCCCAAAAGATCACGTGTGGATTGGGCAGGAT
>NW_027468859.1:13824212-13844212 GCF_046254945.1 Alosa pseudoharengus
CTTTCTTTCTCTCTCTTCCTCTATCTTCCACTCTTTCTTTCTCTCTCTTCCTCTCTCTCTTCCTCTCTCTCTTCCACTCTCTTCCTCTCTCCAACTCTTTCTTCCTCTCTCTTCCACTCTTTCTTTCTCTCTCTTCCTCTCTCTTCCTCTATCTTCCACTCTTTCTTTCTCTCTCTTCTTCTCTCTCTTACTCTCTCTCTCTTCCACTCTTTCTTTCTCTCTCTTCTTCTCTCTCTTACTCTCTCTCTCTTCCAGTCTTTCTTCCTCTCTCTTCCACTCTCTCTCTTACTCTCTCTTCCTCTGTCTCATGTCACTCAGAGTCTCCTTCCCTCTGCCTGTTCTCTACCTCTCCCCATCCTTCTATCTCTTCCTCTCTTTCTCTCTCTTTCTCACCCTTCACCAGTTTGCTTTGTCCTCTTTCCTTTTCATCCACTCATTCTTACATTCCTTCCGTCTCATTTTCTCTCTCCTTCTCATCCTCTGGTTCTTGTATCTCTTCTTCTCTCCCTCCCTCTCTTCCCCCAACTGTTCTCTCTCTGTCTCTCTCTCTTCCTCCACCTGTTCTCTCACTCTCTCTCTTCCTCCACCTGTTCTCTGGCTCTTTCTCCCTCTTTATCCCTCTCTCTCTCTCTCTCTCTCTCTCTCTCTCTCTCTGCCCTTGGCCCTCTCCCTGTGACTTTTAATTACCTCGCCCATCACACCGCCCCCCTCAGGTGCTAAAGAGGTGACACACTCCCAACACACACACACACACACACACACACACACACACACACACACACACACACACACACACACTCCCACTACTTGCACACACACACACACACACACACACACACACACACACACACACACATACACACACACACTCCCACTACTTGCACACACACACACATACACACACACACACACACACACACACACACACTCCCACTACTTGCACACACACACACACACACACACACACACACACACACACACACACTACTTGCACACACACACACACACACACACACATGCACACACACAGTATGCATTAGTTGGCACACTGTACACACAGATATTGAAAATCACACTGTGGGCTCTATCTTGCGCTCTAGCGCTATTGACTTTGTATACTTGCGCTTTTGTCTTTCCTATTTTGCAGTCAGCGCATATTAGAATTTTCCCTCCACAAGTACATGTGCGCCCACGGGGGCGTTTCAGCGAAAAGAGGGGGCATGTTCCGGCGCAAACAGTCCCGGTTGATATTTTGCAGTTTCAGAAAACAATTCCGCCACAGACCAGGAACCTCCTGGTCTAAAGTCAGTGGCGCAAATTCAGATGCTATTTTAAGGGTGCATGCATGGCCACAGGCCTGCAGGAATGAATGCTATGCACACCGATCTACAGACACCCTGTGCACAGATGGAAACATTCAAAGCCTTGATAATATTTGTCCGTTTCCCGGGTTTGTTCGTGCATTGGTCAACTAAAAATTTAGTAGCCTATATAGTACATCTACATGCAATATCTTTACAACAACGCCTAATTACGACCTATTAATTTGGATTTTTAATTATACAGCCCTATAAAGGCTAAAGTTACCTTTAGTTTTGTTCCAATTTACCGCTGTGTATGGCTTTAAACATCGTGTGTGCTTTAACATCAGCCTATAAGCATTATTCCAGCTGCGCTAAAGTTTTGACAAGCACCACAATTTTGCCTACCTTGTTGTAGCCCATCTGAAATAACTGTGTTGCGTAATGCACTTTGCTCCTCTCATCTATACGACGCACTTCCCATTTCTCTAAACCATACATAATTACAAGGACAAATATTGCTACATGAGGGAAATCAGTGTGGTGTCCGATGTGAAAAAATAGGTATAAATCTAGCGTACACATTTCCACGAATCACGGATGTGTTGATGACATAAATTAGGAAATATTAGAGGACTTAATGAGATGTGATGTTGAACTACATGCCAATGCCATTTAACCCAAATGCCCCAGCAGCAGCACGGAAGAGGAGAGCTTATCTGGCAGATCTGCATTGTCTATACTCTAGTGAGGTAGATTACATTGCAAAAATATCACCATGCATTCATAACCTCGTGATTCAGTGAGAGTGATCTCAAAACATCGGAAAGTGACATTTCTGTATTACATTTTGTCAAGAGGAAAAATCAATAGCAATCAATCAATCAATCAATCAATCAATCAATCAATCAACTGTTCCCAACTGACTATAGCGCTGTGAACTGTTCCTGGCTGCGCCTGGCAAATCCGCCATCATAATAGCAATCTGCTATGGAACAAGCGTGCCTGTTGTTAAAAGGAATGTGAGATGACGCTCTGATTGGTTTATTGCACGTTACGCTCAAACCACACCCATGAGTAATGTAGCTACTACAGACCACCCCATTTTAGATTTGCGTCAGGCGCAACAGTCATTATCCTGCTGGTAAAATAGAAACATCGCCCAAGATCCGCCCACAAAGCGATTTGCGCAAAGTCAATTGCGCTAAAGTGCAAGATAGAGCCCTGCGTGTGTGTGTGTGTATGTGTGTGTGGAGAATGGGGGTGTTCTTGTGTTTGTGTACTGTAAGTGTGTTTCTAAGTGTGTAAATGTTGTGGACTGTGTAGACTGATGAAGATAGTACTGTGCAGAAGTTTTAGGCACCCATTAGATTTATTGTTTTAGCAATGCTAAGATGACCATATATGTTTATTTTTCATTTTCTTTACTAGAATTCAACCAGAAGAAAAATGCATTTCTGGTTCAGGCTCTAGTCTTTTGCATCAATTTGACTGGTTGTTTTTGCAGTGTTATAATGACCACAATGATCTCACAAGGGGGAAGCTGAAGTCGGTTGGTACTGCCACTGGATCTGGCTCTGACACATTGGTATCAGACGTGGGAAGGAGATGACGACACTTCGATCGAAGATCTTATTCAAAAGCTACAGCTGGAAGAGTTCATTGCTCAGCTAAAATGGAAAATGCTTGGCCAAAGGTTTCTATTCAAAGGACCTTGATGAGGCAAGCTGGCAAGCTGGCAAGCTGACACCTGGGAATACAATGAAGAGGGTCACCGGAGATGTACAGTATGTTTCAGGTGGCTACTCCACTTTACGCCCTGCCAAAATGCTCTCGATACGGCAGCATCAGCTTTGAGCCACGGTCAAGTCAGGAGCTTATCTGGAGACCCCCATTCTGGCAGACCAGGCATGCACGTCAGTGGACTGGGTGGGGAACGACAGCTCTGCCCTACAAAGGCTAAGAGCAGTATCTGCACTTTAAAAACAACAAAATTGGACTGGTATCAGAACAAAAACTATATTTTATGTGTATTTAAATACTGTCTACATATTTCCTCTGTTCTCGGGTCATATGCTAGACTGATATTACTGTATTCTACGTTTGAGAGTGATAAATAAGCTAAATAAAGACTTTTGCACAGCACTGTATGTGAATAAGTGTGTGTGTGTGTGTGTGTGTGTGTGTGTTTGTAAGAGTGTGTGTGCGTGAGTGTGTGTGTGTGTGTGTGTGTGTGTAAGAGTGTGTGTGCGTGAATGTGTGTGTGTGTGTGTGCTGCAGTCTGAAAGGGATGCCAGGCTTGTGCCCTCTGTCTGTGGGGTATCTCAGTAGCACATCTAATCCGCAGGCCTTTGTGCAGTCACTGGCAGGGGGGCAACAGATGTCCCCGGGCCCAAAGTGGGTCACGGTTTTGTCTGTATGTATATTTGTGTGTGTGTGTGTGTGTTTGTGTGTGTGTGTGTGTGTGCATGTTTGAATTTCTTTGATTATGTTGGTCCATATTTATGTCTGTATATAAATGTGTGTATAAGTGCGAGTGACTGTGTGTGTGTGTGTGTGTGTGTGTGTGTGTGTGTGTGTGTGTGTGTGTGTGTGTGTGTGTGTGTGTGTGTGTGTGTGTGTGTGTGTGTGTGTGTGTGTGTGTGTGTGTGTGCGTGTGCATCTGTTTGTGTTTGTGTGTGTCTGTGTGTGTGTGTGTGTGTGTGTGTGTGTGTATGCGCCTGTGTGTCTGCATCCTTAGCCATCTGGGGGCATCTCCACGTCAGTGCCAGATGCAGACTGACTGACAGCTCTCACAGTGGCTCCCCTCTTCTCCCTCCCTTCTCTCTTTATATCCCTCTCTCTATCTTATCCTTTCTTTGTTTCCTCTCTATATCCCCCGTTTTCTCTCTATCTCTCTCCCTTTCTGGCATTGATCAGGATTAAGCAGCTGTTGTCACAGACACACCTGAAGGATGAGAATCAGGGCAGGATCATTCCCAGAATGCCGTGCTACCGGAGCGAGGTTCATGAGAGGTAGCACGTCGCGTGGCGCTCGGAGCGTTTGATTGCATCTCAGGCTTGCTGTGTGCGACGTGCTCCTCAACTCGCGTGATTTCCTTTTAATTGCGACGCTCCCAGGAGCCTGAACGGGGTAGTTAACCAGTCGAACGCGCTTTAAAGCAATTATTGGGTCAGGATGAATACAATTCTGTCATCTTTAATCATTGCGGGGCGGGATGCCTGGAAGAAACACAGCTTTGCGGAAGCCCATGGAGGATGAGGGCGTCTGAGACTCCCTCTTTCTCTAGAAAACAGGACAGCCCCCCAACACCCCCCCCCCCCCTCCCGACATACACACATACAACTTAATTTCACATTCTCATTTATATTCTAATTTCACCTGCATTAGGTAAAGTATTGG
The DNA here is from genome assembly GCF_046254945.1 of Alosa pseudoharengus. Lineage (NCBI taxonomy): Eukaryota > Metazoa > Chordata > Actinopteri > Clupeiformes > Clupeidae > Alosa > Alosa pseudoharengus. The sequence continues at coordinate 13,828,917 of NW_027468859.1, forward strand.
ATTCATACAGAGGTCCAAAGTGCACACTGTGAGTTTCCTATCTCATAATACCGATATAGACTTCATTTGGGCTGCAATTTCAAAGATAAACTGTTATTTTCTCGGTTTGGGAAATACATTTTTGTGAGATTGGTGGTCCAATCCTAGCAATTTCCCTTTGTACAGGGTGTCTCAGTGGGGAGATCACTGATGCAGATTTGTGTTATGTGAAGTCAGTATGGATGATGCATGATTAAAGAGCTGTGCTACCCTGTACCATGACCCTACATCCGCCTAGAAGATGCTGCTTGCTAACCCTGCCCTAGACTGTTACTGAACTCTGGCATGGATGTGGCACTAAGCTGGCCCTGATTTGCCACAAATCTGTCTCTGAGCTGGCAGCATGTGATGGCCGGGGTGGCACTGCAGAGTCAGTGGCTCAGTCAGATTTGATTGGCTGTTCATGTGCTGCTCATCTAGCCATGCTGGAAGAGGATGGACACTGACTGCTATGCAGCTCTGCATCCCTCTGACTGTATGGCCACATACTGTACATCAGATTTAAATAACCTGTCTGTGAATGACTTACTCCTAAAATGGCATAGTGCATACTTACGCAGATTAACTCTGATTACAGGGGCGATAACAGTGTTTCATTTGGTTTGTTTTTTTCTGAATGCTTATTTGTTTGTTTACTGTTTGTATGTTTGTTTGTGTGCACCTCACAGTTGCAAGGCGAGCTGGACCAGGAGTACCAGGACAAGTTCAGGCGACTTCCGGTGGAGATTCAGGAGTTTGTGCAGGACACGGCTAAAGGCTGCCTGCACCTCTCCAAAATGTCCATCTCCACGACAACCGAGAGACTGACTAGCAAAACATCGCCGTCTGAGGAGGATGTAGATGAAAGTCTGTCCGAAAGGGTGTTTGACACACCCTTCTGAAACCGTCCCACACACACACAGACACACACACACACACACACACACACACACACACACACACACACACACACACTTCTGAAACCGTCCCACACACACACACACACACACACACAGACACACACACAGACACACACACACACACACACACACACACACACACACACACACACACACACACACACACACACACACACACACACACACACACACACCATACACACACAAAGCTCTCACATATGCACACTTACACTCTCAGAATCTGTAGTTCTGTTGGCATATGTAAATACCTATTTTTAATTTCTATGTTGTTAAATGATCTCTTTTAAACCTTCGGGTACGACCATAGTTAAAATAGAGATTTTGCTTAAAGACAGAGAGAACGAAAAAAAAGGACTTACTTGAACTACTGTGTTGCACGACTGTTTCCGATGTGTACTCTTAAGATTATTTAGTCCTATGGGAACCTCATATTGTGGACTGTTTTGTGGAGTAACATTGCTAGTAAGTGGACTTATACTACTACATGTGCACTAAAAACTCTACCCTAGCAAGAGTACCATCATCATCATAAATTATAATCGTTTTTAATAATATTGAAGAGAGCTAATGTTGGATTTTTATCGAATGCCATGAGAGTTTGTGTTGCCAGATTCCAAAACCCCTAAAGCCTCTCTGTCTTCGGTTCGGCTTGGGTTAGGAGCCCTTTTCGTTAGCTCTGTGTGTGTGTGTGTGTCGGAGGGTAGGGACCAAGGGTGAGGAGACCCCCACCCACCCCCCTCCACCACCACCAGGTGCTCTCCTATAACCAGGATCGCCACTGTTGCAGTAGTACTGCAGTTCTCCTCCAGGTTTACCTGAAGTCTTCTCACCTTAAATGGTTCGACCAGCAGGGTCTGGAAAAACCTCTGCACCTGTTAGAGTGAGGGACGTCTTGTTGTGGACAGACAGAAGGGGTTTGGTTCCTGGGGAACACACCTCTGTGTGTTGGGCATGAGGTAGACATGAGTGACTCAAGGGAATTTACTACTGCATCTTTACTAGTACAACCCTCCTGGACAAGAAGACACCTGAGAAGAGTAATGGATTAGAATAATGGATTATAAAAGAAAAGAATGTGGATTCCATAGTGGGCGATCTGATGTATGTATTTATTCACAGGTGAAGTGACCTGGGCCGTGGTAGATTGGCGTTGAGGTTGCAGATTGACTATGCCACTGTACGTTATACGAGATCAGACCAAAATGTCTGCCCCTGGATGGTGAGAGGGTGTTATAACCACAAAGCAGGTTACACTCACCCAGATGACTGCAGGTGAACTTGAATTGGCACTTTCAACACATGAGCAGAAGTTAGAGATTGCTCAGATTTCGAAGAACGCTCAGAATTGTGAGGTTTTCAGCTTTCCCGTATCACAGTTGATCTGGCCAACCCAAAACCTTGCTTCCTAGTGCCGTGCTGTTCTGTGACTCACCACTGGTCTTCTGTTTCCCTTAAGACTGCTGCTGCCTCAATAGGTCATTCACAACTGTGGTAATGTGTCTTGTAAGATATTATTTGAGGTATTTAACATATTTTGTAGAAATTTGGTCAATTCCATATCTTCTTTTACATTTAATATATTTTACAACTTTTTTTTGTTTGTGTATTTGTTTTTGTTTTGTTTTTAAGATTATAATAATAACCAAACTAGGAATGGTTTGGGTTTGGGAGTGAATGATATTTCATGCACCTGCATGTGTTGTACACTTGTAAATGTCTGGTATGATGCATTAACATAGAAATGTAAATAAAAACATTGATGATGATAAAGAAATGATACATATACATATCAAGATTACCCATACATGCATAGTATATACACCATCATACCCTTTGAACCCCTTACATAGTTTATGCTCAAATAAACGCCAATCTACACATTTCAAAGACACAGCATGTGTGCTGCAGCATTTATTCCATAGATGATTCTCTCTCTCTTGGACCCTGTTTACATTTGTTTTTATGATTTGTCTTGGGTGATCCAATCACAGGTGGGCAGTTCTAAATACAAGGGTAAACAACCACCAAGACACATTGTGATCCAATCACTCAAACCACTTGTCGAGGTGGTCTGAGACGCATTTGACCACATATCTTTTGTAGTGTAGTAGACGCTAATGGATTCTGATGCATCCCAGGCAATGGGAGTTCTAAGGAATGTGATGCTAACAATAGCAGAATCTAAACAAAGGTGGTCAGCAACGTCTGGCTGTACACCTTGAATGTGTATGTGTGTAAACCGCAATGTGTCTCGGCTGAACACTTGTGATCGGATCACCCAGACGCATTCAGGCCTGTAGATTCTGTCTTTGAAGGTGAAGCATGTGATTCTGGCGTAAGGTAGTTTATATTTGAGCAGCCAACCAAACAACATCCTTTCCTTCCTGAAGCAACATGTTGCTGGGATTGTTCATGTCTGAGCCACTGTGTTTGCTTCCCGTTCACAGTGGCAGTACTGCGTAGGAACGCCAGAGGTTTTGTTTTTGTTTTGCTTTGTTTGTTTTAATCACACACTCTAAACACACAACTATAGAGCTATATGACAAGCAATCAGCTGAATTTGGCAAAAAGGGAACTATGTAAATTTGGTAATTAGTGAATTGGGCAAAACGTAAACTGTTGGCTGAATTTGGCAAAAAAGTGAAAAGAAGTGAACTGAAACATAAAGTGAACCTTGAAAAATGGTTCAGTACAGTAGCTACCGGCCCTGATTCTTACCTGGTCTGGCCCAGAGCGGTTTACTGTGGTCCACTGCTGTCTGCTGTGAGGACAAAAGCCACCTGCATGTTCCACTACTGAACATCACTCAGATCAGCATCTGGCAGGAAGTGGCACTGGAGCAAACTGATGAGTCCCTCTCAGGGGCTGATGGTCGGCGACGCCAACAGCAGTCTCCCATCCGGATGGATCGCTAATGGTCCCTCGAGTGCTCCGCTTCACTCGCTCTCAAGAGCGCAGCTCACTGAGGCCTGGCCCTTCTCAAGTCACACACACACCTCCCTCAGCAGCCTGGGGGGAATTTTAATGACTGGAACCATGAGTGGCTTCCACCATTAAAGTACTTAGGAACTTCTAGAAACTAGATCTGGACACAATCGGAACAGACTGGAGTGACCCAGAACCTTCCCCAGGCTTCCACCATTAAAGATGAAGTCCGCAATTCAGTTTTGTTCAAGTTTTGCCCCCGTCTTTTTCATAAGTTGGTATTTAAGATCAACAGCCAATCAAATTACACCCCTCCTTTCATAAGTTGGTATTTAAGATCAACAGCCAATCAAATTACACCCCTCCTTTCTGTTCACCTGAAGCATCATGTTGACTGGAATTTGGGTGATTGGCTACAGTATGTTTGTTTCCCAATCACAGAACCAGAGGTTTTTTTGTAGCACACACACTGCAGAAACACATAGAGGACCCAGAGGAGTAATTGAATTCATTTGACGAAAAGTGTATGGGACAAGAATCACAGAATATGCTCGAATATGCTTCATTTAATTTATTATTTATCTCATTTAGTCATTTAGCAGACACTTTCATCCAAAGCCACTTACAAAAATGAGGAATAACATTCAAGCTACAATGCAGAGGAGACCTTAGGTTATTGTTAATACTAACAATAAGGTGCTTAGTTATAGATTCCTTTGAGAAGGATTTGAGCTGACTCTGAACCTGATCAAGCCCATGAACTGTTGCCACTGCTGTAGCTGAAACATGCTCATCTCTGTGCTGCTAGAGTCACCAACTGCCAAATCCAAAATATGACAGTTGGCAGCTGTCTTTCCAAATCTGGTACGCTGTTGTTCATTCCGCATGTCAGATGATCACCAGGGGCTTGATTGGGTAATCCAGGTATGTGTGTGTGTGCGTGTGTCTGTCTGTCTGTCAAGTGTACTTCTACAAGCCGGAATGGTCACAAATGCACACCCATATGAGAGCACCTACACACACACACACACACACACACACACACACACACATAACCTGAGGGAAGGGCTGCTCTGACCCTGACCCACATATCAGAAATAGAGGCAGAAATTGCTTCATTTGCCACCCGAGACTGCAGCCAAGCCTCCAACACATCTGGACCAGATCTGGACTAAACCCGTCCCACATTCGGTTGCCACCTGGTGCTTGCGTTGCACTGAGCTACTGTATGTTGGAATGACGCTAAATATGCCTGTTAATTACGCATGATTGTACATTTGATGTCATGTTGTGGGATAGGACACAGTTGAACAAACGGGCTATAATTTCTAATGCCATGTTGACATGAGAAGCATAATGTATGGAAAGCGCAATGATAGTCCAACTGTTGTGAATTGTTGTATGCTTGCATACTTATTGCCATGTACATCTCTTAACCTCCTTCAACATGTCCCGGCGCTCAGATGTGCCCCCTCTGATGTTTTGCTTCTTGACCCACATCATAGCAATGCGGCTGGGGTTTGGAGTAACTATCACTCAACACTTTGTCTTGTGTACAGACATCTTTTACATTTTAAACAACGAGTGTTTATGTTGACGAGGCGGTCCTGTGCCTTTTGTCTAATATGTTTTTGCCTTGGTTAATGTTCAGTTTGGGGAGATGCAAGCTATATGTGAGAATGCCATTGTGTACTGAAACTCGACTGCTGTACGGTTGTCTCAGTGGTTGGATACTCTACGGCTCTGTCTCTGGTCTTTTGCGGTCGGATCTGCTCCAGAGATGTCTGGCCGCTATGAAGGCAGTCTGCTATGCAGTAGTCTGTGTGCACTATCCCTCCCGTATAGCTACTGACCATTGCTGGCGAAAGATTTTAGAAATGTCTTTGGAAATTTTTTCCCTTTCCTTACCATTTCCTTGTTGTACTGTATGTTCATGTTTTTGTTTTGTTTTGTTAATACATTAATATAAATGTGTATATGTTCTTGAGAAGCTGAAAAAACAGACTTAAACGCAGGAAACAAAGTGAAACTGACACACTGACTGTACAAAGTGGAGTCCAGTGGGACAGGAGTTGTGGTTAAATAAACGTTGCTGGTGTATACGGCCCTCGTGATGTCTCAGAGCTCTTTGATACACCCTCCAGCTAAACTAAGGGAAGAGAACACACGCACACACACACAAATGCACTCACAATACCAAACACACTCTTCTCTTTGACACACCAAATACAGAGCTTTCTCTTCCATGTCCACAATTTGTAGTCTCTTAAAGCCATAGTCTCTAATTACTGACTGTCAAAGGCAAGCCAACTTTAAGTAGATGGCAGGACTGAACAGGGGTGTTTTCAAATGGACTGGGAAACGAAACATCATATAAAGCAAAATGGATGTTTATATGTCTGTCTAGACAGACTCTTCCACAGATATCACTTCAGTATGGTTGGAAAAAAAACCGGCCACAAGCCAAGTCCAGACAGGTTCCTGGTCAGGGCCACATATAAGCCATGGTCTGCTTATATCAGACACAGCGCTTGGTAGTGCGCCCAGTCCACCATAACATTATTTAACATTCAGTGGGGTGCCCTGAGGTTCCCTTGCAAAGCACACCCCCAGTATTTATTTTTATCGCCAGTACTGTAGCTTCGAGCACTAAATGGAAAATGTTAAATTCCAGCACGGAGGAACAGATAATGGCCTTTTAAGGATTTCAGCCTGCACACTCACGTCTCTCAGCCCCTCCAACTCCGAGTGAACAGTGTTAACTGTACAAACAGAGGACCTCAGAGGAGACTGAGTCCCAGCATTAGATAACAGCCATTTTATGTATGGATTCAGCCTTAGTGCAACATAATTGCTAAAGGGTTCCCGACTGTTGAAGAAAGAAATGGCTGATCATTAATACATTATCTACATTGCCCATTATCAAGAACCTTTCATCCAATGTTCCAAAGGCACATTCTGTTTACTAATCTGATGAAACTGAGAAAACATTGGAGAACCCTTTTGCAATTATGTAAGCACATAATATAATCTGAAAACTGCTGCCCTGATTAAAAAAAACAATGCAAATGATCTCAGTTAGTATTCTGTCTATAATGGAGTGGAATGGAAATTTCTAAGCGACCCCAAACTTTTGACCGGTAGTGTACACACACACACACACACACACACACACACACACACACACACACACACACACAGTCACACACACACACACACAGACATACACACATCAATGGCAGATCAAATCAGAAACAAATCAATGGCAGATCAAATCAGAAATGGTGGCAATTCAGCCAAGTATGGTCAATTTATAGCAGACTTCTGTTTGCATTCTGTGGCCCCAGTTTTGCCAATATGGCCAACCAGTTTTGGCTTTATTTCTTCAGAATGTTGAGCATGAGACTGTGTCCATATTTTTAAGTCAATGGGAATATCTGTTCCAATCCACTGTTCTCTGGGCAATGTGCCATTGAAATTATTTACGCTCTTCGCTGGACTTAGGGGGTCGCTGTGGTGTGCCCCCATAAGAGTATAACTGTGTGTAAAACAGGTAGTGTCAGGACACCTTTATGGCTGTACTTTATCGTTTTTATGATGATGGTTCCTGCCTGTAGACTGTAGCCATGGTGACAGATAGGGGTTAGAGGTCAGAGCAAATTATCTGGGATGATTCAAGTGACCTTGAGGCTCTAGTGCTCTAAAGACACTACCAATGATGGCTTGGTAGTTACAGTACATGTCAAATCACCCTCCAGAGTTATGTAAGAGAAAGCTTGGATGTCTGTCCTCATCCCCACTAGGAAAGGAAAGTGCTGGGCCTATTCACAGAGAAAGTAATGAGCTTCTGCAAAATAAATATGTACAAGTAGGCTCAGCTGCATCCACACTCATTCCAAAATGTAATAACCCAATATTTGTCTTGAGATGTTGTTATTTCAGGATGTAGGCCTTGTCTCTGAAGGACACTGAGGGAAAGAGTGTGCGAGCGTTTGCGGAGGAGTTTAGCTGATGATATCGAGACATCTGGTCAGACTGGGCAGGAGAAGGGAGGCCCTGTGTGTTTGAAAGGGAATTATTCATAGCAGCGTTGAGTGTGATCCATCCCCTGCCCGCCCCAGCTGCAGTCCTCTTTATTGGGCAGATCCCTATCAAAGCGGGAACCACATGAGCACACAGTGCCATTCGGTGGTGGTGGTGGTGGTGGTGGTGGTGGGGGGGGGGGGGGTGAATTTCCTATGGCCTATTTCCTGCCATCTCCTTGGCAACGACTGCCCCTTTATGTTTTTCCCCCCTTTGCGTATTCAGGCACTGTCCTTTTGGATCTCCAGACTGCAAACACTGAATTTTGAGGGAATCTCAAACAGAGAAAAGAAATATTTACATAAAAATACGTTATGCTTTTCATGAATTCATCCCTTCTGTTTGAGGTTGTGTTTTTTTTTACAATCTGTTCAGAATTTATGTTCCCACTATGCAACGATGTATACACACCGCCAACATATTGTAAATCTCCCTCTGTTGTGGTCTTGCAATCATAAATACATTTTAGAGTTTTCAAAGATTCAATCATAAAAAGCCATTAAAATTAAGGCTTCTTAAATTTCATATATAGTCTGAATTCTGCCCTCTCAGGTAAGCAGTATCCAACTCTGGATACAAAATTGGCCCATATTCAACCTGACTGTAGTCCAGTTCAGTTTGGACTCATCTGCCTCCTATTGTCAGGATCTGGCCCGGACCTTTGAGTTTGTGCCACCCTGGTGGCCATTTTGTGTATTGTGTTTGTTTTTGCCTGTTTCCCATGTGCTTTGTGTTACCTGCCTGTCACCTGTCTTTGTCTCCGCCCCATCTCCTTATTTGGTCATGCTTCCTGTCTCGTTTGTTTCCCCTCCAGTTCTGCCTCCTCACCTGTTCCCTGTCGTTGGTTTCGTCCAGTCCTCTGTCTTTCTGTTAATTGGTATGTGTATTTCTACCCTCCTGTTTCTCTGTTCCCTGTCGGCTTGTACTGTCAGGGTTGTGCAGGAGGACCCAAATGCAAGACTCCACCAGGCAGAGTTACGGACAAAAACTATTTATTTTACACAAACTTAACTTACTTCCAACAGCTTACTTACAACGGGGCTTAGACAAGACAAACAGATCCTGACACTTATCTCTGGATGGACCTGGAGATCACATGGTATGATGATCCTGGGTTGGATTCACATCTCCACCGCAAAATGAACAAATGATAGATAGATAGATAGACAATTGCATAAAGTTTTAAAGTACTTCTATGAACCTTACCTATTGCGTTATAATACATAATGCAAAGTCACAGGTCTGCTAGGTACAGTACAATCTCTGGAACAGCAGTGAGTATATTTGGCCCACATCCAGTTAAACATCAGTAAACATACATCTGTCCATCTGGGGGGTGCATTCTTCAGTACTGGTTCCTGCTGGATAAAAAGATCTAAGGCCTTGGTTATTATACTTCCTTGTGGACAAACACATGGATAACTGCATACGCTATGGATGGATAGTTGTTATTATACTTCCTGTAGTCTGCCCATGCATCACTGGTGTCCTTTGTAAATTAGTGGTCACCAAAAAAATGGTAAGGTACACAGACATTCGCACAGAGCTATACTGTATTTGTACACCCTCATGTACACACACTCAGAGCTTTACTGTATGTACTCACCTGACGCACAGTACCAAAAGAAGGAACACACACGTTTAATGTGATCCTGCCACAGGTCCTGCTGGTACCAAAGAAATGAGAAGGCTTCAGACAGCTTTCTCAAAATGTTCATTTGGCTCTTTAATTCGCTATGGCGTCCAGTACAAGCCCCAGGAACAGAGTGCTTATTCTGGTGTCCTTGATCATGTCAGAGGAGGCGTGAGGCGACGGTCCGCGAATGTTTAAATGACCAGCTCGGCCCTCATCACCCTTGACGACATTCACTGCACTCGCTCACCTAGAGGTCGTCGCCGAGGCGGTAGCCGCAACACATTCCGGCAAGCAGGAAGTCAGCTAATTAGAGGACTGCTGGGCTGGAGGCAACCACAGGTCGACTTTTAATATGATTCTGGAGGTTATGTAAACACTCCTCCACCTCCCTGCCCACCTCCTCTCTTTCCCTCCCTCCCTCTCTCTATCCCTTGGTTCTGTCCTTCTCCATTTTCTCTCTGTCCTTCCTTCTTTCTTTCCCTTTCCCTCCCTCTTAATCTCTCTCTATCACTCAGTTTGTCCCTCCCTCCCTCCCTCTCTCTTTCTCTCTCTCCCTCTATCTCTCTGACTTCCAGGAATATGAGCGTGTCTCTCCATCTGTTCAGAGACCATGGGAGGTGTTGGGTAACAGGGGTTTAATGAGTTTGCAGTGTGAGGGAGAGAGTGCCGGACCTGAGGAGAAGCCTTTGAGTATTCATAGGGGCTAAGCATGATGACCTCCTTCACCGCCGGACGGACTCAGTCCAGGACTAGATCTGCCCTAGTCAAACCCCCCCCCCCCCCCCCCCCCCCACACACACACACACACACACACACTTCACTCTCCACTCCCCTCAACCTGCTCCCTGGGAGTACAGCTGCTCTGGCTGCTTCTGGGTTTCTTCATAACGACCTGGATGTCAGTGAATTCATTTCACTCATGCATCTGGCCCGAGGTTGCCGAGGCTAAAAATATGCAACAAGGGTGGGGCCCACACAGCATTGGACTCCACAGCAAACCTGGATGTTAAGGACCACTGATCACGCTGCAACTAAACTGAGAGAGTTCCACTAAGCTTTCCTGTGAGGGCCCCAGCTGTGGCGCAACTGGCTGGGGCGCCGTACGCCGGCGACCCGGGTTCGGTTCCCGCCCCGTGGTCCTTTCCGGGTCCCACCCCTGCTCTCTCTCCCATTCGCTTCCTGTCACTCTCCACTTTCACTATCATTAAAGGCATAAAAAGGCCAAAAAAATATACTTAAAAAAATAAAATAAAATAAAAAGCTTTCCTGTGACACACTGTTTATTTTGGTTGTGTTTTTGGCAAGTGTTTTTTTTTAGATGATTAAAATGGCCTCTTGCCACGTCTCAGAATTTTTAATTCCCAATGTGTGATTAATCACAATGAACATGGTGGGGACCATTGACGTGTTTTTCACAGTTTGGGGAGAAAAACTCACCACACATTGACACCCTGACGCCCACAAGAACCAAACAGCATCTGCCATAACTGGCTGCCATTCCATGCCTCAAACCACTAAAGAGGAAGAATCCATAGCCCTGACCGTCTACGAACAGACTGCAATTATACCACAGAGCAGCTATCCTGTTGTTCCCTTGATATGAGACACACAAGGCCATCACACTTTCAAGATAAGGGCGCTGAACATGCAAATTAATGCACAAGCTGCATGTTGAACCTAAAGCAGCCAAGCCAATTGGGTGAAGTTTCAGGGCAGTTAGGGTTATTGTTCCTAAAAATTATTGGTAATTCTTGATGCCAGGTATTTTGCCTATTAGACAGCCTACAAAGAGGAGGGTGATATTTTTACCCTGATCAACTCAGAAGATCAGATGTCTACAAAACAAATAGCAATACTGAAAATATAGTTTCTTATGCACAGACCTGGTGCTGCAGGTAAATTCATACATTGTCAGTTTTAAACTGGTTACAATATTAACATGCATGATGCTGGTGAAAAGAACACATTGTGTGTAGCCCAGTCCAAACAATGACTCCAATCAACACCAAACTTATTAAAAGATTTGACATATTTTTCACTTATAAGGCTGTGGAACTATTACAGTCTGGGTGAACCCAGACGAACCTGTTAGAAAATTTGACCTGCAGAGCAAATTCAAATTGACTAACAGGCTTGTCAGGATTTACCTGGGAAAGAACTATTATAGGCCAGCCTACTGTACAAACAATAGCGTGGTTAAGCAAATATCAAAAGCTGAAATGCTGTGGGCTAATTTATATGTTTACATTGGGCTACTTACTGGCTGACCACAGTCATGTCAGTTCCCATACAGGTTTTTGAACAGGTTTGGGATCTCCTAAGATCACACACCAACACCATGACAAAATCATGGTGATGGTGATCAGTGTGTCCAAAAAGTACTTTTACCCCATTTAAGCCTATGGACATAAGACTGCATAGAAACAAACTGAGTATGGTCTAAATAAAATGTCACATATACAGTAGTCATTAATTAATTAGGTATAATTTTCAAGATGTGACATTGCCACCTCATTTTCCTGTGGTGATAGCCATATAGTGCAAACACTGCCACAGCACCCAGCACAACTTAATTGAAATTATTTACTGTCATTATAGCCTAGCCAGCTGTAGGCTTTCTAAGGGTACAATGAAATTACTGTGCCCCCATAATGAAGTATAAGCCTACATTAAAAATAAACACGATATAAAATTACCTGTGTGTGTGTGTGTGTAAATAAGATAATACAATTGCCTGCATACATTGAGTTCCCATCGATCATAATAAAGTCTATAGTTTTAAGAATGCATTTAGCCTAGGCCTAGCCTGCTGCATAGTGCCGTCCTGTGGATGTGATTTCAGTGACACTCCACACACAAGCACAACCAGGCAGGCAAACAGAAAGAGAGCGTTATGTGATGCTTAGTTCCAATTTAGACTAGTCTTCGTTAAATAAATAAAAAAAATGTCAAGAGCGGCTTTAAACGGAGACGTAGGCTATAGGGCTCCTCGCGTAAGTTAAAAGTCCAACACAGGACTGCTGCGCGGCTCAGAGGATATCTAAGGAGGTCACTGTTTGCACACCTAACTATTAGTGCCTGCCATATTGTCTCTCTTCCACAGAACGGCCATTGCCGCGCGAAAGAGCGCTCCAGTAGAAGACCGTCATCGGCCCAAAACTTGAGGGGGAAGAGACAAGGCAGAGGAGGAGGATCTCGATGACTCACGCGTTGACGTTCCTGTCATTCATTTACTGAGGGGGGTTCTTTACCGACCGTAGCGAGCCGCTATCCACTGGAGGGCCAGTGCTACCCGGGCGCGGGCACGTTAGGAGGGATAAAAACTGAGCCAGTAGCTGGAAGCAAGAGGGGGGAAAATCCCGACCCAGCCTCTGTGAGCATCACTCTCACGTCGGATTTACCCGTGATCACCCATTCGCGTAAGAGCAAACTGTTTATTTTCGGCGTTTTGTGAAATGGTTGGGTGGTAGTAGATCAGTAAATAGCAGGATTGCAGACTGTCCGGACTGGGACTAATTGGGTTTAGAAGTCCCTGTTGGCTGAGGAGAATTGGGCACTGCCGTGGTGTGCATGACAGACGGATAAACTCGTAATTGTAAAAAAAAAGACCTTACCACGAACATCCATGCAACTCCTCCATCCATCCCAGGTTAGACTAAGAGCTTAAATGTGTGCATCTTTAGACATCAATCTTTTGCTCAGTTAATGACAATTCCTATAAAAGCATAAATATTAACGTTAACTGTGAAACACAAATTGTAGAGGAAATTTAGCCAGATTGCCCTGTCTGTTGTTAATCTCTACGCAGAACATGTGTATGGCAGCTAGCTAACGTTGATGGAAACAGTATGGCAGAAATGGCTCTGCCTGTAACTATCGTTTTGTGTCCCTGTGTTGGTGTTTTTACATTTTTTATTTACACTCAATTCGTTCACGAAATACTTGAATGGCTTCGCTTTAAACTGAGAGCTAAGAACCAACCAGGCTAAAACTCTTAACAGGCAGCTAGCAAAGCAAAGCTAGCTAGTTGCTGCTGTTACAGTCAACGTTAGCCATCGCGCAACGTGAGGGAAGTGTTTATATGCTGTGTTCTGTGACATGATTACATAAATATATGAATGAAAAATGCGTTGCTGTTGTGCAAAACCTTGTGATAGTTTAGAGTAGATCTGCCTTTCACTCTTAGACAGCATGCAATATCGTTGGGTCGTTTGGTCTGCAACATGGCCAGATGTTGTCGCGTTTACGTTGTATGCAATTTAAAAACGAATGGCTAAACGTTGATCTGGTGGAAATGACAATGTTTTGTAGTATTCTTATTTATCACTCTCTCTCTGTATTTGTTTAGCATAACGTTGATTGCTCAACACATCCGAAAATCATGTTTTGCATCACTCATGCAAGTTAACGTCAGGTGGAATAAAACCCGATGACATTTGTGAATGTTATTGTAAGGATATAACTATTGCTATCATTTCATAGTGAATATTGTGTTCCCATCACGGAGTAGAAGTGAGCTAAACAGTCAATTGTTGCGCGTTGCAGTTCTGGTGAAAACGCAAAGGATTACTAAAACTGTGGTTGCCCATACAATCGCCAGCCGGTTTGGACAACAGTCGGACAAGCCATCTTCTGTTAATATGATCGTTATTACAAATTAACTGGTAATGTAGCAGGCTACACGCCTTCAAGGTGACAAGCGGCCGAAGGTGACAGGTGTCAATGTGTGTGATAGCAAAAGTGGACAAGGTAATTGAAGTGACCGAGGGGAGAGGTGTAGGCTAAATGACGGGGCTGACAGCACCTGCTCACAGCCACCTGCTCGGGTCGCATGCACGCGCAAATCGTCCTTCATCCTGCTCTAGAACGGGAGCGCGATAGGCAACTATGCGAATGTGAATAAACTATGATTAATGCATGTTATGTGTGTGCCAAATCTCTGCCATGAATTGCACTACCTTTAGTTTGGAGACGATCCAGAATGCCCACCCCCCACCCTGGACCCATGGGATTGTGTATGGACCATACAGATAAGTTCATATGAGTTATGAGCAGCTAGTACGTTTCTGGTTGCTTTCTGTTATTGCAGATAATGAAGTAGCAAATCCCTCAGTGTGATGGTGTGTTTGCCTTGCAGCTTGGTGAGTGCATTAATAAGAATGACTGGGACAGGGCTGTTTCAGTCCATGCTTCCGAAAACAGACACAGAGGCAACCCAACCCTTGTGCACTTAAAAAACAAACAAACAAAAAAACAGAGAATTGATGAATAGAGGTGGCATAAGTAAGAAGCTTATGAAAATGTATTTCCATAGGGATTGGGGGTCTAGGCCACTGGGGGCTGCAGCTCACTATTTAATACCAATTTCTGCACAGCACACTCATCAAAGAGAAGGGGATTTCCAGATTATCTGGCATCCTGGCCCTCACGACCTCACACCGAACAAGCAGCTTCTTGAAACATGACAAAGCCTCTATTATCCTCCGCAGAATTTGTCACTTCATACCAGCAGAATATGCTTTGTGTCACGGGGGCAGCAGACCTCTTAAAGAGGAGGAGAGAGTCTACTGAGGAGGGTCACTGAGCTCATTTAACCAGAGCAGCATTTTAACGACATTTTAACAGTGGCTGGAAATGGGGACAGACAGTGTCTGCATGCTGGCTCGTTTGAGACTGAGGCTAGTGGTTCATGT
>NW_027468859.1:13851712-13859212 GCF_046254945.1 Alosa pseudoharengus
GAGGAGGAGGAGGAGTGTGTGTGTGTGTTTGTTACATCTTGTAGTCTGCACAGCCATTCAAGCAAAGCTCATCTGATGTGAATTCAACTGAATTGGAGACCGGGATGAGAGGAGAAGAGGAGAGGAAATGATAGAAGAGAGAGAGGGATGATCAGAGGAGAAGAGAGGAAAGGATAGAAGAGTGATGACAGGTGGAAAGGAGAGGAAATTATAGAAGAGAGAGTGATAGGGGAGGAATAGATTAAAGGTGGAGTGGGGTGAAGAGGATAGAGTGATTGATGGGAAGGAGAGAAACAAATGAGAGGATGACAGGAGGGGGATAGGGAAGAGAGGTGAAGATGACAGATGGAGAGGGGAGAGAATGAGAAGTGGAGAGGATAGAGAGAGAGGTGAGAGAATAGAGAGAGAGGTGGAGAAGAGAGAGAGAGGTGGAAAGGATAGAGAGAAGTGGAGAGGGGAGAGAGAGAGAGGTGGAGAGGGGAGAGAGAGGTGGAGAGGGGAGAGAGAGAGAGGTGGAGAGGGTGGTACTTTTATCCAAAGCCACTTACAATTGAGAAATTACATTCAGACCTTACAATAACAATAAATATTACATTTACACTACCAGAGATATGTGTGTCTTTGTGTTTTGGGATTTGATTGTATTTTATGTGTTACTTGCGGTTTGTTGCATACTTTGGCACTACAGAGGTACCGGTACTTATCACTGCAATATATTTGATCTCTGGCCTTCACTGTGTAAAGGAAAATGGTCGACTCAGCATTCAGGTAGCACACATTTATACAGTACATTTATTTGATGCAGGCATGACGCAAGTGACAGTTTAATAATCCTGACAACTCTGATACGTGGGTGTGTACACATTTTGCCTAATGGATGTTCTAAAGAACCAAGCCATGGTGTTGCTCTTTACTGTAGTGCTCCCCACAAAACACATACTCACACACACACACACACACACACACACACACAGAGACACACGCGCACACACACACACACACACACGCACACACACACATGCACACACACACACAGAGACACATGCACACACACACATACACACACACACACACACACACACACACACAGAGAGACACATGCACACACACACACACAGAGACACATGCGCACACACACACACACACACACACACACACACACACACACACACACACACACGCACACAGAGACACATGCACACACAGACACCTTCTTGTTCTCTGTCTCTTTCTGACCTTCATTCCTTGTTCATCTCTATCTTGTCATCTCTTTTGTTTGTGTCTCTTCATTTCTCTGTTTCCTTTTCTCTCTTGCTCTCTTGCTTCTTTGTGTTTCCTGTGAACGTGCGTGAATACACATGCATGTGTATGTCACTTGCATGTGTGTGTGTATGCTGATGTGTGTGTGTGTTTGTGTGTGCGAGTACTCGAGCTCACATGTTAGTATGTTTTGTGTGCATGTTTGTACAGTATGCTGGTGTGTGTGGTTTTGCATTGGCAAAAAGATGCAGTTCCTGCTGGAATGATTGGCAGCCGTCGGATTCTTGTACCTGTGACTGTCACACACTGTGTGTGTGTGTATTGCACTTCAGATCCTCGTTTCCTCAATAGCTTTTGAATGCAGACTGAGGCTTTTTGTGTGTTGCTAGTCAGAGTTCAGGGACTCCCTAGACTCACACCGAGGGTGTTGAACGCTTTGTATGAGTACACAAGCCTCAGGGACTCTTTCCTCAAGGAGTTCTGTCAACGAGCTACTGTCCCTGGGACCTTGTATTGGACATTGTGTAAGATTACACCTGTCATTTGATTTGATGTCATTTGAGAGCCGGTGGGTGCTAGCAGAAGGATTTATCTACAAACCTTTCTGCTTCTGGCATATTCCTTGTGTTATCTTTCTTATCCTATCTTTTGTTATCTTTCTAATATATTTCTTCAGTTATATTCCGTTATCTTTTATTTTTTCTTTGATATTGGATTGTACTGACTGTTGGTTGTCTACTCGTGTTATTTGCTGACTCTTTGTAACTTTGTAACTATTTGTAACTTAATTTCTCTCCTAAGTGAGCACGAGTTCTTCTATATTTGTAAGACCAGTTACATGCGCCACTATAATATCACATTTATTTAAGTGGATTAGTGAAACCACAGAAGTCTAGTCAGGTGATGGTGCACTGTTTTCAGTCAGTCAGTATTTAGCTGGTAGTCGTTTGATCTTATTTGAGCTAGTGTTTTGGTGTTCTAGTGTCAGGCCATGGAACGGTGAATTGGAAAGAGAAGAGCTGTTGTTCATATCTATTATGAGCTAAGTTTAGCTATCTGTAAATTAATATGTTTCTTTTGTCAGTAGTTTTGCCAATATTTTATTTAGTGTAGATTTCATGTTCTGGACAATTATAGTAACGGTAAGCTACTGTTTTAGGCTGTGTCTGGTGTTTGACAAAAAGAGGCCCAGTGGTCGGATTTTACTACCCTTTAAATGACCACAGCAGAGTGTTTTGCATATGAAGTGCTTTAACAAGCCAAACAAATACCGGTTCCAAAGTGTCCTTTTTGCTTTGTTAGTCTGCAATAACAGCTGAGAGTTATCTGCCCGAGTTTGCTCCTATGATAGACTAATTAATTGCAATGAGGCACTTGTATTGATTCTGGAATGTGGAATGTTTTACTTAGAATTTAAAACTCTTTAGTGAAGAGTTGTTCTTCAGGTACATCATTACTTTTTCTACATCTGAATGGAACCTCAGAGCAAACGAGGAACTCTAGTTCCAGAAGTACTGAGTAGATACCAGATCCGTACCGTGTAGAATTTAGCCAGTGCAGGAGCATTTTAGATCATTAAGGTTGTTGGCCTGTTTGTTTTGGAAATGCGCAATGCATCAATGGATCATTTGGGGATCTGGTCAGGCTGGAATGCGGCATACTTAAGTTGATGGATTAAAGCTAATTTAATTGAAATCATATTTAGACCCCTTTAATCATACAGTAAGCATTTCCATTCAAATTGAAAAACATTGTTTGTGAAGTATGAAGCTAGGGGCCGGATACTCACACAGCCCCATTCTGGATATGGACCTGGTATGCCACTGCTGTATCAAGTACTCCCAGCACTCCCTTCTCTCTAGGATGAAGGATTCAGGGTGCGATTATACTGTATATCTCCAATAAAAGTTTTATTATTTGTGAAATATTCAGGCGGTTTTCTGTGCTGAATCCTGAGCTAATAGGAGGTAGAACTGTACCAGCTCTCTTTGGGCTTCTGACCGCACGCTGTATGGCTCTGGTACGTGCAGGACAGTGGTGGGATGATGAAAGCAGATCTGTGTTTCTTTGACCGGGCTTCTCTCTGGTCTGCTGTCTGTGTCTTGCTCGTGTCGTTTCCTTTGATACCTCACAGCTCTTTCATGTTTGGTCAGCGCAGGTGTGTGTCCAGTTTGAAGTTTTTCACTCGTGCTGCAGTCTGCCAGCTCCGCTCTGATGCTCAGGCTGATTCGCAGTGTCACACAGTGTAGGTTTGCTGATTTTAGAACAGAACGGAACCATATTAGGTCCAAATCAGGACCAGATCAGAACTAGATTAGATTTCAGATCAAGGATAGAGATCAGGGCCAGATTTGTCCAGGTGCTCTGCGAAACATTAGAACTGTGACCTCTGAAAAACTCTCACACTATGATGCTTTATGAGGTTCATTGATCCTTGTGAACCCTACATCTCTGGTTGATGTGTTGAGAGAATCCTAATTTACAGAAGGCCTTACTGACAAAACACTCAGCACTCCAATAGCTCTGCTCACTCTGATACAGTGCTGCCGATCCAGATGACGTCCCGGGCTGAGTCGATCAGTTGCCCACCAGAACAGTGTTGTCTCCCAGCTGTTAACACTTGCGACACATTCCTACAGTACGTCATGACAAAATATAAATAAAATGAATTTCAATTCATTTTGGGCTTGATCTGAGCCTGATCCAATCTGAACCCCTTGCCCTCTGGATCCTAGGAACAGAGCTATCTGTCACCTTTCCTGCTGCTGCTGTTGTGTCATGAGGCTTTGCCTCTGCCTCCATTAGAGCTGGCCGCTAGGTAAATACTGCTAAGGTGATTATTCCCTGGCCCTCCTGCTGGGAACACATTTCTAATGGATTGTCACCTAGAGGATTATCTAGCCCAACGAATATCCACAAGTCCTCCTCATCCACAGAACATACAGCACAGAGGCGCCCCACAGATGATGACATTTTTCCATCTGAAATTCAGTACCCTGGATGCGCGGTTTTGCCTTCCATCCCTGCCACTAAGGTTGTGTGTAGTGTGTGACGTATGTGTACGTACCTGTAGGACCGTTAATGTTTGAGCATGCCCCTGTTAGGAGCCATGTGTACTCACTCTCTCTTTGTTTTCCTCTCTCTGTGTTCTCTCTCTCTCTCTCTCTCTCTCTCTCTCTCTCTCTCTCTCTCTCTCTCTCTCTCACACACACACACACAAGCAATCAGATAAATGCAACTGCATACACACACACACACACACACACACACACACACACACACACACACACACACAAATCCATACACAAATCCATACACAAACACATACATGCTCTGACATAAAAACATAAACACATACCACATGCATGGTGAAGTACATGGCACAGACTCTAACATACAGTAAAATAAACAGACCAGCATCCCCTCCGTCGTGTCTCAGCTGTGCAATACAGTGCCTCTGAGCAGTGCGATTCCCCCTATTCCTGTCCTGGTTATAATTTACTCCCTGTCAAAACACTGCACTCTGCCCTATTATGGTGAACCAAATTGTGTTCAAAAAAAGGAAAGTTAAGGGTCTCCCTGGCAGCACTTGACCCAACACACAGCATTCCATTTTGGCCAGAGGAGAGGCGCTGCTCCCGGGCCGGCACTCAAGACTGAAGTCATGGCATAGGGGTCAACGAGCAGCCAAGAAGCCTACTTCGGCTACACAATCCCACGCCCACGACTTGGATATACATGTAGGCTCTGGACAGAGACAGGCCAGTGTACCTAAGGCATGCCGAGGCCTGGAGGGGTCAGGCTGTAATTGTCTTCTTTCAGTCTTTTATCACTACTTCAAATATTCAAACATCACGAAAGGCCGCTTATCCTCAGCAGATGGATTTGTTACGGTTTGGGTGTCTTTCACAGGATCATGTGACTGTACGCGCTGGGACTTAAATCGTTTCTTTATTATTCATTCATGCATTTAGCTGATGCTCTTATCCGGAGTGACTTACAGATACCAATTGCAGGGGCAGTCCCACGGACGCAACTCTGCATTAAGTGCGTCGCTCAGGGGGCCCCATGGCCGCAGCCAAGAGTCCAAACCATGACTTCCTGTCAACCCCGCTTGGAAGCTGAGTTCAGTTTGGGTGGATGGGTTTTCTAATGGTTTGTAGTTCCTCTGTCTGATCATGTAAGGATGAGGAGGCATCACAGTTCTGGTGGTTTGGAGTCCCACTGTGGGGGTCATTGTGGATGAAATAGTTTCTGATCTGGTAGGAAAATCATGGGGTCGGCTGGATCAGCCCAACTGAAAGCTTGCCAGAGCATTATTTTAATCTGTTCCAGAGACACGTTCTCACGTGTGAGGAACCGGAAGGTTCAGCAGAGTGGTTCTCAAATTATCTTTTTAACCTTAGGTGGGTCCTATATGTGACAGATAAGGGCTGAGTCTTCATCAGATCAGGGCCTTATCCAAACCATTTCGTGGCAATACCTTAGCCTTATATCAGCCATACCCTAGCCATATAACAGCCATACCTTAGTCACATCATAGCCATACCCTAGACATATAACAGGCCATACCTTAACCACATTGCAACCATACCTTAACCTTAGCCATATAATAGCCGTACATCAGTCATATTACTGTATACTTGTGCCATAGCACACCCATATCAGGCTTGGAATCATGCTGGTTTCTGCTGCCGTTTAAAGGGTTTGGCTTAATGGGCTCCCTACTGTGTTGTTGAAAGTCCATGTTTCGTGGACTGTTGACTGTGGCAAGAAGAATAATGCAATAACAGACTTTAGAAAATTGGGCATTCTGCAGTGAGAATAAACAAGACCAATTTTGGTGAGTTACAGGTAGAATAAATGCAGGAAATAACTCTTCTATTGTCATGTAGCAGCCTTATCCTCCATTTCTCCTTCCACAGTATAAATGTTGATGCCTGTCAGGTAGGGAATGTTAATAAAAGATAGAGTGGGTGAGATTCAGAAACTGAGGGATGAAGAGAGAGGCGGTGGAAAGTTTTCATCATCATACCTCCGTTCCAAGCTCAAGCACATTGCTTGACTCCCGGCCACATTTTCAGAAGCTGTTAGTAAATAGGATGTCTTTCAAGGCCTCTCTGTCTGTCCCTCTGAGAGTTCTGCTTTGTGGTTGAAAATGCCACCTAGTAAACTATGCTGGCTGTGGTACATGAGAAGAATATTGTCCTGAGAGAGAAGAGATTTAGACACTCTTCAGATAGTAAAAAGCCAGACCAAGTAAAGTCAAATATCTGCTAATGACCATGAGGCAACTTTACCTCATAGTCTCCATTCCACACAGTGAGCTTCAATGTCAATTAGGAAAAGCAACATGTGTGTGGGTTTCTTAAACCAAGGGACGGCGTAGATGATGGTGGAAAATAAAGCTTCTCCATCTTGAATCTGACCCTTGCCCACACTTTCCCTGGCTGACAATGTAATAAGAAACATTATCTATTGTGTGGGTTTTCTTATAGACAGACAACATACCCACTATGTATCTATCAGTGCATATACTAGTAACTGTTGAGTCACAGTTTCAACCATGTTAAATATGGACAATATGTCATCATCACTTAGTCTGAGCAGCCTCTCCACTGTTATCTTAACCTCTATCGGCGAGCCGGGGCGATTTGTTTTGGAATCCTCTAATGATCTTTTCTTATCTGTGTCTTTTGCAGAAAGTGAGCCAGTGCTGTGTCCAGCCTACAACCCGTTCCCACCCTCCACCGTGTCAGGTACGGCAACTCTTCCTACTGCTCCTCCTACTCCTCTTCCTTCTCTCCCTCCTCCTCTTCCTCCCTCCCTTCCTCCTCCTCTTCCATCTCTTCCTCTTTCTCCTCCTCCTCTTCCATCTTCTCCTCTTTCTCTTCCATTTCTTCTTCCTTCTCCTCCTCCTCTTCCATCTCTCCCTTCTTCTCCTCTTTCTCTTCCTCCTTCTCCTCCTCCTCTTCCATCCCCCTTTTCTCTCCTTTCTCTTCCATCTCTCCCTCCTTCTTCTCCTCTTCCATTTTTTCCTCCTCCTCCTTGGGCTGTCTGAACACATAAGGCCAGTTGTCCAGACTTGGATTAAGCCTAGTCCTAGGCAATAGGTCTTTTTGTTTTTATTTAAGTTCTCCTTTAGTCTAGGAGGAGGCTTGATCCATGTATGTGAAACAGGCCTGTGAAGTGTATCCCTGCTATCGATTGATGACTTTGGCTGTGTGTTTTGATACCTGT
>NW_027468859.1:13861712-13874212 GCF_046254945.1 Alosa pseudoharengus
TGTGTGTGTGTGTGTGTGTGTGTGTGTGTGGTTATCCATCCAATCAGAATAAATGAATCTTCCCTGTACAGCTCTGTTCTAAGAAGTTTTAACTCACCTAAACACACACACACACACACACACACACACACACACAGTATACATACACACAAAAACACACTGTCTCTATAGATTAGTTCTAGCAGTTTCTTATTTCAGTGAAACTGCTGCCTGTCTGGAATTCCTTTCCCTTGTAGAACGACTAATAGCTTTACCTGGAGGTAAGAATTCTATTACTTCAAGGAATAGTGCTTGTTTTCCAGCTAGCTCGCTAAGGGAAAAACTGTGAGGAACAAGATCTCAATTTGCACGGATTAGAAGTGCACATTGTGCAGGTAATGGCTCGAGGCCACTAATTATCATATGCCACCTGACCCAAGAGTCTGTACGAGAATACAGACCATCATTAAGGCATCACTAAAATAGAGACCACGGGAACAGGTATGCTATCTATAGATGGAGGAGGACAGCTAATCAACCATATTTAAGTAATATGAAAGAAGTGATAGTGCATCCTATTTTGGTTAAATAGTACCTGTGAACATAAAACCTGTATGCTCTGATGAAGACATGTTTTGTCGCAACGCGTAAGCCCATCTAAAGGCTTTTAACTATAAAAAGAAGTGTGCCTTTGGAATTTTTTGGTCAAACCAACTCTTTTAAGACGAGAAGTATCCCCTTGAAACCAAAGAGCACCTGCTTTCGAGAGACATACAGTATCAGTGACGAAGCACTTCTGACAAACAACCTTTTTTGGTATTTGAAGTGAGAGTGGGATTGGTAAGGGACATACTGTACCTGTGGCTGTGTTGTGGCCATAGGCATGAGCCTGGAGGCTGAGTTGTATACATAAGGGTTAGTTGTATACCTAACTATTGTATGCATATGTTGTGAATATACTATACACAGTATATATATTACTTGTGTTAGGGCAGCGTTTCTCAAACTGTGGGTCGCGGAGACATGCCAGGTGGGGGCGAATTGACGTGAAAAACGTGTTTTTTTTATTTTTTTTATCTGTAGCCTAGGCCCAGGTAGCACCCGATGCGCAATGGACGCACTGTGTTATTCATAGAAGCGCTCATGTCAAGGCAGCTTAGTCCCGACCTACATGAGATTTTGAACGTTCAAACATCAAAACCCGGCCCTTGAAAGCGCGTCTATTCTCCGCACTTTGCGAAGAGATGGTAGCAGACCAAAAGGCTGTACTGTTTCACAGCGAGGCAAGGTGGCTTTCCCGAGGTAAAGTGCTGTCGCGCGTGTTTGAGCTCCGAGTTGTCTCTTCTTGGAGGAAGAGCGCATGTTTGAATCTGCAAACACGTTCACTAATGAACATTTCTTGACGAAGCTGGCCTATCTTAGCGATATATTTGATATATCTTAGCGATACATTTGAGTTAAATGTCCAGTTACAAGGCAAAGACAAGCACCTACCTCACCTAGCAAATAAGATTACTGCATACACCAAAAAAACTTGAGGTATGGGACAGGCGCCTCGATCGCGACAGTATTATGCCTTTGAGATTTCTGAGCGAAATCGCTGAAACGTCTGATTCGGGAGCCACTCTTGTGATCCCATGTGTTAAACAGTAGGCCTACATCACATCTCTGCAAAGTTTATTTCAAAAATATTTCCCAACCAGCATGCTCAGTATGACTGGATTATGGATCCATTTAATGCAGCATGTTGGTATTCCATTGAATATATTGTACAGTGCTGTAAAATGGCCTATGCTTCCTAATATGTTGCTGGAAAACAGAAATATGTGTGTTATTATGTATGTATTTATTTATTATTATATCTGCAGCACCAGCTGATTTTAACTCTGTTGAAGAGGATATATTTAGAACTTGTCATTATTTTTAATAAATTTGACAATTTTTAGCCTAGTGACAATTTATGTTGTGTAATACCCCTAGCTTATACCTTATATAGCTTAGGAAAGCTAACAGCTTTCTATTAGGATCTAGTTTGTTAACTACCACAGTCATGAGTTGGGTCGCGATAGTCTGTCATTTTTAAAAAGTGGGTCCCCAGAAAAAAAGTTTGAGAAACACTGTGTTAGGGGGTTCAAATGTAGTCTTTTGCCTCAGTGCAATTCTCTTGGGGGTTCCGGGTTTCGATTTCAGCCTCAGCTAAACCCCTTGACAATTCTAATTAGTTTTGGTCCTATGTAAATAACAAGGAATTTTATGGATTTTCATTGATGCTATTCTCTTATATTCAAACTAGTCAGGTGTTTAAAGTCCAAGGAAACACATATCCACAGACACACAGTACAGTAGGACACTGCTCAGTGGATTGTCCATGAAATGTCCTCTCATGTTGTTACCAGTCTGGGTTTTCTCCTTGATTCCCATGGATGAGGCACAGTATGCCTGCCCTGTGTTGGGATGAACGTGAGCATGAGCGTGAGGATGGTGAAGGTGGTGAGGCAGAACGTGACGGACAAAGTGGCATGACGGAATCCAGCGTCCCCAACTCACCCTGCTCACCAAGGGCTTCTGCCCTCTGAGACTCCACTTTTCTCTGTGCGTGCATGTGTGTGTGTGCGTGTGTGTGTGTGTTTGTGTGCGTGTGTGTGTGCTTGTGTGTGTGCGTGTGTGTGTGTGTGTGTGTGTGCTTGTGTGTGTGCGTGTGTGTGTGTATGCGTATGATGTTTTAACCCCTGCCCTCCCCCTGGCCCTGGTCTCTTGTCTGCTGTATAAGGCAGTGTGCTATTTCTGTGTTCTCTGAATAACAGAAGAAACACAGCCGCTTGCTCACTCCCCTCCCCTCCCCTCCCCGCTCCGCTCCGCTCTCCTCCTCTCCTCTCCTCCTCTCCTCTCCTCCTCTCCTCCTCTCCTCTCCTCCTCTCCTCCTCTCTCTGGTGGAGCTGCCTTATCTGCACAGGTCACGGGGGCAGCAGCAGTAATTTGGTGAAGCCCTGCTCCAGACGGACTTATTTGGGTAGCTAGATAATTCAGAGGATTTGGGAGCTCTCTCTCTCTCTCTCTCTCTCTCTCTCTCTCTCTCTCTCTCTCTCTCTCTCTCTCTATCTCCTTCTCTCCCACATGCCCCCCCTTCTTTCTCTTTCTTTTTTTCCCAGCCTTTCATATTTTCTTTAACCTCCATGCACAGTCATATACTCTCTTCAGACACACACATACACCACACACACACACACACACACACACACACACACACACACACACACACACACACACACACACATCTCTCCTACTTTCCTTTTAGTGTCCCTGTCTAACCCTATTCTCTTGATCCTCTCCTTTCCATTCACCTCACCCCCCCCCCCCCCCCCAAATGGCTTCTCAGTAGGGACGTAACGGCTCCCATTAGCCCAGCTGTGACCCACGTCTGGCCCAGAACAGGGCCGCCTCTGTTGGGACCGCACTCCCAGTCAGGCTGCCTCAGCTCCTGCTTCAGCCCCCCAGCCTGACACCTTCTCCACACAAGCGTGCTATTCTTAGCCTCCGCCATGCGCCATGACACATTGTGCCCAGAAATCACAGTGGGTTAAATGCTATATCTCAGTGGTTCTCAAACTTTTGGAGACTCCCTGAGTACCACTAGTGAGAGTCTGCGTACCACCAGTGGTACCCGTACCACAGTTTGAGAACCACTGCTATATCTTACCATGCGTGTCTCCTCGTAGCCTCCGCCATGACACCTCATGCCCAACAAAAAATGAGTGAGGAGTTCCTGTTGTGGGGTGGATTGGGCCCCTATTCTGGTGTGTGTGTGTGTGTGTGTGTGTGTGTGTGTGTGTGTATTCGTATTCGTGTGCGCGTGGGTGGATTGGGCCCCTATTCTGGTGCGAGTGTGTACAGTGCTGCTGAGCTGGTTGGTGTGGTGGCGTCTGATAGGCAAGGTACTGCAGGCACGGAACTGAAGCGTTCCACTCGTGGAGCGTATGCTGCAACAGTTAACTTACCACAATAAGCAATGGAACTGGCCACACCAGACGTGATAACAGCGCGTATATCTGTAAAAAAAAAAAAGTTCTATGCTCCACAAACAGAGTGCTCCAATTGGGCACCCTGTATAGCCTTGCTGTGAAAGCTTCCTGGAGCGCTAATCTGGCCTTGATCTTCTGTGGAGCCCTTACAGACAGCCTTTTCCCATTTAAGACTGGGGCCACTCAGAGGCTTTGCCTTGGGCTTAAGCAGCGGTGAAAAGCCTTACTCTTCTGTGTCCAGTAAGAGCTGTGAAATAGGTGACAAAAAATCCCCATCAGCGCTTGTTTTTTTTTGTTGTTGTTGTTGTTCTTTACATGTACAGTTATTCATTTAGCTGATGCTTTTGTCTAAAATTACTTAAAAAAAAATAGAGACGATACAGTGAGAATAGGAAACAATAGAGTAGCAAGTGCTACCTTGCAGAAGAAATGTAATCACAGTTTAGCATCAAGTTAAGTCAAGGGATATAGATTAGAGGATAGAGAGGAAGTTCATGGTACAGTAAGTGTAAGCAGAAACTTGAACCCAAGGAGGTGGTGTAAAGGGCAGAGAAAAGGGGCTCTAGAAATGGCCGGATTAACCAATGGGTTTTCTGGGCGCGTGCCCAGGGGTCCTTAAGCAAAAGGGTGCCCTCTGCAAAATATGCTGTTAAATCATGTCAAAAACAGTGTCTGTAGC
The DNA here is from genome assembly GCF_046254945.1 of Alosa pseudoharengus. Classification (NCBI taxonomy): domain Eukaryota; kingdom Metazoa; phylum Chordata; class Actinopteri; order Clupeiformes; family Clupeidae; genus Alosa; species Alosa pseudoharengus. The sequence continues at coordinate 13,866,390 of NW_027468859.1, forward strand.
GCCTGCTGTCAGCTCTACACTGAGTGACGATGAGCTGTTACGTCAGAACCGAGTAATGTTTTGCGGGTTTACGGTGACACTGGCATGCAAGTCTCTACACTCTGGACGTAGCCTATTGAATAAACTGAACATTTCTTAACATCCAGACGTCATTTTAGCTGACGTGGTTAGCGCTTTCTCGAACACAATTGAGCAGTTTGTCCACACTTCAACAACCCACAAACATGAAATCTTCTGTCTAAACTTTTGAGAAGGACAGGCACTAAGGGCGTACTCACACTATGCCATCCGTAACGTACCCGAGTACATTTGAACCCCAAAGTCCGGTAGTTAGTCCCAAAGTTGGTATAGGTTACAATCTTATAGGCTACAGGCAAGGCTTACATGCTATATGAGACACGCTAAAGGTGGACATCTATCTCCTGTTGCCGGGTCAGCAGGTAAGATGGGATGTGAGAGCCCCAAAGCTCTCAACCAGGTTACAGCAGCTTTGTGAACCACCGATGGACTGCTTAGAAAGTTGACTCTGATATAGTTTGTAGATGATACACAAATTTATTTCTGTCAATTAAACCTCTTATCAGTGCAGATTTATTTATGGGTATCCTCATTTATTGTGTTGTCCAAATCCCATGTTAGGGTTTGTTTCACGCTTGCACTATGTGGTTTGGATGAGTCAGACCACAGTCTTCAGCTTAAAGCTACAATTACAAAATGGTATTCCATGGCAAAACAAATAAAACCAAACCATACATATCTGTAGCCAGATAGATTGAAGGTTTATGCTGTAAACATTGTGTTCTCTTTGTGAGAATAGGCTACTATTTGCCTGTGTTTGAGTGGACGTGCGGGGAGAGAGGGAGGACGGGGCCATTCCGATATTGTGCCCAGGGCCTGTGGTCATGATAATCCATGGCCCTAGCACTGTGCCTTGGGGTACTCCTTTTTTTTGGGCAGTGAGATGTGGATTGCTGTCCTAGCCAAGATACATTGAAGGAACGCACAATGAGATAGGAAACTAGGAAAGTGCTTTCCCCTTGATACCGGTACTCATGTTTGAGAGTATGGAAAGAAGGATGCGGTAGTTAAACATATGGAATGCAGCTGATAAGTTGAGTAAGATGAGCACTGATGATAGAGCTTTTGCTCTGGGTTCTTTTAAGGCTTCTGTCACAGACAACAGATTGACAACTGAATATAAGCCAGATTGCTTTGGATCAAGGAGGTTATTTCTTAAGAGGAATTCTGTTTGAAGACTGTTCTTTTGATAGCTTTGGATAGGAAGGGGAGAAGTGAGACCGGACGATAGTTCTCAACCTGAGTAGGATTGAGAGAGGGTATTTTAAGTAGCAGAGTTACCTGAGCCAGTTTGAAAGCTTTGAGATGTTTGAGTTAAGCATTTAACACATGTTAATTGCTGGTGTGATGGTAGAAGTGGTTTGAAGAAGATTGGTTGGAATGGGATCCAACAGGCTTGCAGTAGGTTGGCTACATGTCAGGATCTTGGATACCTCACTCTCAGTGAGAGGTGTGAAGGAAAAATGATGTTCCATAGACTAGGAAGAGTGAGCACATACAGTTGGGTATTTTGTTTGCCCTTAGTTGGAGGAGACAGAGAGAGATATGTAGCAGGGCAGCTAGATGTTGTGTTGTTGATTGTGCCCTTAGCAGGAGGAGTTAGTGAGACAGAGTGGTTCAGAGAGTTGGCTGTTGATGGCCAGTGAGTATTTCTTGTTGCATTGTATTCCATTCTAGGGATCGACTGATATATCGGGCCGATATTTGCGTTTTTTACGTGTATCGGCATCGGCCGATAAGCCCCTGCATTCGCCGATAGTTTTTTCCCCGCATTATTTACATACAGGCGTCCACAGGCAGCTCCGTGTTGCTGGAGACGCTGCAATTCACGTGCAGACTGCCCCTCCCCCACGAGCAGAGTGCTGAAAGCCTGCTCTTCAAGACAACAGTAAACTTTAAACTTTCAAAGCATCTTTTAACTGTTTGACTTAGCTGAAATATTGCCATACACTTTGAAGGTGGAAGCAAGTTTGTGGGTCCAAATGGAAAACACGAATGATAGATAGGTAGGCTACTTTTTTAATGCTTAATGATCGTTTATAAAACTGCTTGCCATTGTATTTAGGGAGCTGCAAATAGCTAAGTTGTAGGCTATCCATATTCATGCGGTAGCTGTTACAAACACTGGTCATATGATTAAGTAGCCTAATGCCAATGTTGTCCCGTGGTATTTGTGGGAGTTTTATTCAGCGACCACCTGGCTGAGTGTTGGACGCGTGTGGTATGTGTGTGTGTGTCTCCCTCCCTGAATGCCTGTTATATAAAACATGCTTGCCATTGTATTTAGGGAGCTGCAAATAGCTAAGTTGTAGGCTATCCGTATGCATGCGTTAGTGGTAGCTGTTACGAACACTGGTCAATCATATGATTAAGTAATGCCGACGTTGTTCCGAGATATTTGTGGGAGTTTCATTCAGCGACCACCTGGCTGAGTTTTGGACGCGTGTGGTGTGTGCGTCTCCCTCCCCCTCTCCCTTCGAGCGAGGCGGAGTTGCCATCGCATTGATATCAGAGCTTTAATAATGAGAGACGTGTAGTTGAATATTAATTTGTGTTAACGTTTATCATGTACCAGACATACCGTGTATGCCTTACTTGTTTAGAGCCGTTTGCTAACGTTATCATTATCAATACAGTTCAATGATGGTTCGTCAGCTACCAAACAGAAGTTTGTGTGTGCGTCTGGTCTGTCTCACTCAGTGGGACACACGCATCACAGCGATATGAGAGTGCTGCGCTACCTGAAGGAGAGATTTTAACGTTGATGCCGTTTAGAACAGAAACATCTGAAACCACGTTATTGCCACGTTATTTTCCTCTGCTGATATATGTTCTGTGGTTGACAAATCTGGCAGCTTTTTTTTAGAAAAACATAGACATAGAAAAATTTAAACCATGCAGTCTAAAATGACAAATCAAGCACTTTATTTCAATAGCTACTTTTCAGGCTTATTGTTTTCTTAAATTATTTAAATGTGTTGACAAAGGACATTTTGTGATGACTTGAATTATGTCTTATAATATGTCAGCAAGCAATGCATCATCAAGGCTGTGTTGTAAGATGTTGATGAAAGCATTTTGCACAGTTAACCATATCCAGTGCACCCATCCATAAATGTTCCTTTTTTTAAATTGAGTCTTATAACATTTGTTATCATCATTTGTGTAATTATGTGTCATTTGTATGATGTAAATTGAGGGAGCAAAATAAAAGCAGTATCGGCTCCAAATATCGGCTCAAGAAAATCGGCAGCCTGTATCGGTCATCGGCTAAGGCTGATGAAAAAAAATCGGTATCGGTACAAAAAAATCCATATCGGTCGATCCCTATTCCATTCCCCAAAAGGTCAGCCCCCTATTCAGCCCCGTATTCCTAGTCCAATCAACGATCCCCAGGCTAGCCTTTGAGATTGGAGCCCCCCCCCCAAAGAAAACAAAACAAAAACACAAACACACACACTGGGGTTTTTACCCGACTGCCGAGTCATAATGCCCCAAGAGTCTGCTGACTATTATGCCACTTTAAAGGTAAACTATGCAGTATTGGCAATTTCCTTACTGTTTTCTCGGTTTTTGCTTCTTTTTCGCTGGCTCTGTCATGACGATTGTCTGAGAAACTCCATCGCTACCTTTTTCTAGCCGGTGCCTGGCGTGTATGTGTATTTGAATGCAGTAAAGCAATTTGTTACACTCGTTATACTTCCTGACACTGAGGCCGTCGGCCCACCGGCCCACAGTTGCAAGGGTGGTTTTTCTGCTCACAGGCACTAGGGAGAAGCGAGACGGCCACCATTCAACCCGAAAAAAGTCATATAACCATTCCAATGACTCTGAAGCTGTTAAATGAAGGTAAATTAAGCTAAACAAACTTGCATATTAAGCTAAAAAAACTGCATAGTGTGCCTTTAAGGCTTTCTAGGGACCGATCTAGCAATGCTGTGTGTGTGTGCGTGTGTGTGAGTGTGTGTGTGCGTGTGTGCGTGCTATTGTGGAGTCAGCTGACAGCTGTGGTGGTGTCCTGAGGGTCTCAGGCCTCAGTGCGGGCAGGAGTTCTGCTCCTGATCTACCCCTGATCTGGTACAGAGGAAGAGGGCTATCGGGGGCATCTTGGTGGTAATTAATCTGCACTGCTCTGGAATTTCCTCGCTCACAAACTGGACTGTCCGCTGGGGCCAGAGGGGCTGGGGTTTGGCCAGGTCTTTGCTACAACGAGAGTGTGTGTGTGTGGTGAGTGTGTGTGTGTGGTGTGGGTGTGTGAGAGAGAGAAAGAGGGAAAGAGAGAGTGTGTGGTGGTGTGGGTGTCTGCTTACATTTGTGTTTGTGTGTGTGTTTCCGCATATGTGTGTGTACATATACATGTGTGCGATAAGTACTGTAATGACTAGTGAGTGTGTGTGTGAGTGTGTCTACTTGTGTGTGTGTGTAAGAGATAGTGTGTGTGCCTGTGTCTGTGTGTGTGTGTGTGTGTGTGTGTGTGTGTGTTGGGGGGTCAGTGTGGGTCACCCCCCCCCCATCCCCCCACTGTCTGGGAGTTTTGTCCATGTTTGGGCAGGCATGGACCTGCAGGGAGCTCCTCAGGGAACCCGAGCGAAGCAGGACGAGGTGATCCCTCAACCCTCCTAATCCAACCCAAAACGGGATTGTGTTGGACGCTTCAGCACACACTCACACACACACACACACACACACACACTCTCTCACACACACACACACACACAAACACACACACACACACTCTCTCTCTCACACACACACACACACACACACACACTCACACTCACATACTCACACTCTCCCTCTCTTCAGGTTTGCGGAATGTGCCGGCAGCTCAGCTGAAGCCGGAGCGTATGTTACGTAATCCGGCCTGGCCGCTGATCCCCAGCTGAGTCCTAGCAGTCAGCACCTCAGATACAAATGTTTACAACGACAGCAGACGCTGCTATCTAAAAACACTCACAGTACAATAGAGCTTTACACTTTTAGTGCCTTTGTATCTGCCCCCTAGAATGATGCCACTCATGCATTTTTCTAAGTTCCTACCATGAAATCAAAGTGGCAACATGAGATGAATATACAGTACACCTAACATTTAGCATGAGCGTGATATGGGGTGAGAGTGATATTGGATGGATACTTGAAAGTTAAAGTTGACTTGTATTTAGCAGACGCTTGAATCCAAAGCAACACAGACTCGCAATGGCGGACCGACTGATTGTCAGGCGGTGATGTTTCTGCTGCTCCATCATCCCCGCATGGCAGTGATATGGTATATTAAATGGTGCATGATGATATACAGTGCTTTACATTGTGCACTATAATTTTATACATTTTTATTTTATTTTATTTTTATGTATTACACTGTAAGAGCTGTGGCATTTGCATGTTCAAGTTGCCCAACAGGTTTTTCCTGTGAGTCTGAATGTGATGTTCATATCCGCCCTTTACCGCGGCATTTTATGTTTGCTTTGCGCTGTGGGTTTTGCATTACATTTAGCTTAACTGAAAGGAATATCATTTTTGGTCTCATGGGAGCTTCTTGCATGGTCACACATTGAACCACACGCAGGGATGAATGCCAGACTGTCCGAGAGGACCTACGTTCAACCACACGTAGAGATAAACATCCGTCCATCCAAACGAGCGAGCAGAGCCCCTCCATCTCCTCTTTCCCACCGAGACAGAGAGACAGGGCAGCCACGCTGTGCTGTCTGTTCCAGCTGAGATGGCGTTGGCCCTGATATCTGGCTCAGATGTGGCTCACAGTCTGTCACAGCTGGTCTCGTACACTGACCCAGCGGTTAACTGTTAAACCAGGGTTATGAGGGTTGAGCTGCATGTTAACCTCAGCGGAGCGCGTATCTCCTCTTCCCAACTGAGGCAGATATCTACTTGAGCTTAGATGGATCCGGCCTCAGTCTGTCCCTGACTGCTCTGATCCAGCCCTAATCTGGATCAGAACCATCTCCTCAGAACCTTCTCCTCTAGACCCTCTCTTCAGAACCCTCTCCTTTAAACCCTTTCCTCTAGACTCTCTTCTCTTCAGAACCCTCTCCTTTAAACACTTTCCTCTAGACCCTCTCCTCAGAACCCTGTCTGCAGAATCCTTTCCTCTAGACCCTCTCCTCAGAACCCTGTCTGCAGAATCCTCTCCTCTAGACCCTCTCCTCAGAACCCTCTCCTTAGAACCCTCTCCCCAGAACCCTCTCCTCTAAACCCTTTTCTCTAGACCCTCTCCTGAGAACCCTCTCCTCTGAACTGTCTCCTTAGCTGCCTGTGTGTGTGAGTTAGGGCTGCTTGATTAAGGCAGAAACCATTATCCCGATTATTTTAGTCAATATTGAGATCACGATTATTTAACATGATTACTCACAATTTTCATTTTGGAAACACCAACCATTTTCTAAACAAATTGAAATAATGAATGTAAAAAGTATTGTTTTTGCAACAGTTATCACTCTAAAGCAAAGGGGTGTGCTGGATAACTCAAGACAAAACGAGAGCAATTATTTGCAAAACAGAATATGGAAAACAATTGTTGTATCTTGATTATGTAGTTTCCATAATCAAAATTGATATTTGACGTTGATTAATTGCACAGCCCTAGTGTGAGTGTGTCTGTTTGTGGGTCTGTCCTTGTTAAAGGAGTGAGGGTCAGGAGGGTCTGGACGTACTAATGGGTCACCCTGACCTCAAGGGGAACCCAAACACTCACAGATAGAGGGATCCACTATGTAAACACACCAAGATAAACCTACTTTTTGCTTTAAATAACTCTGCCGGAGCAGATCTGGGGAGAAGGCCTGTAAAGAAGCCTTCTAACAGCAGCAATTTAGTCTAAAAGCTATACAGTCCTGAAGCTTGAAGTGGAAAAAAGAAGTCCAGGTTTCTTTGCAGTGGAGTTATACTTGCTTCAAACTTAAAGATAGGGTTTATGGTCATGTTTTTTAGTAAACGCTTTTGTCATAAAGCAACTTTAGCACATTATATTTGAACCAATTACCAATCAGAACACACCAGGGATATAACTTATTTATTTTATTTTTATTTTATTTTACCTTTATTTAGCCAAGCAGATCATTAAGAACAAGTTCTTATTTACAGTGATGGCCTGACAAGAAGCACAAGCTCATCCTCCCTTCAGTGTCGTGGGTATACTGTGATCAACCCCAAACCCCAACGGAAGTAGCTACACCAGATGTGATAGCGGCGCATAGTACGTTCCAAAAAAAATAGACCGTTCTCCTAAAATGGATTTTACGCGTCGCAAACGTAACGCTTCAGTTACGCGCCTGGTGTAGCTTCCCTGTAAGAGCAGAGCTGGTGGATCGTGGGGAGATATTCGCCGAATGTTACAAAAGAGTTATGTGTTAGAAATCGCTTAGCATCGCTTACCCTACCTTGAAGGCTGGTGTACTTACATCATTGTGTGTGTGTTTGTTGGGCACATGTGTGCCTCCGAAAGGTCTGCTTACAAGACCACCAATTTAATACTCATAAGTCAAGCATGTAGTTCATTTCAGTGCATCTCACAAAGCATTGGAGTAAGTACTGTAGCTCAAGTTTTTCCATCAAGCAAGCCATTGCAGCACATCAGAAGAACACTAGCAACACCAGAAACGTGTTCATACCAAGAACATTAATTTGCGCCCTCATGAAACCCTGGTTTTGGTAAAGTTTGTGTTTTCTTTGGGCTTCCGTCGACCTTAGACTTGTTGTGAATGACTGATACTGTGAAGCCAGTGACC
>NW_027468859.1:13886712-13891712 GCF_046254945.1 Alosa pseudoharengus
TGAGAAGGGATGGTAGGAAATAAGTGGGAGAGAGAGATTGGGAGTGGACTCGGGAAATGACCCCAGGTGGGATCGGGCACTTAGAGCAAATGTGACACGGGTGCTACTGCCCACACGACAGCTCTCCTTGAATTCGATGTTTAAAGGTGCTCTAAGCGATGCCACGCGTTTTTTAAGCTAAACATTTTATGTCACTTACTGCAAACATCACCTAACCAACCGCTAGCTGTCTGTGTCCTGCACCTTTAAGGACGTGTGCGATCCCTGATCTGCTATCCGTGGCCTCAACTGTTCAGCTGTTCATATGTGGCTTCACCTGTTTAGTGAGGGAGTAGTGATGCTTCTGAAGGTGAAGTAGGCGTATGAAGGTCCCATGTCAACGAGTATTTAACCAGGAATCATTTGTTCCACTGTGTGATTTTGGAACAAACGCTGTGAAATCCCATCCTCTCTGGGAGGATTTATGTGTGTGTTCACGCTGCCAGTGCACGCCAGCCTGCCTGCTTCCCTTCTGTTGCATGCTGGGAGTTTAATTTGGCCGCGGTTGTCTTGGGTGGTGCTGCACCTGTTTTTGAGGCGCTCTCATGGGTTTCGGCGAGTCCCACCCTCGACCGGGGCGGCGGCTTAGGGAGACTTCCGTCGGTACGGTCGTCATCCCGACCGGACGGACGCTGGGAAAGCGTGTGTGGCTAACCGCGCTGGCATCTGCCGCTGCAGCCGAGACTGCCGACTCCTGCCACAATCATTAGGGTCAAGGTCACATCAAGGTTAATGATAAACATAATGAAGGATGGTTAGTTACTTAGTTATGAAACCTGTGTTTCATAAGCCCTGCCATTGTCTGTGCCATGTGATGGATTGTACCCCACTACTTGGGCCTAATCAATGACCTGCTGCGATTAATTGCATTATTTCTGATGCCTAGCTGACGTTATGTCATGTTTGGCTCCTGCTTTATATAAGGTGATGTCTCAGGAACAGCCCACATGTCCCAGGAAATCAGATCCAGAGGACGCCAATCAAATTGCCTGTCTATAAAACCAGGAAAAAAAGGTTCATTTGTGGGATTGTATAGGTTCCCATGAAGTATGGTGTAGTATAGTAAGTGTGTATAGTATGTTTCCAAGTATGGTTATGTAAGTGTAGTAGATTCCCATGGAGTATGATAAAAAATAAGTGTACTGGTAGTAGGTTTTCGTAGAGTATTGTAAAGTTATTGTGTAGTGGGTTTTCATGGAGGAGTATTGTTAAGTTAGTGTGTAGTGGGTTTTCATGGAGGAGTATTGTTAAGTTAGTGTGTAGTGGGTTTTCATGGAGGAGTATTGTTAAGTTAGTGTGTAGTGGGTTTTCATGGAGTATGGTAAAGTAAGTGTGTAGTAAGTTTACATGGAGTATGGTACAGTTAATTTGTAGTGGGTTTCTGTAGTGGGTTTCCATGGAGGAGTATGCTGCTGATGTTTTGTGTCTTTGCCCAGGCTTGCTTTGGCACCTTTGCCTACTTCCCAGTTGACTTGCCCACTCCTCAGCTTGTCCATTTAGGAAGGTGAATGTGAGCTGTTGGCATCAGAATTGGCATGGACACCTGTCACCTGGGTGAATAGGAACTGTGTATGTGTGTGTGTGTGTGTGTCTGTGTCTGTGTGTGTGTGTGTGTGTGTGAGCACAGAGCATGGCTATAACTCAAGTCTGTGGAAATCAATCACAGCTCTCCTGCTATAATTGGCACTACCCACCTCAATCAATTCCTCACACAACGGGCATGGAGATACACGCACACACATGCACACACACACACTTAGACACAAACACGCCTCACTGCCTGCTCAAATAGGGACGCGGGCTAAATATATTTATCTGTGTGTGTGTGTGTGTGTAGGGTAATCTCAGATAGCTGTTGGCCAGGCGTAGAGGAGGTTCCGGGTTGTGTTTTTTGTGTTTGGGGCAGATGGCTGTGGTACCAGGCTGCTGATTGTGTCTTTACTCAGCACCCTGTGTGTGTGTGTGTGTGTGTGTGTGTGTGTGTGTGTGTGTGTGTGTGTTTGTGTGTTTGTGTGTTTGGAGCAGCTGGTCTGTTGGTACCAAGGCACTGATTGTGTCCTTACTCAGACACACGCACACCCATCACTGAAACATTCTTTTCTGTGCTTATTCCTCAGGACCCCTTTGTGTTTGAGCCCAGCTGTGTGTGCAAAGTGGACGAGTTTGGCTTCTTCCTCTCATGGAAGAGTGATGGCAAGGTATGTATGTATATGTGTGTGTGTGTGTGTGTGTGTGTGTGTGTGTGTGTGTGCGTGTGTCTCGTCCTCCAGCAAGTTGAGGTGGCAGATGAAGGGACATGCTCCACCATCTCACTGTGGCGATGGTACCTGTCACAAACGTCATTCACGTCACACTGTCATCTCAGTACGTCACATGTACTATAGACACGTAGCTTGTTTTGACGCAGACCATAACGGTACCAGACTTTCACAAGTTGAATTGCTGACTACAAACTTGCGCATCCAAAATGATTGCTAACGGGGTGATTTTAGGCCTCTGCTCTCCACCTGGAGATGTCCCTGTACCCCAGACTTACAGTTCTCAGCCATTTGAAAATAGACTGTTTTATGTAACGGCTTTGACATTTTTTGATGACTACATGCACAGAAATGGTCCTTGCCTTAAGCCATGCAGTAGATGTTGCCTAAGACAGCTAACCCTCAGCCACCTGCTCTGCCCTCATGTTGGGTGCAGAACACTATTTGTTAGGGTAGATTATTTTAAAATGATAGTGAACAACAGCTGCTCAGTTCTGGCACAGACATCACATCAACTCTGCCTGGTGACACTTAAAACACAACTATGAATATTTTAACTGAAAATATAGTTAAAAAAAACTAAAGACGCAGTTAACAGCTCTTAGCAACCAGTGACAAAACCAATAAGCCATGCATTGGCAAGAAAGATGTCTGTTAATAAGGGCCAAAATACATTTTTTGAGAACTTAAATGAAGTTGCGCTCAACTTCTTCCTGCTGTGCGTGTGTGTGTGTGCGTGTGTGTGTGTGTGCTGCCTACAGGCCGTGTCCAGAGGGACATAACCGTCCAGTGTTGTGGTTTTCTGGAAGGAAGATTAGCTGTTATTTTAAAAGAGTGTACTGATGAGAGCAAGTTATGGTCCGAGCGTGAGCCAGTTGGTGTAATAACTCTTCACCAGTGGGGGATTAGCACCAGCTGCGTTTATGCACTCAAGACGAATGACACCATTACAGCAGGCCACCAGGGCGGCTACTGGGACTGCTAGCATTAAAACATCCGTCTGTGTTTGTGTGTGTGTGTGTGTGTGTGTGTGTGTCTGTGGGTCTACTGGGCCCGTTATCTGTCTAATTTGTTACAGGATCTGGCCTGCTACTAATCCAATCTCTACTGAGCCATAACTGCATAACTGTTTGTCTCCAGCTGAGATGAGAGTGTGACCTCCCTCTCTGACTCGATGTGTGTGTGTGTGTGTGTGTGTGTGTGTGTGTGTCATTGCAGGAAGGGCAGGTCCTGGAGTGTTCCCTCATCAACAGCATCCGAGTTGGAACAGTGCCTAAGGTGAGGCCCAGTGGACACTGGTGTGTGTGTGTGTGTGTGTGTGTGTGTGTGTGTGTGTGTGTGTGTGTGTGTGAGCATGAGCATGTGCACTCGTGTGTGTGCGTGGCCGTATGTGTCTGTGTGTGTGTGTGTGTGTGTGTGTGTGTGTGTGTGTGTGTGTGAGAGCATGTGCACGCGTGTGTGTGCGTGGCCGTATGTGTCTGTGTCTGTGTGTGTGTGTGTGTGTGTATGACTTGTGTTTATTAGTTTTGGGTGTGGATGCATGTGTGTCTCTATGCCACTAGTCACTAGAAAACAAGAAAAAAAATTCTCAGTATCATCATCAAAATTACAAAAAGACTGCGCGTGTGTGTGTTGGTTGAAACCTCCCTCGCTAGTATTCCTACTGTCCACTGTACTGTCCTTTCCAATTGTCAGTCCCCACTTATTGCCCTCAGCACACTTGGCAAAAGATCCTTTCCCTGACCGGGAATCGAACCCGGGCCGCGGCGGTGAGAGCGCCGAATCCTAACCACTAGACCACCAGGGAGCGTGTGTGGACTGTGGAGTGACCAACAGGTGGCCTAATGGCCTGATGGGGGCAGCAGCTGTGCAGGCTTAAAGACCCCTGCTGTCATTTCCACTTCCTCTTCCTGTATTCAGGACCAGAGACCACTCAGGGCTGTCTGTGCTCATGCCCGCTTTGTAATCACTCCATTTGCTAGATCAGAACATCCATGGCAACTAACTTAACTGTCCTTTTAGACCTTTGTGTGTGTGTGTGTGTGTGTGTGTGTGTGTTTGTCTGTATGTGTGTGTTTGTCTGCTTGTCTGTCTGTTCTTTGCTCTTTCTTCTTTCTTTCCTCTTTGCATGTGGAGTTTCATTGTTTATTTTGGGGGATGCCTTTGGGTATGTGTGTGTGTGTGTGTGTGTGTGTCTGTCTGTCTGTGTGTGTGTGTGTGTGTGTGTGTGTGTGTGTGTGTGTGTGTGTTCATTAGTATAGGTGTGCATGCGTGTGTGTCTCTATGTCACTATGCCTCTAGAAAAAAACTAAAATTATGTTCTCAGTATCATCAAAATTACAAAAAGACTTCAGCACGTGTGTGTGTTGGTTGAAAACTCTCTCCTTAGTATCCCTACTGTCCACTGTCAGTCCCCACTTATTGCCCTCAGCACACTTGGCAAAAGATCCTTTCCCTGACCGGGAATCGAACCCGGGCCGCGGCGGTGAGAGCGCCGAATCCTAACCACTAGACCACCAGGGAGCGTGTGTGGACTGTGGAGTGACCAACAGGTGGCCTAATGGCCTGATGGGGGCAGCAGCTGTGCAGGCTTAAAGACCCCTGCTGTCATTTCCACTTCCTCTTCCTGTATTCAGGACCAGAGACCACTCAGGGCTGTCTGTGCTCATGCCCGCTTTGTAATCACCCTGTTTGCTAGATTAT
>NW_027468859.1:13894212-13899212 GCF_046254945.1 Alosa pseudoharengus
GTAGCTCTGATTTATCTCAGTGCAGTATTTAAACATAATGCGTCTGTCACTGTGTGTGTGTGTGTAAATTGTGTGAGTGTGTGTGTGTGATGGGGTGGGGGGTTTCTGTGATTCTGTGCCGTAAATGGGTTTTTTATTCATCCATGCCTGCTGTTTTAGCTGTTTTGAACATTTGTGTCCATGTGTGCGTGTCCATGTGTGTCTGTGTGTGTTTTGAATGAACAGTACCATAGTAATATGTTTTCTCTCTCTGTCCAGCTGGATGCGGCTGTGCTTCACGACTAACGTGAGTGGAAAGATTCCAGTCAGAGGGTAAGTGGAACGACCAAGAGCCGCCCATTCTTCCCGACCATAGCCTGCCCTGGACCCTGTTCCCTGATCGCCTGGCAGTGATCCCGGGCCTATCCTATCCGTACCATACAGCCAGAATTCAGATTTACACACACACACACACACACACACACACACACACACACACACACACACACACACACACACACACACACACACACACACACACACACACACACACACACTTTCCCTCCTCTCTGACATCAGAGGCAGACCTTTCAGAGTCAGTCTCACCACTACAGTGTACATATACTATATGCATCCATCTTTCCCTCTTCTCCTCTCCTCCTCTCTTCTCTTCTACTCTCCTTCTCCTCTCCTCCTCTCTTCTCCTCTCCCCTCTTTTCTCCTCCTCCCTTCTTATCCTTTTCTCTCTTCTTTTATTCCATCCTCTTCTCTTCTTTTCTCTTCCTCTCCTCCCCTTTCCCCCCTCCTCTGGCCCTCCCAGCTCATAATGGCTTTATTGGTGTGTGTTCCCCTCGCGGCTATTTGCATTATCCCACAAGTGGAACATTTCTTCCTCTGATTGATTTGTTTGCTGTCGATCACATAACTCGTTCCAGCCTTTCCATCTGTCTCTCTCTTTCTCTCTCTCTCTCTGTCTCTCTCCCTCTTTCCCAACTCACACCACCTTCTGACGGATGGTAGCATCTTCCAGATAGATTTTAGTGACTGTTTACTGCTTCCCAGTCAAGTGGTTAGTAGCTGTGTATTGCTCCACAGTCAAATGGTTAGTGACTGGCTGTTATTAATTAACTACCATTCAGATAGATGACAGACAGATACAGTAGTTCAACAGATTCTACTATTCATACTGATTTGAATACAGATTTATGTGTGTGTGTGTGTGTGTGTGTGTGTGTGTGTGTGTGTGTGTGTGTGTGTGTGTGTGTGTGTGTGTGTGTGTGTGTGTGCTGCTCACAGAGTGAAATGCATGTCTGATAATTACAGTGTGGACTTGCGCTCTTTAATTATCGCAGGCATAGCTGCCCTATAATAGCCCTCTAGCGGATTACTAATTAAAGGAATGTATACAAACTAATAGCTTAATTATAGCATGTAACGCACAAACATCTATGGGCGTATGGTGCTTGTGCACGTCTGGAATGCCTGGACAAGTATGGAAATGATGAAATACGGTTTTCCAGATCTGAAAAAAGTATGTTAATTTGGGTGAAAGTCTTGGAAAAGTCTGGAGCTTTTTTTCTCACAGAAATACACATGAAGGTCAAAGGTACATTTATACAGGAAAGCTAAATACATTTTTTCCCGACTGCCGTTGCGGTTTATTTTCAGTTTGTAAAGGTTAGGCGTAGTAGGCAGTAACGTTAGGAACCCTGATCAATGTACACTACCGTTCAAAAGTTTGGAGTCACTTAGAAATGTACTTGTTTTCATCATTAATGTTGTAAATGACTGTTGTAGAAAGAAGTTGAAGTATACAGATGCCCATTATCAGCAACCATTCATCCAATGTTCCAAAGGCACATTCTGTTTACTAATCTGATATTATTTTAAAAAGCTAACTGAGAAAACATTGGAGAACCCTTTTGCAATTATGTACAGTAAGCACATAATGTAATCTAAAAACTGCTGCCCTGTTTAAAAAAAACCTCTCAGCTGGTATTCTGTCTATAATGGAGTACAATGGAAATTTCTAAGTGACCCCAAACTTTCGAACGACAGTGTATTTGGTTAGGCTGGACCAATGATTTCAAAGTTTCCACACAAGGTTGGTGTCGTTAAGGTCCTTAAAGAAAAAAAAAATCAAACAATCAGTTTGGGAAAAGTATGGGAAATGTCCAGAATCTTTTTTTTTTTTTGGAAATGGAAAAGAGCAAGCGATCTGGTTCAGGCATAGGGGTCATGCATCATTGCATATTTCCATCATAAAATTGTCCCATCAAGCTACCAATTCCTTTGTTATGCAAGATGATTAGGAAGCACAGAGGTAAAAGGCATCCCTTTGAACCCTTTTCAAATCAAATCAGAAAGAAATGAACTTGCCATGCTGCCTAAGGCTTGCCAGCTGACTGGATAATTCAGTTTTTTCATCAGGGTTGTTCCTGCCTTCCTTAATGGAATCTAACGGAATACCCTGTGTTCTCACCATATCATTCTCTCTCGGAACAGAATGATAAAAGGAACTTGATTTTGTGTTGTACTATCATCAGGTCAACTTCATCAGCCTACAGCCAATTGTTTTGTAGACATATCTTTTTGGAAGTGAATATGAGGAGTTCCCATCCATTTACTGTATTCACCTTATTCCACGCGCAAACATGGGGGCGCTAGCTTTGCCCACATTGTCTCCGAACTTCTGATTGAGCAGTACATCCATTGCGATACATTGAGATAGCAGAGCTCTATCGAGATGACTGGCATCATATATTATGGGTCATCCTAAAGTTAGGAACGTTTATTTAGGATTTCGGTGACTTAAGACATTTCTGTTATACAGCTTTCCTATCTGAAGTTAGGAAAAAACTGACTTTGGAGCAGCTGTTCTGTAAGTTAGCCTCTCTATCCTCTTCTGCCGTGTTATCCCAATGAAGCTAACCAGACGTAGCTAGCCGACCGGAAGTTTAAAGACAACGTGGAATTTTAAAAAATGGGCGGGGCTGAATAAGGTGAATAGTAAAACAAGTTTTATAAGAGTAAATAAGGTACTCTTTTGTGCACCTTGCACACCACACTCTGAGGTCGCTTTGGATAAAATTATCTTCGAAATGATTTGATTTTAAATAAATGTATGTAACCCTCCCCATCTTCTTCTCCCCATCTGTGTGTGTGTGTGTGTGTGTATGTGTGTGTGTGTGTGTGTGACTGTGTGTGTGTGTGTGTGTGTGTGTCTGTGTCTGTGTGTGTGACTGTGTGTGTGTGTGTGTCTGTGTGTGTGTGTGTGTGTGTGTGTGACTGTGTGTGTGTGACTGTGTGTGTGTGTGTCTATGTGTGTGTGTGTGTGTGTGTGTGACTGTGTGTGTGTGTGTGTGTGTGTGTGTGTCTGCGTGTGTGTGTGTGTGTGTGCGTAGCATCACACGGACATTTGGCTCGGGGAAGACGGAGAAGGGCATCTTCCAGGCGCTGAAGGAGTTGGGGTTACCAAGTGGGAAGGTGAGAACACCAGCCTGGGCATAAGGGGTCAAATGGCAAAAGGTCAGCTATCTCTGCACCAGTGGTGTCCATTAGATCAACATTAACAACAATTATGTTTATAATATTGGAGTGACTCAATATTCAATACACTTTACTTAGTATAAGGGAAAATACCCAGATATCATCTTGTGGTTTTGTAGTGGGAGAAAGGGTTTACCAGAGACTTCTTATTCGAGAGTGTCAGGTGGGATTGACAGAAGCAGGTAAAAGGTAGACCTTTTCACCTCCTCTTCAGCTAGTGCTCTCAAACTAAACAGTTCAACAAGTGCTCACAACATCTAGTGCTCTTAAACTTAACAGTTCAACTAGCGTCATCAACCGCTAGCGCTCTCAAACTAAACAATGCACTTGACAATCTGGAGGGGTCAAAACTTCAGATGTTTTGTGTGGAAACATTTATAGACCATTTATATATATTTATATATTTATTTTTTTCACAGCAGAAGCTAACTGCTAATCCTGTGAAATCATTTATGCTAAAAATGTCCCCATTTAGCCTAAAAATGTCCAGGCCTAGTATGGTGTCATGAGACTGCACCTGACAGAGCCCTCTCAGGCTGCTTGATTGAAATGGCCACAGCATCTCCACGAGGTTACCCAACCAGGCCAAGATAAGCTTTTACATCAGATCCGCTCCACTTCTGTGTCAGCCCAATAATAACGAGCAAATATTTGCTGGTGAATGATTATCCCTTTGACCTGTGCGTGTGTGTGTGTGTGTGTGTGTGTGTGTGTGTGTGTGTGTGTGTGTGTGTGTGTTAATTTGATTAAAGCTCTTATTGGCACCGAGGCAATCTCATTCTGTGTGATGAGTACAGAGGCTTTCTAACCCTCAGATGACATTTCAGATTTTAACTCAAACGACCTCAGGTCACACACATGGACACACACACACACACACACATGGACACACACACACACACACACATAGACACACGCAAACACTCCACTCTCTAACACAGTTACTATTGACTTTTGTTCCCTCCAGAACGATGAAATCGAACATTCGGTCTTCACCTACGAAATCTTCTATGCCCTCACACAGAAGATCTGCCCAAGAACGGACATGGAGGAGCTCTTCAAGAAGATGTACGTATGGTCCTGGGGGTTCTGCCAGTACAACAGCTCATACAACACCTAGTAGAACCAATAGAAGGTGATAATAGCTCCCAAGATCATAGCCTTGACCCTCAAGGAGTGCCCCAAGCCTACTAATGATATAAGGCATATGCTGTATATCTGTACTTCTATACTGCACAGAGTTGACATATGTAGTGTAGTGTAAGTCACGTGATGAATGGACAATAAACACATTGCAGAAAGTAAGTTGAAAGGAGTTTAAACAGGGCACGGAGGTTGACTTCAGCCCCAGTCATGCAGCTAGGTCCCCTTAAGTATTTGGACAGACACCATTGTTGTGTTTTTGCGTCTGTATATTGTATATAGGCCCATTCACACCAAGAACGATAACGTTAATGATGACCATAACGATA
>NW_027468859.1:13904212-13906712 GCF_046254945.1 Alosa pseudoharengus
TCCTTCCATCAAGGATATCCCTCCCCAGACCATCACTGGCCCACCACCAAACCAGTCATGCTGATTGATGTTACAGGCAGCAATACATTCTCCAAGGCATTTTCAGACGTCACATGTGCTCAGGGTGAACCTGGTCTCATTTGTGAAAAGCACAGGGCGTCAATGGTGAACCTGCCAATTTTGTATTCTATGGCAAGTGCCAAATGAGCTGCATGGTGCTGGGCAGTGAGCATAGGTCCTTCCAGAGGCTATCGGGCCCTCAGGCCACCTTCATGAAGTCTGACAGTGTGGTCAGAGACATTCACACCAGCGGCCTGGAGGAGGTCATTTTGTAGGGCTCTGGCAGGGCTCTTACTGTTTGTTGTTGCACAAAGGAGCAGATACTGGTCCTGCTGCTGGGTTAAGGACTCTACCATCCTGCCCAGCTCTCCTAGAGCAACTGTCTCCTGGAATCTCCTACATGCTCTTGAGACTGCGCTGGGTGACACAGCAATCCTTTTGGCAATGGAACATATTAGTGTGCCATTTTGGAGGAGTTGGACTACCTGTGCAACGTTTGTAGGCTCCAGGTACTGGCTTATGCTACCAGTAGTGACACTGATCCTAGCCAAATGTGTAGTGAAGAATCAGTCAAGGAGGATAAAGAATGTATCATTTGCCACCACCTCTAAAACCATTGCTGTTTTTACAGACCTATCTCCCTTCTTCCTTTCTTGTCAAAGTTTTTGGAGAAAGTGGTCTTCAAGAAAGTCTTGGACTTACTATATCAGAACAACCTGCTAGACCCTATGCAGTCTGTTTTCAAGTCATTCTACTGAAACTGCTTTTCTGTCTGTGACTGAAGCATTGAGAGTAGCTAAGTCCTCATCTAAGTTGCTAAGTCATTAGTATTCATTCAACTAGACTTATCTGCAGCCTTCGATACTGGTAACCATGACATTCTCCTTTCTACACTATCTGAATTGGGATGTCTAGGAAAGCCATTGACTGGTTTAAATCCTACCTTAAAGGGCACATGACCTCACCACAGGTGTGCCTCAGGGATCAGTATTAGGGCCCCTACTTCACTCTATTTACACACTTCCTTGGGTGAGACCATTCACTCCCATGAATTTGATTATCACTGCTATGCGGACGATACTCAACTTTACCTGTCTTGAGCTTTTGGTGTTTCCACCACAAAGCACACCTAAGGACTGGGAGCTGAACGCACTAGCCAGTGTCCCAAAAGTGCTGGTTCACTGACTAGCATGAGCCCTAATGTGTCAGGAAGGAGCTAAACTCATAAGGTATTACATATTTAAATTAGCTTCATTAACAGGCATCATAATTTTATGGGATGCAAAATGTTAAACTACAATAAAACAAAATGGATCTTTTTAAACAATCACTATGAGCCTGAAACTTGAACCTTTAGCATATGCAATTAATCCCACCCACCACAATTGAAACAGTAGGATGTGTTGGACTGGGTTATGTACTAATTTATTGACTGACTGGGTGTAATGTATTTAACTCTAGGATAGAAGACAAAATAGCTAATTTCCGAAAGGGCAGCATGTCTTTCTTGACAGACACTACTAGCATCCATGGGTTTTAGCCTCCTTGCAAACATGCCAGCCTCTAGGGGGCAAATTAGAAGGATGGAGCCCAGGGAAGTGCAGGGTTTAGTCACACAGTCGCAACTTCACACATAGCCTAAACCAGGGGTGGGCAAACTGCGGCCCGCGGGCCGGATCCGGCCCGCCAAGCACTTTCATCCGGCCCGCCGAGCATTTCATTTGGTTATCTGGCTGCTCGCTATTTTTTTCCCTGCGATAGAGATGACGTTGGTTAGCTTTACTGCAAACTGCTTTTCACTCTCCTAAGAGAACGTTTACAATGTCAATGTCAAAACATCATGTTAAATAGAGATAGCATCATGTTAAACTAAGTTAACTCTTATCTCCTTTGCAGCAGATCTAACGTGAACATTATGTGGTCCATTTAATTGGGAACGCGTCTGCACTCACGAGAGGGAGAGAGAGCCGCAGGTTCCAGCTGGCTTGTCAATGTTGATAATTTATATCTCCTTCTTATAATAAACTTTTAAAAGGAAATCATGAAGGCAACAGTAGTTCCCACTACTGACCATTTAAAAACTGTGAGAGGGCAAGCCATAGCGGAGCAGGCAAAAGATCATTGAGAAATAAACGTGAATTAAAGCGACTGTTTTAAAGCGACAGTGCCCAATTTATACATTTGTTAAACAGCATAAAATTAGCAGTATTTTTAAGCAATTCATATTTTAAAAGAAATACTTTTCATACTAAATGATAGGCTATAAAAAAAATGTATTTTTTTATGTGTGTGTCGTGGGGGGGGGGGGTTTGTTGTGCGGCCCGCCGCCCAATTTTCAAAACCCAATGTGGCCCTTGAGCCAAAAAGTTTGCCCACCCCTGGCCTAAACGCACCCCAGTTTTTGACTCAGTGTCAGAATGTATGGCTACTTCCTTAAAAT
>NW_027468859.1:13909212-13921712 GCF_046254945.1 Alosa pseudoharengus
ACACACACACACAGCAGGATCAAGATGGCAACAGTGTCAAGAAGGTTCACACAAACAAATGATTGAGTGTGTGACTCGCTTTAAGCTAGGTTGTAACCAGCTAGCTCTCTATAGCAGTTTAAAGTGTTCTACCGAAGAAATACGCTTTCAAATAGCCTATTTCAACTTGTGGGTTCAATTCCCGGCTTCCACCGTTGTGCCCTTGAGCAAGGCACTTCACCCCAACTTGCTCTGGGGACAATGGCCCTTGTAATATAATTGACATTATGGAAGTCGCTTTGGATAAAAGCGCCTGCTAAATGAATACATGTAAATGTAAACTCCCTCAAAGTGAACTGGCTGATTGAAAGTGCTGTGGTTAAAATGTAGCCAAGCCAGCTGCCATGTCTCAAAACTCCCTAACAGTACTGTTTTGTCTAAACTGGGTTTTGGGGTAACTTTAGTCCTCAGAGGAACAATATGTATAATGTATAGAACGCTGGTCATTATTGGGAAAATAAGTCCCGACAGGACTTAGGGACTTATTTTCCCAATAATGACCCGGCGTTCTATACATTATCCCGCTTATTACACGGCTACTTGGCAAAACGAAACAATAAACTCCCCACGATATGACTCTTTAGCCTACATAGCCTAGCCTATTTGTTACTGTTCATCGTGGCATTTGCTGACAAACAAATAGTTTGCCACAACACATTTGAACTTCAAACATTCTTTAGAACACAGCTGATCAACCGTCTGTTTTTCACTTTTGAATGAAGTTCCAGTAGTTGCGGAGTGATATGAAAGATCTGAATCAGAAGCACAAACTCTGTTGCCATTGACAGCGGTCATAATTTTTTTCAGAGGTCCTCTAGTCGAAAATAATGACCGCTAGAACTTTGGGAAATCCTATTCAAGTCAATGGAGCGTTCTACTTGCATTGTGAAGAGCTGTGTAATAAAGTAGGCTATCCTAATGATACTGATTTAATAATTGGCAAGAAATAGTTGCGCTCGACTCAACGTAAAAAAGTGGAATTTGGGTGTGAAAACAAAGGAAGCACTAGATGAAACAAAAAGCAAACGCACTCTCAACGACGGCATTGGTCGAAGCATGTCTGTCTTGTGACATGCTTTCTTGTAGAGAGTAAAAGCTTGAGAATGTGTTTACTTTTTGTTTCATCTAGTAATTTAATAATTGACACATTTTATTAGAGCTTTCTCTATTTGGAAAAGCAGTATCCACCACTGGTCTGGACCCACACATACAGTACACTGTGTATGAGACATTGTAGAATGTTTTGGTCCATTAGTGACTTCCTGATTGATTGTAGGTCCCAGACGATGAAGCCACAGAGGTTTCCGAGGCGACGGAGGCCACAGACGCAACAGACATGTCAGAGGCATCAGACGTTGACAACAACAAGAAGGTGATGAAGAGGAGTCTCTCTCTCTCTCTCTCTCTCTCTCTCTCTCTCTCTCTCTCTCTCTCTCTCTCTCTTTCTTTCACACTCACACACACACAGACACACACACACATGCATACCACACGTGAGAGTGAGTTGAGCGTGTGTGTGTGTGTGTGTGTGTGTGTGTGTGTGTGTGTGTGTGTGTGTATGTCCCACTGCCTCTGATCTCTTCCCCCGTGTGACGCTTCACAGGAGGGGGCTGAGGATGAAGAGCAGACGGAGTCTACTGAGGACGTCATCGCCAAATACACCTACGTGGGGGCCACCACCAACATCCACCCCCTGCTCTCCTCCATGGTCAACTACGCCCAGCCAGTCAAGTTTCAAAGCTTCGATCACGCAGAAGGTGTGTGTGTGTGTGTGTCTGTGTGTGTTTGTGTGTGTGTGTCTGTGTGTGTTTGTGTGTGTGTGTGTGTGTGTGTGTGTGTGTGTGTGTGTGTGTGTGTGTGTGTGTGCGCGCCCTGGTGATTAGCCCATGTGTCCTAACCGTGTGTTTCCACACACCGAAATTTCGCGTCGCTCTCATTGAGGTTGAATGGAGACGAAATTCGCCCTGGTTGGGCGAAATGAGAGCGAATTGCCGAGGCAGGCGAAACAAAGTTGGCCAAAGTTTAACTTTATTTAAATGAGGACCATTCGAGAACCAATCAGGTCCGCGTCTTTGTGTTTGGAGGCGGGAGTTACAAAGAAGTCTGACCAAGATGGCGGAGACTACCTGAGCTGTAACACGAAAATTTGTATGTGATTAAAATGTTTCTACACGAACATTGGCACTTGTATCAACACGAATTTTATATGCCACACAAACTTAGTCAGAGCACATACACCACTAAATAGACCACTATATATGTTAGTTTAAACACTCAAACTTTTTAGCTAGCTGACAGGCGAAATGGTAGTATTTTCAGACATTGGATTGCATTGTAAACCTAGCTAGACAGCTAGGCTACATGCTGCAACACAGATATGAAATATATTATGTCTTATTGACCTTGTTGTTTCTATGAACATAAATTGTTGTTTATAGGCAACATCAACTTAGTCGAGGCATAAAGACCCCTGGATATCTTCATTAAGTGCTTAAACGTTTGAACTAGCTGATTAGCCTAATTAGCTCGCTTGCCACCACTGGCTAGACACTGCAGTCAAAAGGTTAGCGGTTTGGCCGTCGCCCCCGAGGCGAAATTTCGCTGGCCGAAAATCGCGAGGTGTTTCGCTGTGTGGAAACCCACCGTAATGCTGTAGTCATTTTAGAAAGTTGCCTTGCTGCCTCCTGCTGGACAAATGAAGCACTGCATGTATCCTTGAGATTCCTTAGATAGTAACGAGGAATAAGCCGCTTTACACTAACACTTTGTATACAGCACTTTATTTTTAGCCAGCATGTGTTGTGTTTTGTTTGGTTTTGTTTTGTGTCTCTTGAGAGGAGAAAGGCTCACTGTTGCTGTTCTCTCTCTTTTTCTCTCTCTCTCTCACTCTCTCTCTCTCTCTCTCTCTCTCTCTCTCTCTCTCTCTCTCTGTGTCCTGTCCTGTAGAGAAGAACATTCACCACAACATGTCCTCCTTTAACGAGTCGGTGGGCCTGGGCTACCTGAAGACTAATGCCATCGAGTTCGTCAAGTATCCTTCACCGCACACAGGCTGTGTGTGTGTGTGTGTAGGGGGCGGGGGGGTATAGATAAGTTTATGTATGACTGTGTGTGTGTGTGTATGCTCTTGTGTGTGTCTGTGTGTGTGAGTCAAAATATGTGTGTGTGTGTGTGTGTGTGTGTTTGAGAGTGAGTGTGTGTGTGTGTGTGTGTGTGTGTGTGTGTGTGTTTGAGAGTGAAAGTGGGGATGTAGAGGTGTGTGTGTGTGTGCCAGCTAGCCTAATGAGGTCAGTCCAAACCCATCTGGATTTTAGCTGCCTCTGATGCAGCTCTCTGCACTGGCTCCTGGACAGACACATACACACACACATGCGTGCGCGCACACACACACACACACACACACACACACACACACACATACCCACACACACATGCGTGCACACGCACACACACACATACCCACACACACACACAGACATTCACATCATTCACACAGAGGATACGCAAACACAGACACTTACACACACATGCACAATACACATACACACAGACACACACGCGCATTCAGATACACATACACATAGAGGACACACAAACACGGACATAGATAACATACACGCAAGCGTGCGCACACACTCACACACACACATTCAGAAATACATGTCAATACATGTAGATAGATAGATATACTTTATTGATCCCTAGGGGAAATTCAAGGTCACAGTAGCATACAGACAACACACACACATTCAATAACAGCAGAAAAAGTAATTAAAAGTATATAATATAAAAAACACAACTAAGCAATAAGGACTGTAGAAGATAAAGAATATACTAAATATACAAAATACAAATTATACTAAATAAAACTTAATCAAAATCAATTCTAAAAAAAAAAAAAAAAGTATCCACATAGTGGGTAATTAATCAATCAGGTGCGCTTGCAATGACTGAAGCAGGGACTGAGCAGGGACTGAGTGATGTGTCTGATAAATACACACATTCATACACACACAAATGCCCATCATTTCATTAACTCTACTCCTTCCATTCCACACACACACACACACACACACACACACACACACACACACACACACACACACATACATACAGTCCCTCTCCTCCGTTCTGATCGTTGTGTTAGTTAGTGTCCTGAGCACAAGTTGCGCAGCTACAACAAGAGGCAGATGAGCCGCATCTATCCCAAAGGCGGCCGCGTGGACTCCAGCAATTACATGCCTCAGATCTTCTGGAACGCCGGATGCCAGATGGTCTCCCTCAACTTCCAGACGCCAGGTGAAGCACCGTTAGCAAACACCAGGGGGCGCCACAGGGCCTGTCTAAAATAAAATCCCCACTGTTCAAAACTAGTAGTGTGGATGAGCCAAGGCGAGGGTCGTGACTACCACTTGGGCAGGAAATGGATTGAGTCCCAGAGGAATGGATGATTGTATTGTGCTTTTGAAAAAATGCTTTTTGATTGTGCTTCTTGATTATATTGATTTTGCTGTGCTATAACGTTATACGTCATTGATTCGCTGACTATATTGTTAGATGTAGGTGACTATAACGACAGATGTTACCACTTTTTATTCCATGCTATTGCGTAATACCTGGAATGATCTGGTTACTGTAAGGAGGTTTGAAGTTTGGGTATTGCAGAGCTGAGAGCAAAGTATACCTCCATACACACATGTACATGAGTGTGTTGTGTAAGTTCACAAAGCTCGTGTAGTGTCACCAATCATTACCATGACCAGGCGCAAAAGAGTTCAGATGCTGGTGTCCTCCCAGGACATGAGCTCAGCCTATCACAGTTGCCCGTGTCCTCCCAGGATCTGAGCTCAGCCTATCAGAATTGCCTGTGTTCTCCCAGGATCTGAGCTCAGCCTATCACAGTTGCCCGTGTCCTCCCAGGATCTGAGCTCAGCCTATCACAATTGCCGGTGTCCTCTCAGGACCTGAGCTCAACCAATCACTGCAGCCGGGTTCCTTGCAGGACTTGAGTGCCTAAGGCAAGTTCAATGTCAAAACGTTGCTACGGATTCCGGTTTTAATGACATGTTTAGTCGCAACGGTATGCAGTGACGTGCAATTGAGGTAATTTTCTCTTGCTTGGTGGGTGTGTCAGAGGTGCTATCCTACCAGCATTAATGTGTTTACAAAATGCACACATATTCAAAAGGCAGTGCACACAGCGTATTCAAGTCATTTAAAGATGAAGATAAGAATGAGAAGTTTATAAAAAAATAAATGTTCTTGCACAAACACATCATTCAACTCATCACTGTTTATGTTTAATCAAACACTTTGCAACATTCTGTCCGGGTTGAACTCAGCCCCTGAGCAACGTTACATCACTTATCTGCGGTGCCCAGTGCCTCTACTGGGCATGCCCAGTGTGTATGTGTTTTAGCTGGAGGTTATGAGTTTGTTTAGTGGACAAAAGCAGGACAAACTCCACCATGAGATATAATGCACAATAACCGTCTGTAAGGAAACGAAGAGTGTGTGTAGGTGTAGGTGTGTATTTGTTTGTGTGTGTGTGTGATGGTGTGGTTGAAGGAGTTCACCGATCAGCTTATCTGATGTGACGCAGGACACACACTCTCTCACACATACACACACACACACACACACACATGCATGCATACATACATACATACATACATACATACATACATTCAGAGACACAAAGGAATGCTCCTGAACAGATGCTAAGCAGGCAAAGGGCACTGTTCATGAAACTCAGGTAATGTTCCAGGCATTCGCATGTCATTAAGATCAAACCACACTTGCACACACACACACAGACACACACGAGTGCACAAAAGTACACACACACACACACACACACACACACACACACACACACACACACACACACACACACACACACACACACACACACACACACACACACATTCATCCGCACGCATGAACACACACTGTTACACACTCGCTCATACAAGCACACACACACAACTATTTTCACTCACATGGGCACACACAGAAATACGCATGCTTCTACTCACATGCACATACACACACACACTCTCTCTCTCTCTCTCTCTCTCTCTCTCTCTCTAACAGATGCAGAGGCATAGCTGGCAGCACAAGTCTCTGAACATATGGCTTCTACAGAGTTGGCAAATGCTACATCAGCAGGATGGGGGGTGCTGGGGGGGGGGGGTGCGATGTACTGTAGAGGAAAGAGAGAACAAGGGAGGAAGAGGTGTAGATATGGAGAGAGAGAGAGAGAGATCAGGGGCAAAGGAGAAAGTGAAATGGGGGACATGGCTTTTGGGAGTTGATCCAAAAACAGGGACACAGAGGGATCCAGGGAAGGGGGTTGGGGGGGGGGGGCGAGAGGGGTGTTGAGAGAGAACACCAAAAAGAAGGAGAAAAGAAGGAAACAGGAGAGAGAGAGAGAGAGAGAGAGAGAGAGAGGTAAAGTGGGGTGAGAAGGGCAGGGAGAGGAGAGAAAAGAGACAGATGAGGGAAATGGGGCAGTAGCCTCTCACACTGAGGCATGCAGACTCTCTATCTCTATCACACATACACACACACAGTCCCTCTGTTCATCTTAGTACATCTACCCCAGTTCCACAGCTGAGGATCACCTCTCTCCATACACACACACACCACTGAGCAGCACTGCAGCATTTCCCATCATGCATCTGCCCAGTTGGTGCCCTCTATTAGGAGGTAAGCAAAGAGCCATGAGACAGAAACACTGCTCTGAACATTCTGATCTACATTCCACACACACACACACACACACACCAGTGTGCAGCAGGATTGTTTGACTGTTTAAACGAAGGACTGCATGGCATTAAATGCAGCTTATGGAGCAGATGTTCCCTTTGAAGTAATCTAGCTATCTAGGTAACTCTGTAAAAATGCCCCCTTTACCCCTTTATAATCTCAGAGGAAAGTCACAAATACTTTATTTAAGGTATGGGCTACTGTGTTTTCTCTCTTTAGAAGCTGCAAGCCAAAATGTCCAAAAACAGATAGAAAATTTCTCTTTTCACAACACCGTAATGTGAATAATCATTTTGCACCATTAAAAATAAGTACCTTTGCTAAGTAAGCATATCAGCAATGTAAATCAAACAGAATCACTCGCACAGGCCTTTGTTTCATACAGACAGATATAATATTTTATAGCACTATTAAAAAAGATTGAATATTCATGTACTCTCACAGACACGCGTGCGCACACACAGACACACACACACACACACGAGTACAACTGTGTGTTAGAGGAAGCAAGTGTTTATGTTTGTGACACATACATCATGACTGCAGATGAGTCCCTACACACAGTCTGATGCTTACAGGACTCTCCCCAAAACACAACAAACCAAAAAGCTCTGTTTCCATGGTTATTTCTCTGCTCAGCTCTGCTGTGCTAGTTTTGGAGAACCCTTCATCTCTCTCTCTCTCTCTCTCTCTCTCTCAGTCACACACACACACACACACACACAGTAGTCACGCCTCAGCTCTACCACTGCCACACACACACACACACAGTAGTCACGCCTCAGCTCTACCACTGCCACACACACACACAGTAGTCACGCCTCAGCTCTACCACTTTGCTGCACAGCTCTGTGTTTTGTGTGTAATGGTGCACCGTTTTCAACTCTCTGAAAAGGGCTTTGCATAATTCCCTCTGGAAGCTCTCTGTATCTCCTCCTGTTATTTGCATTGGCCATTCAGGGGTTAAAGTGTTAGTGTTCAGGTTGGTAAGGCACAGGAATGCCCTCTTCATCTTTTCATAAGCTCAAGTATCTCCTGTTATTTGCGTTGGGCATTCAGGTGTTAATGTGTTTGTTCAGGTTGGTAAGACACAGGCCACATGGATGCCGCCTTCTGACCTGTATGGTCATTTGAGGACACGTGATATCACTTGTTGTTTTGTGAATGCATTATTATAAACTTGTTTCTTGCTCTGTTTTTACTTCTTTTTTTGATTTATTGTCCTGCTCTTCTCCCATTTCCCTTTATTTTCCCTCTTTCCTTTCTTCTCTCTCTCCCACTACATTCCCTCACTCTCTCTCCTCTCTTTAAATCTCTTCTCTCTCTCTTTCTCTTTCAGATCTGTCCATGCAGTTGAATCAGGGGAAGTTTGAGTACAACGGCGCGTGCGGGTGAGTTCTAATATCCCATAATCCCCCCCACACACTAGCGGCACCCCTCATCAATTAAACCGTGTCTCATTCCATTAGCTGTTGCCACGGGCAACGTTTAATAACTACTGTCCACATTAGCGCTTAGCAAGAACCACCCAGAATCGGCTAAACCTAAAGACCTCCTGCACACACACACACACACACACACACACACACACACACACACACACTTCATTACTGTCTCTGTCTTTTGTGAGTGCTCTCTCTGTCTCACACACACACACTCTTTATCATATATCACTTTTTCACACACTCCAACAGTAGGCTATACAATCAAAAACGCTCTCTCTCTCTCACACGCACGCACACACAGGCTCACACACACAGCCGTAGGGTTGGTGTGTGTCCTCATGTGGATTAAAGGCCTTGCGTCATAATATATGTTTCTTAGTTACCATTTAAAGATGATAAGATGGCCTCTACATCATTAGATACAGCATCCAGCACTGCCTCAGGGCTGTGTGTGTGTGTGTGTGTGTGTGTGTGTGTGTGTGTGTGTGTGTGTGTGTGTGTGTGTGTGTAGCTGTGCATGAAGGTGTCCATGTAATTTTTTTAAGTAGGTTTTATTTTTGAAAATGTATTTGTGTAAAGGTATTACAGTTTGTGTGTGTGTGTGTGGCAGGTGGTAATTATTTCTCTCATTAATTGTCAAGCAAAAGATGGATGGGTGTTACATTTCCCATTACGCGAGTCCTGCACATTACTCTCTATCACACACAATGCAGTACAGCACACACGCTTGGCCGCACAGGCTGGAGATTGAAACGAGTTTACACACACACACACACACACACACGCACACACACACACACACTCACACACACACTCACACACACACACACACACACACTAATTCCACTGTTTCTTATTGTAAGTCCGTGTGTGTATATGTTGTGTTTGTCCATCCTGGGCTCCCGTAGGTACCTGCTGAAGCCGGACTTCATGCGGCGTTCCGACCGCACATTTGACCCCTTCTCGGAAACACCAGTGGACGGGGTCATCGCCGCTACCTGTAGCGTTCAGGTACACCAGCATCTGGCCAGTTGCCATAGCAACAAGCCCAGCTGAGACAACAGTCTCGTTGCCGTTGTTAAATGACAGTTCTGCATTTGCACAATGGCTTCAGTCCCCTTGGGTTCTAATGCGCTTGGTCCTAATCCTTGTTCTGGTTTCTGCAGGTGATCTCAGGCCAGTTCCTGTCAGACAAAAAGATCGGTACGTACGTAGAGGTGGACATGTACGGGTTGCCCACGGACACCATACGTAAGGAGTTCCGAACGCGCATGGTCATGAACAACGGGCTGAACCCTGCATACAATGAGGAGCCTTTCATCTTCAGAAAGGTGTTTATCTCTCTCTCTCACACACACACACACACACACACACACACACCAGAGTCCTGCACGGGTTCGGGTACCCGCGTGTACCCGACGGGTGACCCGCACATTTTGATGAAACGGGTGAAAAATATTCTACTGTGTCGGATGCGGGTGCGGGTCGGGTCAGACACGGGGGTGACACGGGTCGGAATTGGCCTTTCATAAACATCACGTGCATATGTAACAATATTTTCTACAGTAACACATCCTAAATAATATGCCTGCATTTCAAGTTGATAAAAGCATTTAAAATGCACGTTTCGTACGTGCCTTCCCAAAACAGGCGCCTATACTTTCACTTTTAAAAATCACATGCGTGGGATCTGCCTGCAGTCTTTCAGAACAAAGTGGCTGCACATTGATTAAAAAACGCCTAAAGATGACTCTTTTGACATGTTGTCATGGTGGAGAGAGCATGCTCGTTTAATTCCCAATATTGCCTAGATTGTGAGATCTATTGACATCCCTGCAAGCGAGCGAGATTTCATGCGTGGGAAAAGGTATAGGCACATTTTCCCCATTCAATCTTGCACTCAAATAAACGGGATAGTGTCACACGTCTTATGCCTATTTCCATAAAGTTTCACAGGCTAATGCATAATCCGGTGTAGGTTATGACCGAATCATTCCTTCATTTAATGTAGGCTAGCCTACTACTGCTGTTAACAAGTTGTGTGTGCAAAGCCGTGTTTAAATTCTAAATTAGGCATTTGCGTGTCGATAGACGCATCTGCTTGAAAAGTGTTAAAATGTTAGGCTATCACTCGGGTGTTGAAAAGTAGCCAGGCTACCACAATACATCATGTAGGATATGCCTGTCAACTTCAGCTGAAGTTGGATCTGCAATGTTAATGGTTGTGTAATTAGTTCCTTAAACGTGTCTGTTTAACTCGGGTACGGGTCGGGTGTCAGATTTATTTAATGCAGGTCGGGTCGGGTACGGATTTTAACTAGCTCTGGTGTCGGAAAACGGGTCGGATGCGGTTTTAAACATGACGGGTACGGGTGGGTGCGGATTTAAAAAATTGGACCCGTGCAGGACTCTGACACACACACACACACACACAAACACACACACACACACACACACACACACACTGACACACACACACACACACACAAACACACACTCACACACAGGAAATGGCACACTATATACATGTTGTGCTTTGCACTTTTGTCTGACGAGTCTAGAGTTCATGGCATGTTCATGTTCTACTTTCACCCATTCATTAAACCAGCTGGTTTATGGTCACTGCACAGTTGCACCAGTACCAGTGAGTTGGACAGAACTTTGCCATGTAGCAGACAGAGCAGGGGTGGGCAAACTGCGGCCCGCAGGACAGTTTTTAAAACCCAATGTGGCCCTGGAGCCAAAAAGTTTGCCCACCCCTGAGATAGAGGAAGTAACGGTCAGGGGGACAGACAGAGTGAGAAAGATAGACAGAGAGAGAAAGATAAATGAAGGCAAGTCAGGTAAGTTAGAAAGCAGATGAGTATGAAAGAGTTTAAAGACACAGCGACTTTGTGGAAGAGAGATGTGAGGAGAGGAGAGGTGAAATGAGGACAGAAGAGAGAGATGGGGTGGAGGGAGGGAGGGAGGGAGGGAGGGAGGGAGGGAGAGAGAGAGAGAGAGAGAGAGAGAGAGAGAGAGAGAGAGAGAAAAGAGTTCTGAAAACAATGAGTGTGATGAAAAAAACTGTAGGGAACAAAGTATGGAGAAAGACTAGAATGAGAAAGAGGCAAAGAAAGTGATATGGTGGGAAACATAAAGAGAAAGAGAGAGAGGGGGAGGGAAAGAGAGAGAGAGAGGGAGGGAGGGAGGGAGGGAGGGAAAGAGAGAGGCATAGTGGGAAATATGGAGAGAGAGGGAGAAAGGGAGAGAGAGAGGGAGGGAGAGGGATGCATAGTGAGAAACATAAAGAGAGAGAGAGAGAAAGAGGGAGGCGTAGTGGGAAACAAAGAGAGGGAGAAAGAGGATGTCAGAGAGGGGTAGAAAGAGAGCAAGGGAAAGAATGGGTTAAAGAATGGGAGTCGGACAGTAGAGAAGGGAGTCAGTCAAGAGAAGGAGTGGTGTGTGTGTCTGTGTGTGTGTGTGTGTGTGTGTGTGTGTGAGGGGAGGAGATTGTGCTGAGCACAGCGGATTGCGGTAGTCACTGAGCCAGAACACCAGCTAGACATAAATCACACACTGCCGCAGTGCTGCTGGAGACTAGACAGCACAGGCACGCAGACACACACTCATGCGCATACACTCACACTCACTCACACACTCACACACACAGGCACGCACTCACGCAGACACACACTCATGCGCATACTCTCACACTCACTCACTCACACACACATGCACACACACACAACACTCTCACACATAAACAGACATGCACACGCATACACACTCACACGCACACACACACCCGCATGTACACACACCTGCATGCTCACTTACACACGCATGCACACACGCACGCACGCGCACACAC
Organism: Alosa pseudoharengus; assembly: GCF_046254945.1. NCBI lineage: Eukaryota > Metazoa > Chordata > Actinopteri > Clupeiformes > Clupeidae > Alosa > Alosa pseudoharengus. Next base: position 13,921,321 of record NW_027468859.1, read on the forward strand.
ACACACACACACATTACACATGCTCATTGAGGCACATACTCTTTTCACTCACACATACACCACACTTCCATTCACATGCACACTGCACATTTGTGTAATTACAATGTAATGTAACATTCTCATTCACACATATATAGTCACTTTCTCTCACACACACTTGCACTTTCAAACCAGAGGCGATTGCTCTAAGACTACAGGGGAAGCTCAGCCTCCTCTAAAATATCACGGAAAATCGCATCAAATAACACTATTACATTAGCTTCTAGCCTACTATTCCAACTAGAACATGCTGAAAACATGTTCATCTTCATGGCTAGTTTGTTCAGCAATAAGGTTTTGCCGGTCATTTATCGTGATTTCGCACCCGTAATACATTGCTGTGACGACACGAT
>NW_027468859.1:13926712-13946712 GCF_046254945.1 Alosa pseudoharengus
TCTGGGCACTCACCGTTCGCAGTGCTCAGTCCGAGGGGCGGTATAATCAGTTGTCTTTCAAATTCCCTCTGCACGCAATAGGACAGCGCTATGAGTCCCATGCGTTTTCCCACCCGCGGAGCTAGTTGGGTAGTTCAAACTTTTGCCAACTTAAAAAAAGCTTAACTCGTGTCACACTGTTCGCCAACAGCAACATCCATCTTCTTTGTTTTCAAGTAGCAGGGAATTCAGTCCAAACCGTTGCAACCGTTGCCATCAATCATTATGTTAAGCCCGCCTAATGACTCTATACACAATTTGATTGGCCTGATAGAAGTTTCATTTTTTGAGCTCACAAGCCAACGGAGTGTTGTTAGACTAGTCCTGGCAGCAAATGTAGTAGTTTGCTGCCGCTAGGGTGCGTCTAGATTTCTAGTCTAGGGTTGTGATGTTTTGAAACAGAAAGTCGCTCTCTCGCTCAAGCTATAGCTGGCTGTAGCTCAGGACGTCAGGTCTGCTAGCAAATCTGAGGGGCCTCACCTCTTCCATCCTTCAACTTCAGTAGCCACCAGCACTCTCTCACTCTGCAGGAAGTAGAGCCTTCCAGAAGCAGCCATGTTGAATCTGTCTCTGCTGAGTGGGGAACCCAAGGAAGTACCTTCTCACATGTGGAGCATGAAGAGTAGTATGTACTTACTGGGCTGTAAGAGACAGCATGAAGAGTAGTATGTACTTACTGGGCTGTAAGAGACAGCATGAAGAGTAGTATGTACTTACTGGGCTGTAAGAGACAGCATGAAGAGGAGTATGTACTTACTGGGCGGTAAGAGACAGTGTGAAGAGTAGTAAGTACTTACTGGGCTGTAAGAGACAGCGTGAAGAGGAGTATGTACTTACTGGGCTGTAAGAGACAGCATGAAGAGGAGTGTACTGTATGTACACAGCACTGGGCTGTGTATATCTTTACTTGTCTGATTGAGAAACAGATTTGGGGATTGATTGATTGACTGACTAACTGACTGACTGACTGACAGACCAATTGAGAAGACAATGAAGTGATGATGATGGTGGTGATGAAGATGGAGTGAAGATGGTGGTGGTGGTTGTGGTTAATTTGAAGGTGATGATGACGATGTGTGTTCCTCTTTCAGCTTTTGTGGATGCTCTCTCTGACCCAAAGAAGTTCTTGACCATAGCAGAAAAGAGAGCAGATCAGATGAGAGCTTTGGGTATTGAAACGGTAAGTGTGTGTGTACGTGTGTGTGTGTGTGTGTATGTGTGTGTGTGCGTGTGTGTGTACGTAAAGGGATACAATATCTTAAAAACAGACATAAAAAAAGTAAAACAAGACAATAATAACAGACATGAATAATTATACCTCTCTGTGTCTCTGATAGAGTGATATTGCGGACGTTCCAAACGAGGGCTCTAAAAACGATAAGAAGGGCAAACAGAGTCAGGCCAAGGCCAACGTCACGCCGCAGGCCAGCTCTGACATGTCTCAGAGCTCCAACTCAGCCGCCAACAACGCCAGCGAGATCAAGAAAGGTTAGAGTGCACATACACTCTCTCTCTCTCTCTCACACACACACACACATGCTCACACACACATCCCACAGACCAGATCAAACATGCCGCAGAGCTCCAATGTAGCCGTCAAAAAAATGCCACTGGGAGCAAGAAAGATTAGAATACACACATATGCACACACACACACACACACACACGCTGGCTTTATGATGGCCCAGAGCTCTACTGTGGCTATCAATAAAACCTGCATACAAACCCGCCGAGACAAGGCTAGAATCGAGCTTACAGGTGTTAATGGCCAGGACTTCAAGCCCAGAGGGTTATGGCCATTAAACATCTGTTCACCCACATTATTTTCATTTGAGCTAGTGATATTTTGTATTTCAATATGCTTTAATGCAGGAGTGTGGATCTTTATGTGTAGTCTTTCTGCTTCAGATTCACAGTAAACTTAAATGCCCTGACATTGGAACACATTGAAATGTTATAATCCTAATTTTGGTTGTGCTGACCATTGTATTGGTTAATTGCAGCGCTAGCAATGCAGTCTTTGACTTATATTAAAGGTTCTCTAAGTCTTGTTACACGGTTTCTAAGCTAGAACATTTTTTGTCACATACAGCAAACATCTCACACTCCGCCAGCTGCCTGTCCCCTGAATACGCTGTAAAAAACCTGTGGACAGTCCAGGTTCCAAAAACGGCAACAAAAACAGCTTGGTTCAGCCTGGACCATGAAACATAACAAACTGTTCCAGCCAATAACCGACTAGATGCGCATTCATGACAGTTTCAGTTGCACGGGAGGGAGGGGCTCGCAACCGTGCCTAGAGAATCTTCAATGACTTATTATCATGTTGTGGTGCTAGATCGCCCTAACTGTAATCAGTTAATCCCACCTTCCACCATGACGCCGCCTCAAGCACCACTAAGGCCAGGCTGGCTGCGGTAGAGGGGAAAGGTGAGGCCAGAAACCCGGGGTCAATTGGGCAGTTGCAGGAAAGGCTCCCCGGTGGGCTCGTCTATCTCCGGTGGAGCGTTAGCTGTAATGCTGTTAGCTGTTAGATGTTGTAACAACATCTTCTGTTATATCTGCTCCTTACACGTTTACTTCGACACTGAATACCTTGTTTGCTGAATAATGACTATTTTAACACACACATAAATCCTTCTATATCGTAAGTAACGTGCTGATTCACTAGGTGCAACAACCACCCTGGTCTGTGTGGACACTAATTACATTAACAATAGCGGCAGGTTCAAACACACCTGGCTCCATCGGAAACGAACGAGCCCACCAAGAGCCACTCGTGGAACTGGCCAACAGCCCTGAGGGACAATAGCCCTGAGGACGCACAATCAGGCAGAAGTGATGATGGGGAAGAGAGTAGCCTTCATTGGCCCATTGAGTGTGTGTGTGTGTGAAAATAATAATAATGTGTGTGCGTGTCTGTGTGTGTGTGCATTTGCTTCCTTAGATCCCTCAGGATCTGTGCCGCAAGTCAGCATTGATGACCTCAAACAGATGAAGGTAAAACACACACACACAAGCTTTCTTCAAATTAGAAGATGTTATGCAAATTTCAAGCGTTTTCAGTCGGAAGTTCATATTCAAATGTTCAAAATACATACATTAAAATGGTCAGTGGAAGCCCAGCTGCTATCCACTCCATACTGACAATATTTACTCCTGTGTTGTGTCTTGGTCAGACGTACCTGAAGCTCATGAAGAAGCAGCAGAAGGAGCTCAGCACGCTAAAGAAGAAGCACGCCAAGGCTAGTCTAAGCCCTGTCTATCTCTCTAGTCTAAGCCTTGTCTATCTCTCTAGTCTAAGCCCTGTCTATCTCTCTCACTAGTCACAGTCCTGTCTATCTCTCTAGGCACAGTCCTGTCTATCTCTCTAGTCACAGTCCTGTCTATCTCTCTATCTCTCTAGTCACAGCCCTGTCTATCTCTCTAGTCACAGTCCTGTCTATCTCTCTAGTCACAGTCCTGTCTATCTCTCTAGTCACAGTCCTGTCTATCTCTAGTCACAGTCCTGTCTCTCTCACTAGTCACAGTCCTGTCTATCTCTCTAGTCACAGCCCTGTCTCTCTCACTAGTCACAGTCATGTCTCTCTCACTAGTCACAGTCCTGTCTATCTCTCTCTCTAGTCACAGCCCTGTCTCTCTCACTAGTCACAGTCCTGTCTATCTCTCTAGTCACAGCCCTGTCTCTCTCACTAGTCACAGTCCTGTCTATCTCTCTCTCTAGTCACAGCCCTGTCTCTCTCACTAGTCACAGTCCTGTCTATCTCTCTAGTCACAGCCCTGTCTCTCTCACTAGTCACAGTCATGTCTCTCTCACTAGTCACAGTCCTGTCTATCTCTCTCTCTAGTCACAGCCCTGTCTATCTCTCTAGTCACAGTCCTGTCTATCTCTCTCTCTAGTCACAGCCCTGTCTATCTCTCTAGTCACAGCCCTGTCTATCACAGCCCTGTCTATCTCTCTCTCTAGTCACAGTCCTGTCTATCTCTCTAGTCACAGCCCTGTCTATCTCTCTAGTCACAGTCCTGTCTATCTCTCCCTTCTCCCGTTCTCTCTCTCTCAGTTTAATTCAGTACACTTTATTGACATGAGTAATGTCATGTAAAAGGAAACAGTGTTGCCAAAACATAAAATGTAGAAAACAACACCAAGATCAAGTAATACAGAATCATATTTTGTGTGTGTGTGTGTGGTTACATGTGTGTGTGTGTGTGTGTGGTTACGTGTGTGTGTGTGTGGTTACATGTGTGGTTAAAGCATATGCACACAGACGGACACAGACGCTTCATGGCTCTTTCTCTCCCGCTCTTTCTCTCTCCTTTCATCCCCCTCTTCTCTTCCTCGCCTCTTTGATGTCGTAACCACCTGTTTGAAGATCATTAGCATCACTGAGACCCTGTCCTCATGCTGTCTCACTCTTCCTCTCTCTCTCTCTCTCCCTCTCTCTCTCTCTCTCTCTTTTTCTCTCTATCTGCGGTTTCGTCCTTCTTTCAATCTTTCTTCTCTGTCAATTTTTAGTCTTCCTCTTCCCTTTCTCTTTATTTCTTCTCCTTCACCTTTTACAAGCGTTCTCCCTTCTTTTGTTGGTTTCTTTCTCTCTTCTTCATCCCTCTCTCATGCTCTTGCCTGTCTATTTATATGTCACTCTCTCTCTCCCTCCCTCCATTCCTATCTTCCTCCTTCTCTCTTACTCTCTCCTTCCCTCCCTCCCACCCTGTCCTTTGTCTCCTTACCTCCCTCTATTCCTCCCTCCCCATTACTCCCTCGCTCCCTGTCTTGTCCTTTCTCTCTCTTTCCCTATTCTCTCTCCCCTGCTTTATTCCATCTCTGTCTCTCTCCTTCTCTCCACTTCTCTCCGTCTTGTTTGTTTTCCACTGAGTGGGCTGCTTGTCTAAGGGCCTCTTAAACTCTTAAGCCCCTCACAAACACACACACACCTACACACTAAAGCACAGCTGTTTGTTTAGAGCATTTGTTTGTTTGTTTATGGTTATGTTTCTGTGTGTGTGTGTGTGTGTGTGTGTGTTTGTGTGTGTGTTTGCTGTAAGCAGGACCACAACGCCATGCAGAAATCCCACTGCGTCCAGATGGACAAGATGATGGCGCAACACGACAAAGAGAAGTTCACCCTGGAGAAGCTGCTAGAGAAGGCCATCAAGAAGAAAGGGTACGGACCACTTACAAACACATCAACAGACAACAAACAAACACTCTATCCATTATTTATGGGCAAGATTACACTGTTTACAGACTAGTTATAAATACATGAAGTGCTGAGTAAGTGTCCTGTGCTTCACCTCAGTGAAAACAACTGCCTGGATCTGAAGAAGGAGACGGAGGCCAAGGTCCAGAGCCTCACTACTGACCACAAAGCAAAGGTACACCACCCATTACACTGACCATGACAATACTGACAAAGTATTATAACCACCCATTACACTGACCACAGACAATACTGACCCTCAGTACAGACCACAAAACAAAGGTACACCACCCATGGGGCAGCCGTGGCCTACTGGTTAGGGCAGGGGGGCAGGGGAAGTGGTTGAGCACTGTTCTCCCATGCCCACATCCACGGCTGAAGTGCCCTTGAGCAAGGCACCTAACCCCTCACTGCTTCCCGAGCGCCGCTCTAGCAGGCAGCTCACTGCGTCGGGATTAGTGTGTGCTTCACCTCACTGTGTGTTCACTGTGTGCTGAGTGTGTTTCACTAATTCACGGATTGGGATAAATGCAGAGACCAAATTTCCCTCACGGGATCAAAAGAGTATATATACTTAAAGGTACACCACCCATTACACTGACCATAAGTACAGATCATACTGACCCTCAGTACAGACCACAAAACAAAGGTACACCACCCATCGTGCTGACCCTCATTACATACAAAGCAAAGGTACACAGCTCCCTAAGCCTGTTCATTTGCTGTTGAAGCGATTGAGTGTGAATACGTTTACAGTAAAGCTGCACACAGCTTCATAAAGCAGCTTTATTGAGAGAAATAAATATGAGCATAGACACTAGTATCCATTCTCACAGGTGCGCCCAGCACATTAAGGAGTGTGTGTGTGTGTGTGTGTGTGTGTGTGTGTGTGTGTGTGTGTGTGTGTGTGTTACTGTGCAGGTGAAGGAGATCACTGCCCAACACACTAAGGAGTTCTCGGAGCTGCTGGCATCCCAGAGCACAGAAGAGCAGGGGCTGAAAGATGCCCACGTCACCCAGCAGTGTGATCACCTGAGGAAACTCCTCACGGGCATACAGGAACAGCAGACAGTGCAGCTCAAACTAGTACACGAGCGGTGAGTACACACACACACACACACACACGCACACACACACACACACACACACACACACACACACACACACGTCACCCACCAGGGTGAACACCTTAAGAACTTCTCATGGGCATACAGGAATAGCAGACAGGGCAGCTCAAACTAGTACACGAACGGTGAGTTCACACACACACACACACACACACGTCACCCAGCAGGGCGAACACCTGAATAAACTCCTCATGGGCATACAGGAACAGCAAACAGTGCAGCTCAAACTAGTGCACGAACCGTGAGTACACACACACACACACACACACACACACACACACACACATACACACACACAAGCAGCCTGAGGAGGTATGGAATATGTGCGTGGGCAGACAAGCAGTCACCCTTTGTCTGCATTATCACACACACTCACTCTCACACACACACACACACACACACACTCTCTCTCTCACAGGAACTGATGTGTCCTCTAGCTGGAAGTATCATCTCTATTCGCCTTCATTCCTCTCTCCAGAATATAAGAACTGTGGTATATACTCTTATAACTCTCTCTCACTCACTCTCTCACACACACACACACACACACACACACACACACACACACACACACACACACACACACACACACACACACACACACACACACACACACACACACACACACACATTTGACCTCTCCAGGCTCCTTTTCACTCTTGCACTAGAGACACACACACACACACACACACACACATGCACACACACATTGTTATCCCTAGCTATGTTCTCTTCAGGAACATCCCAGGTAGCAAACACTAGGCAAGGCAAGTTTATTTATCAAGCACATTTCATACAAAGAGGCAACCCAGTGTGCTTTACATAAATGAAAGGTGATGGAGAGAGAGGGGAGGCATAGGACTTGTCTGGTGGGTTGGGACGTGTTTGTGAAGATTCTCTAGGGATCATTTCTGCCAAATTTGCAGCTCAGAGAGTGAATGAAGAAGTTGCTGCATCTTTGTTGCTTAAAGATGTCCTTCGGGGGAAAATCACGTTTTTAACCTTGTAAACGTATCTATATGATGTCTGCTGTGTTTTATAAGACCTATCATGAGCAAAATAAGCAGTCAATATCATTGCCGAGGATTTCTGCGTTTGATCTATGTTTCAACCGATGGCAGCCCAGGTGGGACAATTCAGGCATCAGTCCATTAATGCTTTATGAGGGAACAGAACCAATCCTGAGTACCTGAGGGTGGGACAATTCTTCATAAAGAGACAATTCTTCATAAAGGGGCAGCCGTGGCATACTGGTTAGCGCTTCAGACTTGGAACCGGAGGGTTGCCGGTTCGAACCCCGACCAGTAGGAACGGCTGAAGAGACCTTGAGCAAGGCACCTAACCCCTCACTGCTCCCCGAGCGCCGCTGTTGTAGCAGGCAGCTCACTGCGTCGGGATTAGTGTGTGCTTCACCTCACTGTGTGCTGAGTGTGTTTCACTAATTCACAGATTGGGATAAATGCAGAGACCAAATTTTCCTCACGGGATCAAAAGAGTATATATACTTATACTTGTACTATAAACTAGCTATGTCAACTGCAGCAGCAGCCAGATCCCAAGTCCTGGAAGAACATGTAAAGTTATGTTTAAGCCAAGGCCACAAGGGGATTTGAAGAGGAAAAACTCTGAATGTATACAGAGGAACAGAAAAGAGATTCAGGGGTGTCATAAACTGCTGGAGTGTGTCCTCAATTTCACTTCACATCACTTTACTTGAGATTACGGCACTTCTCCTAACTGCACTTCCTGTAAGTCCTGGCGTTGAGATGGTGGTCTGTGTCCAGCTGCTGTGTTTGACATGTGTCTGTGTGTGTGTGTCTTTGTCTCTTGTCTCTTGCAGGCAGAGCAAGGAGATGAGGGCCAACCAGGCCAAGACCTCCATGGAGAACAGCAAGGCCATCAGCCAAGACAAGTCCATCAAGAACAAGGCAGAGCGAGAGAGGTGTGTGCTGAGTCAGCGCCAGCGCTTGTGTGTTTTTACCCGTGTGAGTGTGTGTGCACGGGCGTAGATTTGCGTGGGGACCGAAGGACGTGTCCACACCAATGTCACATTACGACTGAAATGTCCCCACCAATATTCAGGTTGAAATGGGGGAAAAAAGCGCTCACATGCGCTACACAAAGAGTTAAATAATGTCTCACTTCAGTGCTGCCGATCATCTCTTACAAATCTTGTAATGTGCAGTAGCCTATAAGGGTAAATCGCGCTGATTTGAAGTTACCTATAATAACTACCAGTGAGCCGCAGCATGGCACAGCGCTTCAGCTTCACTTCACTACAAGGCATATGAAGTGAGTCCAAATTCACCCATTCTTCTCTGTTGAACTCCTGGAGAAGTAGGCTAGTCATCACACATGTCACACGATAGAGCCTTTTCTCAGCTTTTAAACGGTGCTAGCTAGCCACTATTTTCTGTGATAAACAGTTCGCGAGAAAAATAACTTCAAGAGATTTAATAATTATTCTCTGCGCCCATCTCCACATCCATTTGTCTCGGTGGAATATCGTAGGCCTACACACTCTTCACGCAACACGACAAACCATATATCAGAATAAACAGCAGACCTTACCGAACACAAAGGTGTAATGCCCATGTATTAGCTGTTCCAGAGTAATCCGGTTTTGAAATTGAAATTGTAGCAAAATTCAACATGGTCTTTCGGCTTTAAGCATTTCTTAAAACTGAGCTGTGCTTACATCGCCTAGATATCTGTAATAATTAGAATCAGAGAATATACAGGCAGCTCACGGTTAAGAGTTTGTGAATGTAGCCTTAATGATTTCTTTTCACAAAATGCTAAGCATGCATACACGTTTCTTAAAACTGAGCTGTGCTTAAATAGGTCAATACATGATTTCATAACAGAACAAATAGAAAATAAATGTTAAATGTTAAATATAGCCTACATATCTGTACAATAAAATCAGATTGTGTAGGCTACACAGTATAGTTAGATGAAGTTGGACAGTAGCACATTTTAATCATGGATAGTAGTTGGACAGTAGCACATTTTAATCATTTTATATATCTATAGTGGCTGGTGAAAGAGTTGAGTGGCTTTTTTTCGGGGGCGGGGGGGTGGGGTGGGGGGGTAGTGAGTAGTGTCCCCACCAAAGCTCAGACCAAACCTACGCCCTTGTGTGGGTGTGGGGGGTGTGCTCTGACTAAAATCTGTTTCTGTAAGCGGTTGTGTGTGAGTGGGTGTAGCGTTGTGTGTGTGTAGCTGTGTGTGTGTGTGTGTTTTAATGTGTTTCTATGTATGTTCTTTGTCTGACAGGAGAGTTCGAGAACTCAACAGCATCAACACCAAGAAGTTCATGGAGGAGAGAAAACGGGTGTGTTTTATTTAACATGTGTTTCATTCTGCACATGGGCAAGTGTGTGTGTGTGTGTGTGTGTGTGTTTGCATGTGGGTGCACGGAAGCTGTCAAATTGAAATGATCAAGTTGGCTTCTCTTGTATTGGAGAAAACATGTCCTCTCTTTCGAAAATAAAAAAAAATCTAAAATTAGGTGTGCACGTATTCAAATAAAAAATGTACCAAGCCTCTCTTTTAGAAGGCGGTTCTCACAGTCTCCTCCTCTGGAACATAAACCTAAGTGAATTGGCATCATGGCCTGCAGGGTTGAAATGCCTTGCAACTGACGAACTTTCATCATTCTTTCTAATGGCATACTTATGCAAATTCTTGTTTTCAATTGACGTTCTTCAGTTCCTTCTTTCTTATCAGTTCTAAGTTTGGCTTAGCACTCTAAAAAACGAATAAGAGACTGAGTGAAGCCTGCTCCTACCACACAATTCTCTAACATTTTTAGCTGCCATTTGTCATAATGTAAAACTCTTATCTGTTTGTTTGTGTGTGTGTGTGTGTGTGTGTGTGTGTGTGTGTGTGTGTGTGTGTTCACAGCTGGGTATGAAGCAGTCTAGAGAGCTGGAACTGCTGGAGAAGAATCAGTCAGAGCAGCGAGAGAAACTGGAGAAATTCACAGAGCAGGTATGGACACACACACACACACACACACACACACACACACACACACACACACACACACACACACCTATCCATACTGAAACCTACGCATAAAAATATGCATTAAATATAAGGCATAAACACACTTTAGACCTCGGAGGCACAGAGACACATACACTTATTTTTGCTCCATCCTCATGTGCGTGAGCTCATCAGTGTCCTAAGGGAGGGGGGGGGGGGGTGTTCCTCTCACTGCAGCATTTTCACTTGTTTAATGTTGTTGTTTACTGTTGACTGTCGGTGTGTACCTCAGTTCACTGTCTCCCACTGTCTCCATGTTTAACCACTATGATGATCCATGCTGATATGGTTATTTTACTCGGTTGCTATTTTTCTTTTCACATTGTTTTTGTTTGTTTGTTTGCTTGTTTGTTTTCATTGAGCAGCTTTTGAAATCACACCATGCAGACTCACAAACTCAAGGTAGGTTCACTCATCCTCACTCCTACTGTGATCCCTCTATCCACTCATCCTTTCTGTTCAGTCCCTCATCTCACCCCATCTCTTCCTCAGGAGCTTATAGTGTGTGTGTGTGTGTGTGTGTGTGTGTGTGTGTGTGTGTGTGTGTGTGTGTGTGTGTGTGTGTGTGTGTGTGTGTACTGTATATATATATATATGTGTGTGTGTGTGTATGTGAGTGTGCGTGTGTTTATGTGTGTGAGAGAGATTGAGTTGTGTGTGTGTGTGTGTGTGTGTGGAAACATTAAACTGATAGTACATTGTGTGTTTGTGCGTATGTGCGTGTGTTTGTTGCTTATGTGTGTCGTTCCAGGCCAAGGACATCCAGGAGATGGTGAAGTTGGAAGCGGAGATGGACCGCAGACCAGCCACGGTGGTGTGAGCTCAGCTCCGCCCACTTGACCTCTGACCCGGAGTCTGTACGCCCTCCATGCCTGTGGCCACTCCCCCTCACCGCCCCTCCCTCCCCCTCACCCCCCGACCCAGTGCCCGCTCCAGTGCCAGTCTAGTACCAGCCTCAGTGCTGGAGGCCTCTGAACACACACACACACACACACACATCTGTTTCACACACTCTCATTCTCTCTTCCCTGTTTCTCTTCTCTCCTTTTTATCCTCTCTCCTCCTTTCCTCCCTGTCACCACCCCTCCTCTCCTCTTTTGTTTTCTCTCTTCTGTCTCTTCTGTTTCTCTCTTCTCTCCTCTTTCCCCCGTTCTCTCTTCTCCTTCCCTATCCACTCTTCTCCTCATTTTTTTTCTTGTGCTTGTGCCCCCCCCCCCCCCAAACACACACACACACACACACACACAAACACACACACACACACACACATTCAGGCCCTTTAAGTTTCCCCGTCACACCTCACACATCGCCATGGAAACGGCCCCCCGAAAACCCCATCAGCCTTTTCTACCAGTGCCATCGCCTCTTTTCCAGAAAACGCTCCCGAACCACCCCAAACACACACACACACACACACACACACACACACACACACAACTTTTTATCTGTATGGTACTAGATGAAGAGCAAACAGCAGCAGAATAGCTGGCCAACGGGGAGGATTATATATATATATATATATGAAAAAAAGAGATGTAGTTTGTTTTAAGTCAGCACAATATCTGAAAATAATATGCTACACAAGAGTGGAGTTTTCTGTCCTGAGCACTTTATATGTGGTAGGCTGTTCAAAAAAAAAAAAAAAGGATTAAAAAAAAAAAAAAAAAGTAACAGAGCTCTAGGTGTTGTCCATCTAATAATAAGAATGTAAAGATACCCAGAGTCCCAGAATGGAGCGACCCAATCCAGTGTGGACCAGAGTGCTAGGCCCAGCCAGGTCCAGTTCTGCTGAGATGTAGTCCTTACACTGCGGCTTGACCACGCACAGCAGCTCCCCTCGCGCTTCTCCACGCTTTGCTTGTGTGTTTGTTTTTGCTTTGGTTTGGTGTATTTTTTTTTTCTGTTTTGACTACACTGAGAGGCAGAGTCTGTAGCAGTCACACACACGAGCGTGCACACACACACACACACACACACACACACACACACACACCTGTCCTAGAGGAGTAAACAGCTCAACTCACGGTGACACACACACACACACACACACACACAGTTCCCCTTCCTGTCGGACTGGCTTTAGTACTGTGATAACTCAGGCCCTGTTGCCTGTGATTGACAGCTGAAGTCCTTGTGGTCAGGCAGTAGCTTTGTCCTGCCCCTTGTGGCTCAAACTGCTGCCCCTGTGAACTAAACACTTTGTCCAGGCCACTCTGACCGTATGCTGCTCTGGGTCTAAACTGCCCCCTGTCCCTAGGATCAATAATCAAGAATCTTCAATAATCAGTTATCCTTCGATCTCTGGTTGGGAAGAAGGCGGAGGTGGACCCGGCTTAGCGGACAGCAGATAGCCCCGTCCCACACAAAGCCAAAGCTGCTGTTGTTTGGTTTGGCTCAAGGCCTAAGCAGCACTGTCCAGACCTCGCTTAAACGAGGGTCTAGTCGGTCTTTCTGTTTGTTTTCCTCTCTGAATGGATGTTTAAATGTTGGTAATCCTAACAGCCAGTTAAGGATTGTGTGTGCGCGCGTGTGTGTGTGTTGATCATTGTAAGAAGCTTGACCTTGAAACTTCCCCCTAATACTACTGATGAGATGTGAGGTATAGCTAGCCTAAAATATTGAGGTAGCATTATGGAGGTAACCTTTCACCTCACTGAGTGACCTATGACCTTTGACCTGATAACTGCTGTTGTCTGCTTCCTGCTTCATGGCTTCAGTGACTGTCATACTTGATTGTTAGTCGTAGAGTCCACATTTTCCTTGCTGTAGTTGTGGTCAAGATGTTCCACTTAAACTTTGTCAGGGAGGTGAAGATAGTATTGGTCAACAGCTGTCTGTATAAACATCTTCCCAATGGAATAATGTGGATTGTAGTACGTCAGAGAGGGTTATTATAGGATGGGATTATGGCCTGTATGTGTGGCGCATCCAATGTATTCTCTGTCTCTCGACTGCCCAAAACATTTCTTTTCCATTTGGAGACAATAACGGCCAATCTGAATCTGAGTTTAAATGGTGAGGGTGGGGAAGGGCAGCTCATGTTAGTGGACATGACGTTATCACGCACAGACCTCGGCAGTGTTCTTTCCTTCTGTCTGCAATGACTGATCACACTGAAGTATCGACTACAACAGTCTCCACTGAAATATTTAAGAATCGATTAATCTAATGCAAGTAATATTATACTGTATCTGCTGTAAGAATACTCTGCAACATGAAGAGAAGGCACATTGAACAGTTGTGTGTGTGTGTGTGTGTGAGTGTGTGTGTCAGGGAATTTCTTGTGAATTTGGCCAAATCTTGTGTGAAATGCCATGATCACAATGGCTTTGAGTAAGTACCTGTACAGTGAGGCCAGCGACAGGACGCCTGTTACCGACCACTAGCATTTTAATTTATTTATTATTTACACCCATTCACATGTCATCTTCTGTCTGGTGTTGAGCCTGTTACCGACCACTAGCATTTTAATTTATTTATTATTTACACCCATTCACATGTCATCTTCTGTCTGGTGTTGAGCCTGTTACCGACCACTAGCATTTTAATTTATTTATTATTTACACCCATTCACATGTCATCTTCTGTCTGGTGTTGAGCTCCACATATCTAGAACAGAAATTATGAGCCAAGTGCTTTTACAACTTTTCATTGCTTTCAACATGTGCCACTCCTGTCTGGTAGGACGTTTAAATTATTTTACAAATGATAAAATGCCAAAATAAGGGGTTATTTATATAAAGACATATAAATAAATATACATATATATTATATATTAAATCTAGTGTGTAGTTTAAGACTATATTTGTTTAATTAGAGGCTTTTTGCACTAGTTGAATGTTTTCTGTTGTGCGACTTTCATGTAGCTTGGTAGTTTGCAAAAAACAATTATTTTTGCAGAACAATGTCGCTTTGATTTGTATCTTTTCATTTGACCGTTTTATCTGTAGCTTGTCAGCAACGCATTCTGTGGGTGGTTTTTGTATTTATATTGTATTTGTCGAACTTCTAGCAACGATGATACTAAAACAACTGTTGTTATCCTGCTACTTTAATACTGTTTTATAGTATGTGTACCAATAAACTATACAAGTGTTAAACGAATATGGAGGGTCCTCTTTCTTTCATTTCGACTGTTCAGGAACAGTCTGTTACTTTTTACAGTAATAACCAGAGATAAGGCTAATTTACCTTTTGAAAGACTGCTGGAGAAAGTTTACTTGAACACTGAAATACGTAAACACTATTTTGAGTGTTTCCTTACAATTGGGTTGAAATGTTAAAAGTCATTATTAAAAAAACATGCGTTTGTTGCTGTTCCAAAAAACGTGCGTTCTGTGTGTAGGAAACAGTGGCGCAGAATGAGGGCAACACCACGCTATTAAAAGCGCTTCGGGATCATGGAGGGGGGGGGGGGGGGCGATGTGATTGTCTGTTGAGCGCATCAGCAACGTTTTGCGACATCGGACCTTGGACTGCATCATTAAGGGAGCGTCGGTGGAGCTTGCTTTTCTAAAAACAAGAAACAAAAACGGCAATGCACACTGACTACAGAAAGCATTAATAGGAAACCCTTGGGGGTACACTGGAATAGAATGAGTGTAAATGAGTTGTATTCAGTTTGGACCATTTTACTTTTTGAAAACAGTGTTTGGAATTGGAACACGACAAGCTACTCTGAAATGACCCCTGCCCCTTTCTCCCAACATCAAAGAAGGGCGCCAGTGTGTTTTGGTGAATAATCAAAAAAATAATCTTTGCATAATTCATCGCAGTGAACCCTCTTCAGAGGCCGCTCTGCTTCGTGAAGTACCTCATGATAATGACGCTTTTAATGTTTCCATTTGGCCACAACAAAAAACTGATAATGTGTTTGTGTTGTCCTGGTAACGGGGACGCGCTGGATATAAAACGCGTGGAGGGGCCAGTTGCGCAACGATGAGCGACATCAGGTTGGGAGAGAGGTTTTAGACAGACTTGCTCCGCGGCTAAGAATGCGCAATCTGGTCAGTTCTACAAGTTAAGTTTACACAATATATGTGCAATGTTGAAACTTTCTGATAAGGTAGGGGGTCGAAGTGGCACAAAAATTCTGTTAGAGGCGATGTCCCAAGATAAAGTCCACTTGGCCAAGTTTGTCCTGGACGCTCTGGATGGCAAGATCGTCGACTCGAAAACGGAGGGTGCCCAGACCCCACTTATTTCGTCCGTTTTTCTACCAGACTCTCAGGTGAGATCCAAGTTCATTAAGCTTCTTTTGCAACGCGGAGCCAGCGTCAATCACAAGGACGAGAGCGGACGGACAGCCCTGAGTCACGCTTGTGAGAAAGGCTACCTCGACGCCGTGAAGGTTCTGGTCCAGCACAACGCGGATCCGGAGATGGAGGATTTGTGGGGGAACACTGCGCTCATGTATGCCGTCGTAGCAGGACACACTGTGGTCGTAGAGTTTTTGGTCAGGGCGTTCAAGCGCCTTGGACTACAAATAGACAGGCAAAACAAAGTGGGGAACTCTGCGTTGAAGGTAGCCGAGTACCTTGGCCATAAAGAATGCTTGTATGCGCTGACGAATCCCTCCAAAAAAGTGAGTGAATATATTTTGGGCGCACCAGACAGAGTTGGCAACGCAAGCGTCTTGGAAGACGTTGATACACATGAAGTCGCCACTCAGAGGAAAACTCCAGATCTCCCTGCGCACAAGCTGTCGGTGTGCGCCAAACACGAGAGCACACCCAGAGAAGCGTCATGTCGCTCCAAAACGGCTTTGAGTAAAAGGAGATCCTTTATTTTAAAGAATCGCTTACAGTCAATGGATTCCATTGAGGAGTATGAGAAGGAGAGCGAAGGCTCGCCGACCTCCCAACAAGGCCTCTTTTTTTCGGGCGTACTGACCCCGATAACTCATCAGAGATCCAGCACTCCCCAGTTCTTAAAACAAGGAGAGAAGTCGAGCTCCGCTGATGACCCCGGCTACCTGCCCCCGTTACCTAGAGGAACAGTCAGCCAGCCTCCTGCTCAGTTCTCCCCGAGGCCGTTCAAAAGTGTGCCAAAAAGTTCTGCGCCTGCCACCTCTTCCTCGTGCTCCGTGACCAGCCCTCTTGGTATCCTCATGACCCCAATAACGGGGAACGTGGCCCATGACAATGCGGACAAGGAAAAAGCCAAGAAAAGCACCTTTGACTTCGGCATCCGGAGATTCGATGACAGTTACTACCAGAAACGCTGCAGCTTGCCCACCAGCCTGCTGAGCCCCCTGCCCCCGGAGCGCGCGCAGATGCCCGTGCGCAAAGTCAAAGCGGTGCGAAAGAATCCGCCGTCTCAGGGGTACACTGAGCCCGCAGAAGTGCAATCGCCCCCGGCATCAACCACTTTCTCTGTCCTGGGCAACAAACTGTTAAGGCGCTTTACTTTCCCGGAGTTCAAAAAGACCGGCAAGGAGCTGCAGGACAGTGAGTGTCCGGCGCAGAGTGGGACTGGCCAGCCTATGGCTCGTGGGATGCCCCGGTCCGAGACGTTTCCCCTGTGCACGAACCACCCTCAGGTCGGCAGCAAGCCGAGCATAGACAGTATCAGCGCGGTAAAGTGCGAGTTTGAGTGTCTACTATTCCGGAACCCATCGTAAGACGGGTGCGTAATGGCGAACTTGTGTGTCACGCAAGGAGCCAGAGCGCTCACACAAGGGCGGAGCTTAAATAACTAGAGTTTGACATGAGTTCCTGAGTTACTATGTTACATGGCATAGATGTTATCAATCACGTTTGAATCAGAAAAAAAAAACATTGATCAAACCTATACAAATGTATTTATAGCTGTAACCTCCGATACCTCATCATTAAGCTGCCAATTTTTACTCTGCTCAGACCCTAACAGTTTGTGCATCAGTTTAGCTTTCTCAGTCCTCAGGGAAAGTATTGTGTTTGCACCCTTTTTCCATTTATGTAAATATGCATTCATATTTCAATCGAATCACACGGATGTCCGCAATTATCTCTTCTGATGTCCTTTACTGTCAATTACTTTAACAAATAAAAGTGGTGTGGCGATATTATTGGTGTTCTGGTCATTAAAATGTTTCTGTTTCTGTAACCTTGTTTAAGGTTCTCATTTCATATTTGGACTATCTGACTCTGTTTTTTTCATTTGCACTTCCACTTTAATAGTTTTTGCCACTGTGTTCCACAGAAAAGAGGTGCTAACAGACACCAATGGTAAACTTAAATCCAAAAAGACATTAGTTTTAGTGTCAAAACGTTGCTGCTCTCTCTCTTTCCCTCTCTCTCCCCCGGTAGCTTTGAGGCGACGGCAGAAGGGGAAGGCAGGCTTGTCCGGGGCACAGCTTTGTTCCCGCACGCACGGCTGAGCTCACACGTTATCGAGCCGCATCAGAGAGCGCATCAACAACCCCACATTCGCACAGAGCAGCATCTGCAGCCCTGCGAGCGACCAGGAGGGGGGAGGAGGAGAGGAGGAGGAGGAGGAGGAAGGGTGGGGGTGTAGTGATTCAGTCCATCACCTCAGCGGTAACGGCTGATATGGAAACAGCAGCATTGCGGGACTCGCTCAGCCTCGTTCCGCCAGCAGCAACTTAGCCAGAACTTGCTCCGCTGCCGAAATCTCCCGCCTGAGTCACGCTGCGGTTATGCTGATTCGGCGGGCATGAGCTGCGCGGTGGTCGGGCTGCCGTATCACATTCTCAATCGTTTCTTTGTCCTGCTTCTCAAAAGGACTGCGTACATCTGATGCGAACACGACGCGTTACCACTGACGACTGAACGACCGCGGCATGCTGCGAAAGTGAGCGGATGCTAACTCACGCACACACACCTGGATTTGCTGCATCCGCAATGATACAAGCGTGACTCGTCGCTGCTTAGCGGAGCGCGTGCCTTCCCCTCCTCCATCTCCACCTCCTCCTTTCGTGACTTTTTTCCGACTCCTCCATCGGTATTTTCCCAGCGGAAGTCCACCCGTTTGACTATGGAGCTACGCAGCTTCAGCACCATGGACACCGCCAGACTTGTCCTCTACTTGCTCGGTAAGAACAGGTGTATTTATCATGCGAATAGATAGGGTCGTGACTCAAATACAAGTATTAGATATGAGCTAACTGTCAACTTAGATCGACTCTGTTGAAATGTGTTTAAAAAGCATTTTCTCAAGCGCAATTCGTGATTTTTAAATGACTAAGACACTAACGCGTAAGAAAACCGAAATCTTGAACTTCCTTTAGTCTAACCTTAACCGAACAGTAGGTTACATGCATGCATATTTTGATTGTAAATATTGCTTAGATTGGCGTGGAAGGAAATGTCAAATGAGCTTTGAGCTAGTTGATGTTGATCTAGTTGATGTTATGTATTTTCTCATATTCTCCTTGCGTTTTGGTGGGTGACGCTAACTTCCCGTCCATAGGCACTGTGACACGACTCGTGGTGATGGCCGAGCAAGAAAGTGAGAATCTGTCAGGACTGTCCAACAACCCGGACAAAGACATATTTGCCGTCCGGGAGAACGGCACTACTTGTTTGATGGCTGAGTTTGCAGGCAGATTCATAATACCTTACGACGTGCTAGCACTGAACGGCATAGATGTGAGTGTTTTTGTTACATCAGTCATTCTTGCGGTCCTTGCATCTACACAAACCTGAGACCTTGCCTCAGGCGAGAAGAGCTGCAGACGGTTTAAAGTTTGCCCTAACAAGACAGACAGACCATAGAGTAACATATATTTATTTATTTAAATAACAGGCTGAGGAAAGATGAATGATGGAAGGAAAGTCGGCAAAATAAAAAATACACATATTGGACACGTCCTCAAAAAGAAAAAAAAAGAAAAAAAAACTTTTGACCAGCTTTCTTGTCGAGCAATGCTGGACAACAATCTCCGGAGTGTGTGTGATGCATTCTTAGAGCGTGTGTGCGTGGACAGTAGTTGTAAAGAAAACTGTGGTGATGCTGTGGATGCGGGAGTCATGGTAATGATGGTGTGATGATGATTCGTGCCGTGATTGTCTTGTGGTTTATTCTTAGCTAATTACAGAAACGGCAAGCGTGACTCTACCCCGGGGGGCTGGGGTTGAGGGGAGGTGCGGACCTAACGAAGCGGAGCTTCACATCTTCTGGGCAAACAACGCCTACATCTTCCGCCTCTTCTTTGTGAAGGTGGGCGAGTTTACCCAGCTTTGGGGTATGCCAGTAATTAGCGTCATCATTAATACCTCCCTCAGAATGGTTGTTAAACCCATTTTGAGAACACCCACGCACAGCAAGCGCCTGTGAGTGTCTTGTGACGAGAAAGTTTGTTGGCGCTGAATAGTCTACTGTGGCGTTAAAACCTAATATTTTAGCCTACCCGTCTGTCAAGAGCAAAAATAATCTGGGTGAAAGGTCAAAAAAAAAATTAACACTCCCTTTGATGAATAACTTTTTCAAGATCATAATAATAATAATAATAATAATAATAATGCTTCTCTCTTGCAGGAAACGCGCCATACAAAAGATCCGAATCAAAAGGAGAGCGAGATATGGAAAATTAACAAGGTCCAATTGGTCTATGATACGTCAGAGACTACGCATTTTA
>NW_027468859.1:13949212-13956712 GCF_046254945.1 Alosa pseudoharengus
ACGCACACACACACCTCAGAGCTGGTATCCCCACTGACCCCTCTTTCACTCCTGTGCCCTTCAGCATATAAGTGCATCACAGACCAGCATGAGCAGCTGGAGGAGACTCTTCCCCTGGTGCTAGGGCTTGTCCTGGGCCTGATCATCGTCATCACCCTCGCCATCTACCACTTCCACCTCAAGCTGACCGCACAAGAGCCGCAGCTGCCCCGAGACCGCTCCCTCTACAAGAACATGTGAAAGAGGCGACCCAGGCGACCGCAACACCGCTACAAAAACGTGTGAAGGACTCCACTTTCTCTCTCTCCTTCTCTTTCTCTATCTCTCTCTCTCTCTCTCTCTGCCTCTCTGTCTGTCACCAAAGGGCCGCTAATTTAACCAGGTCAGACCCAAACGCACAAGATGGTGACCAGAGTTAGCGGCCTTCTGGCCCTACACTGTCCCACACACACACATGCACACACACACACACACACACACACACCTTACACACCAATAAGAACTCTTTCAGTTGCTGTTTGTTTCTTGGGCTCATCTGCTCAGTTGCTGTTCCGTCCGTCTAACTGACCGTCCTCGTTGTCCGGTGAAAGAGCCTCGTCCGCGTCACGCTGTCTCTCTCCCATCCGTAATGTACTCTAGTGATGAAACGTATGTGTGTTCTGTAGACGATTTATCAGAGTTGATTTGACATTCCATTACATGTTGCTTCCTGGCAAAACCGTGTGAAGAACATGCATAGACTATGCTGGTAACACTTTGTGATGAACAGACAAGGGAAGGAAAAGCTTTCGTATGCTGTTGATTGGGAGAGAAGGGGCATCAAATGTGGGCTTAAGGATGAGGGTGAGAATGTTTACGCGAGAGTAAATTATTTTCTGAATTTCTATGCATTCAGAGGAGCCACGCGCTGCACAGTGTTGAAAGGCTGAAATAAAGGATTCTGTGTGTGTCCATTCCTCTAATTGTGATGTCATTTGTATAAAGTGAAGACACCAATAAAATATTTATTTAATACACACCTTTATAATATTGGGCAGAGGTTTTCTGTATCTGAATGTCTATGACTTATGTATGATGAAAGCCATAAATTTAAGCCATGTCTTTTCAGATGTACTTCTGAAGTTTATTTAAATGATACATATTTGGTCCATGGCTTCAAAATAAAGCAAAGATTTAAGACTTTTCAACATACAAGATGAAACATTTAAACCAAAAATCTTCTCTGGTTCGCTCTAGAGCTGCTAGAACTGCTAAGCACAATGTCATCTATATGCTGAGTGTAGAGGATTCTGGGCCAGCTCCTGCCCAGTCTCACTGACCACTGCCCCTCGCTTTCTCATTGGTCACATCACCTGATGAAACTCCATCTGTATTCCAATCAGCTTCTACTAACAAAACTTCTCTCAAGAGTTTGAAGGTCCAAATTCCCCAGGTCTATGAATAATAGCCTCACAGGCAGTAATGTGTCCACGACATTCATTCTGTTACATTGACAGATGCCACCAGCAAGATTTCATCCATGAGGCTCAGTGGAACAGAGCCCTGTCAGACCTAGATGGATCCGGCCCATGTCTGAACCGGAGCCGGCCCATTTCTGAACCAGAGGTATCAGCCACCTGGGTTGTCAATCTCATGATGAAAGGCCTATTTAACGCTCCAAAAATGAGTGTCTGACGAGCCGACAAAACGATCAGTCATTGGCCACAGAAATGGCACTAGGACAGCAATCGATCAGCGGAGACCCGCCCCTGGGATCAATGAGCTGATTGTGAGCCTTGTTTCTGCGGTCTAGAAGAGATGGAGTATTGATCCAGTCACCGGGACACTCTCAGGGCCAGGTGAAGGGGTGAGAGAGAGAGCAGACATCAGGCCAACACACACACACACACACACACACACACACCTCGCCTCGGACACCCATTCATTGCAGAGATCTGCTAAACTCACACCAAATGCCAATGATCCATGTTTATGTCTATTTTCATATGTACATTTTAATTATATCATTTAGAATTTTGTATTAAATACTATTTTTTAGCTCTCATAGTCTGTATACACATATAAAAAATGTTATCAGATAAGTTGGAATCGGAAATTATGCTGATTCACTGCTAATTGCACTCAAATAATGTTTCCACTAGCAGATCCAATCAGCAATCACAGGTGATCTTATTTTCAGGATCTAGTTCATCTGATCCAAATGGTTGATAAGGACAGTCACAACAAACACTCCATTCTCAGTATTCAGAGAAAGCGGTAGGAGAGAGGACATCAGACATTTCAATAACGAGTGACTCACTCTGATCCTCAGGGTGAAAGCTTGTGAAGTTTTTTCTTCTTTAAAGAGTTACAGCTCCACTACTGGCATGAGGGGAAGACTACATGCACCATTTTCACCTTTTCCCCACATACAACACCTGTCTCCATGGCTTCAGATCATTTGTCTTTTTGTCCATCCTTCCTCCCTCCTTTCTCCTGTCCTAACCCCTCCTTATAATTATTTGTGTGAAAGAAACAAGAAAGGAATGATAGGGGGATAGAGGAATGAAGGAGACAGATATGAGAAATGAGAGGTCCTGCTCACTCACGCATCACTTTTAAGAGATGTCAATTACTGATGACCCGGTGCATCACTTCTTAGACTAGAATAAACAGACATGAATTGTACAGATACCAAAGCCTAAAAATATCATATTGAACATGGCCTATTCCCACTTATTGACCCTGATAATGAGGTAATGGTTGATAGCATGAATGAATACTTATTTTACAATGTGTGAACAAAACAGGCATGAACTTTAAAAAAAAAAAGTTTGCATGGTAGTTCCTGATAATTCCAGCATATAAAGATCTGAAACTGAAACTGAAAGTTGATAGATGCGGGAGGGAACTTTTCACCTTGACAGCATGATCACACAATTCCGACTGAAACCGCTTCCGCATAGGATGCTCTCGTGTTTCCTCGCGTACCGGCCCTTTCGCCTCTCTCCTCGTTCTCACCTCCTATGGTTGCAATTAGATAAATGAGACATCCTCGATGACGTAGGGCTTTGAACTTTCTTCCAGGGTACGAGCTCGAGGAGAGAGGCCGACACCGTATGCAAATAGAGCTTTGGGATGAAGCCCATCAAGGCCTTCTCCTTCACAGGAAGTTCATCCTCTCTACTTCCTCCCCAAAAGGAAGTTAGAACAGCCCATGCCACTCCTACACACTTGAAACTTAATTTATATTGACATATTTATTATAAATATTGACATATTTATTATAGACCCTTATTTATATTGACATATTTATTATAAACCCTTATTTACTGACTTTTTATGTCTAGATGCTTATATGTGCCAATTGACACAGCCTATTGGCCAACAGTAAAAACAGACCATACTAAAACTACCTGGGATCACAGAAAGGCAGGTGGCATTGATGCCATATTCTTAATCAGAAATTCTCTCTCTCTCCCTCACACACACACACACACCACGCACACACACAGATGTAATTTCTGTACAATATCTGTATTTTTTTTATTGAAACCAGCTTTACAGAAGACACACATGCAATATTACTGTACAAGCAACACCACGGTTAGGGTTTATCATTTGAACATGTCAAGCTTTAGCCAGTACCACACACACACACGTTCCTGATCATATTTACATGTCACAGTGGGGCATGGGAGACGGGACAGGAGGGCGTCTGTGCTCAGCTACAGAGATGGGCAGATGGTGCTCTTTGATTACATCAATTAAAAAACATCATGTCATGATATGGGGAAATAAAAGACACAACCAATAGTGATGGTGGAAGAGTGAGAGTGTGTATAAGTGATTAAGTGTGTGTGTGTGTGTGTGTGTGTGTGTGTGTGTGTGTGTGTGTGTGTGTGTGTGTGTGTGTGTGTGTGTGTGTGTGTGTGTGTGTGTGTGTGTGTGTGTGTGTGTGTGTGAGTGTGTGAGTCTGTGTGTGTGTGTATTGCTAGAAATGTTTGAAGATGAAAGTGTTGTGATGATTCCAGATGGAAATTAACCCTTACATCAATCAGGCCCTTCAAAGCCACATCTGAGCCTCATCCAAGCCGGATCAGAGCCAGATCAGGGCCAGATCAAGAGTCCGTCAGTCGGACCGCACCTGGTAGGTAGTGTGTAAGAGATCGGGTGGATGCCTTTTGCATTCTATCCTCAACCTTGTCAATTACATGTGATTATACTGACATACATACTGTACCATAGAAGTATTAAGGGGTATTGCTTGTGTGACTAACATCACTGCTCATAAGGTTAAAAAAAAAACCCTCAACAAAACAAAAAACCCAAAGAATAAATACACAAACAAATGAAAAGTGAAATGAAAAAAAGGCCACACTACAGAAAAATAAACCTCCAGTTCCAGAAAAATAAATAAATACTTCAAAATGGTATACAAAAGTCTGCCAAGTTAATAACCCTTTTCTCGTCACGTCCACGGGAAGGCTTTGTCTACAAAGTCAAAATAAATATGTTTCTTTGAACAGTTCAGGATGGGGTCTTTTTTAGAATGAGAATATTTTCATATTTTTTCTTTGTCAAAAAATTAGGATTATATATAAACAGTAGGAAATATTAGTGGCAGATATTCTCGAGCGCTATAACACTGCCCTGTATATGACAACGCTTACGTCACCACAAAATACTGCAGATTATAAAAAACTGTACAGAAAAAACTTTTACAATTTTCCTCTAAAATACGTTTGTTTTTGTTTTTTTCCATTGATAAGTTTGAGAAGAGAGGGTGAAAAAGCGAAGGTTTTTCATGTAGCCCTCCCCACCTGTAGTAACAGCCTTGCGTCCTGAACAGTGTGTAAAAATCCATCACAGACATCTCTGCTGGTTCTCTTAAGGGTTCCCTTCCTTCTGGAATCTCCTTGGTTCTGACACCGGAACCCATGCCTCGCAGGCCTTTTGTTTCATTGGCTTAGCTGGTTGCTAGCCCCTCTCCCTTGGCTCTATTTGGAAGCTACGATTGGTCTACTCAGGGAGTGAGCACACACGGCACAGCCTAGACAGAGATAAAAGAAAAAAACGACACACACCTGGCGACCACTCCTACAGACTGCAGACGCTACATGTGTTTAACGCTAACATCAAACTGTCTCTCAAAGACTCGAAGAAAGCGCCAGACTGTTCTGTTCGGCTGGAGCAACACAACTCCGCAGCCTCCGACTTCCGACCTCCGGCACCTCCACCTTTAGTGTTTCCACCCTTTTTTTTTCGGTTTGCATTAATATAAGCTTTTGTTCTTGTGTTTACTTGTTAATTTCACTTCTGTCTAAACTACATACGGTTACAGGTGTCAGTGTCTTTATGTATTAAATAATCCCCGATCGTGGGGCCGGGGGTTTCAAAAGTCTCTCTCAGGTCTTCTCTTGGTGAGAGTGTGCAAGTGTATGTGTGTGTGTGTGTGTGTGTGTGTGTGTGTGTGTGTCTGTGTGCACGAGTGAGTGAGCTGGGAGGGTGTTTTAAGAGCGCCGCCCTGCTGGCGGGAGGCTGCTAGGCGTCTCAGCGGTGGCGGTAGTGGCGCATGAGGGGCACGATGCAGGAGGGTGGGCCCGAGAGCTTGAGGAAGGGGTGCAGCAGCAGCTCCTGGGCCGTGGCCCTCTGGGACGGCTCCCGCACCAGCATCAGGTCCAGGAAGGCCCGCAGCACCGACGACACCTGCACACCACAACAACAGCAGCCACAGCATTAACAACAACAACAACAACAACAGCAGCAACAACAAACATAACAACAACAACTACAGCAGCAGCAGCAGCAATAGTAACAACAATAACAACAACAATGAGAACAACGGCATGCAACTACAACACAACAAACAACAAAAACAATTTTCACTCTGGGTCTGTACGAAATGAAAGGCAGCTGTCTGCTGCCTCGCTGTCTTCAGCTCTCTACCGACTCATTTGCCGTAGAAGGCATCAAGGCACCGGCTATGAACTTTGTTTCGGACAGCCTAGCAAGATAGCAACACAAAACGCTGTTGTCAGGATACCAGAAAGAAGAATAACGTAACATTCTATTTCTCACAAAAAAATAGAATTTTGGACATTGAAGGCAGCATGATGGATACATCTATGCTGCCTTCAAAATTTGGCCAAACGAAGGTATCTTATAAGGCAGCATTTTTGATTCGGACATGTCACGATGCCTCGCTCCCCTGTTAGATATCTTATAAGGCAGCATTTTTGATTCGGACATGTCACGATGCCTCGCTCCCCTGTTAGATATCTTAAAAGGCAGCATTTTTTCCCGTTTCGTACAGGCCCTCTGTGTCATCACCATTCATTTATGTCTGCTCTCACAGACGAGGAGAATCAGACAACAACTATGAGAAGAATACCTTCTGTTGTTAGTTTTTTTTTTGTTTTTAACACTCAAATAATCTGTCATGCGTCATTACTATCTCATCTTTTTAAATCGGTGCGATTTTAAATAGGACAGTCTGGTTTGAGTGCTTCTACCACTGTGTGTGTGTGTGTGTGTGTGGAGGTGTTTGTGAACATGCTGATGGTGTGTGTGTGTATGTGTGTGTGTGTATGGAGGTGTGTGTGATTTGTATTACAAATCCAACCACAATGATGTGATTAGTGCAGTTACACATGTTGTTGTGATAGTGAAGTTGTGTTTATTGTTGTGATCGTAAAACTGCATGTCATTGTGATAGTGAAATTAATTTAGTGAAAATTGCATGTGACAGATGGGACGGGCTACTCTTTGAGTCTGTCGGACCTTGTGGGACTCCTTGAGCCGGGGAGGCAGGTTGTCACGTATCCTCCTCATGGCCTGCAGGGGGGGCTCGTTGAAATAGGGGGGCTCGCCGTCCACCATCTCAATCACCATGATCCCCAGAGACCAGATGTCCACCTGTACACAGATGGACAGAAGGACAGGAGCACAGCACGGGTCAGTCACAGTCAGTCGGCAGGACTTTGCAGACTCTGCATCTTCACCAACAGACTGATGGGAGAGGGACCAATCAGCGATCAATGGGACAAATGGGGCATGAATGACCAATCAAACAGGTACCAGTGAGAGACAAGTCCGGCAGCAGCACTGAAACTGGTAAGACACAAGCAAAGTGCTCAAAGTCCCACCACTCGGTGGCCATCTTGGTAATGGTTTCAGGCAGTTGTTTTGGGCAGCTATGTTCCTATTCAAATGAATGGAGAGGCATACCTAACTCGGCAGGTCATATTGAAATAAATGTTTAAATCTGAATTGAACGATATAAATATCTACCCCCAAATCACTAAAATAAGGCAAAAAAAAAATTGTTACTCTTTATGTTAACTTGCTCACTGCGCACCAACACTCGTCGTGGCATAGCTAAGTAGACAGAATCATGCCAATTTAAAAAATGCAGCTGGTTACTTACATTACAGGAAGGGGCGGGGTATGTATAGGCAACTGCCATATTGGCGTGACAAACTAACCCCATACATTTCTCTGGAGGATTCTTTGAGTGCT
>NW_027468859.1:13974212-13989212 GCF_046254945.1 Alosa pseudoharengus
ATTATTAGGCTTTAATAGGCCAATCATGTCTATCGAATCCCAGAGCAGACTGATTGGATTGGACGGTTGGACAGATCAAATGAGCACGTGATCAAAAACGGTCAAAAACCAGCCCAGATCACTTATTAATGCTATTGAGGCTGTATGTATTATGACTGAGATTTAGATCTGTCTCACAAAGTACATTAATCCTTAAAGGAGTACCGTCACACCGGTGTGACAGGAATGTTGGGAAATTAATGTTCTAAAAGAATATCTGGGTTCATTTTAGAACCTTCAATTGTTGCGGAACGGAATCTTATGTTAGAATATTCAAAAACCTACACCTTTAAATAGCTTGAAATGATGTCTCAGTAATGTATTTTAGTAATGTATTTTAGTAGTACTGCCTAACACGCTACAAGAGAATATGTGTATAGTAGTACCACCAATAACTGTGTGTGTGTGTGTGTGTGTGTGTGTGTTTTGTGCGTGTGTGTGTGTGTGTGTGTGCATGTGTGTGTTACCTTGATGTGCTGGACGTGGGTAGGTGAAAGAGCTGTAGAGGTGTGTGTGTAGTGTGTATGTGTGTGTGTGTGTGTGTGTGTGTGTGTTTTGTGCGTGTGTGTGTGTGTGTGTGTCTGTGTGTGTGTGTGTGCATGTGTGTGTTACCTTGATGTGCTGGACGTGGGTAGGTGAAAGAGCTGTAGAGGTGTGTGTGTGTGTGTGTATGTGTGTGTGTACCTTGGCCATGGCCTGCGTTGTGCTGGGGGTCTCGGACAGGCGTGGGTAAGTGTACGAGCTGTAAGGGTGTGCCTGGGGGGCCACCTTGAAGGCGCTGGTGGAGTGGGGGGGTCCGCTTGGGTCCTGCAGTCCGGACCCTGACCGGGACCGCTGACGAATGGTTGGCTGTGGGCTACTCTGCGTCACGTACGACGACTTGGGCCGGCGCTCAAACTCGTCCCTCGGCACGAGGCCGTAAATGCCCCCGCCGCCGCCCATCCCCCCCCAGTCGCTGCCGCCCTCGCTGCAGCCGTAGCCCAGCTGGTCGCTGTGCAGAGAGGCTCGCGACGGCGTGCCCATCGGCACCTCCCGGTAGTCCTGGCTGGACGACGAGCCGCCCAGCGAGGCGCGGTAATAGTCCCTGGTGCCGGCCGACCCCGACCCCGAGCTGGGCCCGTCGCCGGCAGACGCGGAGAGGCGCACCTTGGACTCCAGGTAGGCGTGGTAATCGGGCGGCAGCTTGGCAAACTCGGAGCTCTTCTGGGGCATGGCGTCCGGGTAGAACGGGCTGCGGATGGGGTGGTGGAGCGGCGCCATCAGGCCGGCAATGGGCAGCGGGTGCCCGTTCTGCTTGGCCGGGAAATGCCGGTAGTGGCGGCCCACGGGCCAGTCGGCACTGGCGCCGCTGGTGTAGTCGTAGGCGTAGACGCCGCCGCCGCCTTTGTCCCGGTACGGCTCCAGCGAGAAGTCCCGGCTGCCGTCCAGGTCGCAGGAGTAGCGGGCGTAGTAGTGGCTGAAGCCGTTCTCCTCGGGGCCTCCGGGGCCGCCCGATTTGGACCCCAGGGCCGAGGCGGAGGACAGGGGCGGCTTGCCGCTGCCGCCTGCCCCCCCAGCTGTCTGCAGCGCCCCCGGTGGACTCTCCTTGCGTAACGAGTTGGAGCGCGTCACCGAGATGCTGTCAAACTCCTCCAGCAGGCCGTTAATGGAGGCGTCCTTGGGCGGCCGGCTCCCACGAACAATCGTCTACGTCACAAACAAACAAACAAGCAAACAAACAAATAGATGGATGGTAAGTGATCCCAGTAATACGCATAATCATGTCACAGAGTTCTCAAACACGAGCCTTTTGGAGTTAGCAAGAGGCGGAAGATAAGAGAATCCAGGCCCAGTGGCTTGCCGCCGGTGGCGTGCCACTTCGAGTCCGCTGTTGGGCTACCATCACCTTTAATTGCACTTGGTTTGAATATTATGAAAAAACATAAAATGTTATTAAAATGTAGGAAGAATTATAACTGAATAGGCTACATCAAAAAGTGTTTTGGACCACAATTGGCAAAATGGTAGGATGTTTGTCGGTTTGTCGGACCACCGGAAAACCGATGAGCAAAATGGCAGCAGATCACCATATCTGCCCCGAGTGGTCCGACAGTGGTCTGCCATCCTGTTGCTATCTGGGATTGCACCTATCGCCTACATCCTCTATACTATCACCTTACCGTATACTCAATTATCAAGACGGAACTGAAGTACATAGTCAGACTTTGGCGCAGTTGTAAAGAATGGAAAGCACTGTGCATACTAACCTATAGGTAGTAGTATAGGGTAGAGTTAGTAGTTCAGAGGTGAGCATTGTTATCTTATCAGTATGCACTATACTGTATGTAACTAACAGAGAATGATAGCGGTGTATGCTACACTTGCAAAGGAGTATGGTAGTGATACATAATGATGGTAGCATACATCATGTTGACAAATACTGTTGGTTCCACACAAACCAACCTCTAAAGTGGCATCATTCGCTTCCTTCCCCCTTAAGACACTTCACATAACAATAATGGAGGTCGACTCAGAATGCACACCACATCTAACACTGCAAACAAACACTATGCCTTCT
Organism: Alosa pseudoharengus; assembly: GCF_046254945.1. Taxonomy (NCBI): domain Eukaryota; kingdom Metazoa; phylum Chordata; class Actinopteri; order Clupeiformes; family Clupeidae; genus Alosa; species Alosa pseudoharengus. The sequence goes on from NW_027468859.1 coordinate 13,976,809, forward strand.
AGGTAAGTAAATAAATAAATAAGTAAGTAAATAAATAAATCCATATTCTGAGGCGCTCTGAATGGTTTTCCAGTGTACCAGATTAGCATAACCTCCAGTAGGCGTTTGTGATAAGAGTGTTATTAATCTCAACATTTGGCATGCTTCAACCCCAGGAACAGAGCTTTGTATAAACAGAACACGCACACATATAAATAAACACACACACACACACACACACACACACACACACACACAGGGTGTTTACATGTCATCCCGGCCCACAAATCCTATGCTGTGTTAAGAGCATTTCATGGTGTCAGTGTGAGAGAGACATGGTGCTACCTACCAGAACAGCACTGGTTAAGAAGACTCATCTCTACATCCACACCGCAGCCTGTACAGTCTGAACAACCACCACCGCAGCTAACTGCCGAGGCTGGACCAGAGGAGGCCCAGATCCAGAGCTGCCAACTCTCACACATTGAGAGTGAGATTCATTCATTTGATTGGCTCCACGCCCTCTTACACCAATCAAATGCGTGAGGGTTGGTTTAGGTTAGGTTGGTTAGGTTTATGGTAGCTTTTTCTCTTTGTTAAAGTAACAGAGAAATATCTACAATCTCACAGTCTGCTTATGGTAACCACCACCTATGGAACCAGCTAGAAGATGAAGCGAGATCAGAGCTAGCTAAGAGCTACAGTACAGTGTACTTACAGTCTCTTTGGGTAGCACAGGGAATGTAAATAAAGTGTTCAGATGGCCTTTAGTAGAGCTGCTTAAGCCCAGAGATGTGTAAGCATAATACAAATACCCCCAGTACTGCTGGCTAAACCATCTGGCTTTAGTAACTACTTTAGAACTAATGAGTGAATTTAACCATCTCTGTCTTTAGATGCATGGAGCAGAAACACACAATTTGACCCTCTGAACTTACGAGTTAAACCCTGGCTCAGATCTTGCTTCTGAAACGGCTGGATTAGGTGAATTCACACACTATGGGATTGTAGGGAAGAGGACAGGTAGGATAACATGGTGGCTCTCTCTCTCACACACACACACACACACACACACACACACACACACACACAAACCCGCGCGCATGCGAGCGCCACTGCGGTCTTATGACAGCCGAGGCGGGTGGAGAGATAGCAGGCGAGCTCTGCCTTATCGATCTGTGTTCCAGAGTGTTCCATAGTGTGATACCATGGCGAGCGGAGTTGTCATGTCAACCTGGGACGGTTCCAGACACAGCTAGGAAGCTTTCTGCGTCCCAGTGAATGTCTGGTGTTCCTGAGGCCTGTCTGCAGGCCTGTGAGAGGGATGCTAAGGGAACTAACTGTTGTGTTGGGGGAGAAAGGTTACTCATTCATCCTTGCAGTTGATACCTGACACCATTGAAATTTGGCTGGAATTTAAAGGCATGCTTGAGCGATCCCCACAATGACCTGCCTGGCCAAACACACACACACACACACACACACACACACGCACATGCATGCACACAAACACACACACACACACACACACACACCGCAAAGTCACATACAAATGCAAAAAACAATACAAACACACATCACAAAGTCACACACGCACACATACACATCACACACACACACACACACACACACACACACACACACACACACACACACACACACACACACACACACACACACACACAGACACACACGTCTTCCACAACCATCTCAGTTGGGGGAGCAATAATGGGGGTTTCAGTAACTCCCTCCCTCCCTCCCTCACAAGGACTTTTCCATTAGTGGTAAGGCCATTTGGACTCGCTAGAGTGGCCGTCTGAATCATGAGATGATGAGGAACTCCACTGCAGTCCACTCCTGCAGACCACCCCCCTCAGGAGCACTGCCCAGCAGCACCGCTCAGAAACGTTGTGGTGTGTGTCACCAGCATACAAACAATTTAAAGTGTTTTTGAGAAACACTGGCATTTTATAACACCAATCCGTCAGCTCAAGTATATTTTTTTTCAGTATGTTTTTTTTTTTTTTTTGCCTTTTTAAATAAGACAATAAAGAGTGACAGGAAGTGAGTAGGAGGGAGAGAGAGAGAGAGAGAGAGAGAGAGAGAGAGAGAGAGGGAGAGAGAGATGGCATGGGATAGGATCAGATAATGAATGTCGGTTGGAATCCAGGCCCTCAGTGAGCACTTCAACTGGGATGTCTGATACAGACTGTGCGTGGTGGAGCAGCGCTAACGTTACTGACTGACCATCGGTCCACCTGGGCTCCACTCCAAAACCAAGTCATTGCGTCCGCTAAATATTCAACTCAAATCAATTTTAACTGTACATTCTGCCGTTGGCACCACAAGTCTCTCCCAGCGAAGGTGTTTCTCACTCTCCCACTCTGACATCATGTCAGAAGGTTGCCGGTTCGAGCCCTTCTCCTCCTGACCCTGTCAAAGTGTCCTTGAGCAAGACACTGAACCCAAAACTGCTCCTGATGTGCTGGTTAGCGCCTTGCATGGCAGCCTCCGCCATCTGTGTGTGTGTGTGTGTGTGTGTGAGTGTGTGTCTGTGTGAACGGGTGAATGTTAGGCATGAAATTGTAAAGTGCTCGGAGGCGTAGAAAAGCACTACAGTATATGCACGCAATCCATTTACCATATCACTTGAGTCCAGTACGCTGGGGACGCTCTGCAGGGCGTGTTCACAGAGTGTCTTTTTCATTGTGTGGACGCACGGAGACAACAAACGATGTGTGAGCTTTTAGAAGTTAATTAGCTATGGATTAGTGCTCGTCCCCATTATCTCTCCACAATGAGAGCAGCAGCTGAGCTCTTAACTCCAGCCAGGCGATCGCTCTCTTTTACAACCACAGATCTCTCCGAGAGATCTCTCAGGCTTGCTGCACACGCCGGAACTGTAATAGCGTAGAACCACACACACTCATCAGCTAGAGATGGCTCATCGCATGTTCGCATGTATGGAGTGTGAGAAAAGAAAAAAGAAAAAAACTTTGGATTTTTTTGTCCAGTAGCCAGTAAGACTTTATTTGGACAGTCTGTCCACAGAGACTGATGACATAGATGGTTTGATAAAAATTGACATATTCATGTTCTTGTTCATGTTAACCAAACTAACCCTTAACCCAAACCAAAAACAGAGCTTCAACGGATCATTTGTTTATAGTCTATAGAGGCCCATCTAAATAAAGTGAGACCTAGTCACTTAAAAGCCTTATATACTGTATATGCCACTCTATGCAAAAAGCAGTACAATGCTGATGTAGTCCTCAGAGATTGGCTGCATTTGAAGAATAGTTTGGGAGTAACACCCTGAAACATGAACAAATAACCATGGACAATGTTTTGGGTGGAGAATGGCAGTAATATACTGGAGCTTTATGCTATCTGACACGTAGGGCTGCATGTCGGCTCACCACAGCAAACCCCAGGTCTGCTTACTGCAGCCAAAGGGCACAGGGAGACACCGCCAAGACTGGCTTAACAGATGGTGGAGGAGTGTGTGACTATTGTGTGTTATTTATTACACATTATGCCTCTGGTGACCCTGTGAAGCTACCCACTACACACACACACACACACACTCACACACACACCATCACTATCCCTCAGAGGCGCAGAGGACCTGTCCTGGTTTATAAATCTCCAGGACGACTCGGTCAGTTCATAGAAGCACTATTAGCCAGCGGCCAATCCATCTCTTTAATGTCCGTGTCAAAGGCACTTATCAGGGTGAACACAAGGGGGCGCCCTCTCAGGCCTGCACTGCAGACACAGCGGCTCATGCTGGGCCAGTTCAGGGCCAGTTCTAAGCCAGATCAGAGCCGCATCACAACCGGAACACAATGCACAATGTACAGCATCCCTCAGTACAGCAACTGATCAGCGTAAATGGACTGTCTGCCTCTGCGTTTCAGAATCAAACCATAGAAAGAAGGAAGTGACTGATGTTCTGAAAAAATCTGGGATAGATCTGCCCCTGGTTCCAAGACCCAGGGTGTGTGTGTATGTGTGTGAGAGAGAGACGGGGACAGACCGTCTCATACGAGAAGAGCACTAGAGGAGGCGATGTCATGAGTGGTGGAGTAGATTCTGGCTAGATGAGGCGAGTGCTTGTCTGTATATGAAGCGTGCTCAGTTAAGGAGCGGTTGAGAGAGTCATAATTCTGTTCCGTCCATGTGGCCGGTGCTGCCGCTGCTGCTAATAGGTGCTATTTGAGCAACGCTGCGACCCTAGATCCATTATCCACGGCAAACAGTGGCAACGTAACACACATTTCCCTTTGTCAGCAGCACTGCGGCTCCTTGCTGCGTTGATCCTACAAATGTGAACAGGCTCACACAACCTCAGCTAAACCCAGAGCTTTTATTGCCTGTGTGTGTGTGTGTGTGTGTGTGTGTGTGTACCGGGGTGAAGTGGGATGTGGAAATATTGAAGCTCACTACACTCAGAGCTGTGTGTGTCAGTGTGTGTGTGTGTGTGTGTGTGTGTTTGAGGGGGTGTTTGAGGTGGTGGGGTAACAGACTCAAACTGCTTCGGCTACACTCAGAGTGCGAGGAGCGGTTTTACAGAGGAAATCAATAAGCCTGAGTAAGAGTGAGAGGTGTGTGTGTGTGTGTGTGTGTGTGTGTGTGTGTGTAGAGGGGGTTGGTGAGGTAAGGTTAATTACATGCCAAATCAGTGTCAAGGCTGCTAAATCAAACCCTACCCAGGAAATCTTCCCATTGAATGGAGTTATAGGAGCCAATATATCAGAGTCCCACTCTTCACTTAGTCCTCCGCTCACTCAACGTTTCTCTCTTACACACGCTCAACTCTCTCTCTCTCTCTCTCTCTCTGTCTCCTCCTTCTTACACACGCTCAACTCTCTCTCTATCTCTCTCTCTCTGTCTCCCCCTTCTTACACACGCTCAACTCTCTCTCTATCTCTCTCTCTCTCTCTGTCTCCCCCTTCTTACACACGCTCAACTCTCTCTCTCTCTCTCTCTCTGTCTCCCCCTTCTTACACACGCTCAACTCTCTCTCTCTGTCTCCCCCTTTTCTCTCTTCCCTCTCTCTCTAGTCTTTCTTTCTGTGAGATCTCACTATGTCTTATTTCTTCTCTCTCTTTTCCACTTTCCACTTCTTCTCTTTTATACCTTCCCTTCTTTCCTCCCTCCCTCCTTTTCTCTCTCTCTCCCTCTGTCCCACTTCCTCTATTTCTCCTGCTTTCCCCTCCCCCTCTTTCCCTCTCTTCATCTCTCTCTCATCTCCCATGCACCTCCTCTTTCTTTTCATCAGTCCCCTCATCTCTCTTTCATCCTTTTTTTCTTCTTCATTTCCCCCTGTTCTGTCCATCTATACACCTCTCCCCCTCTTTTACTTTCTCTGTCTTCCTCCACTCTTCCTCTCTCCTCTCCCCTTCTCTTCATCCCTCTGTCTCTCTTTCTTCTCTGCCTCTCACTCCTGTCTCTCTCTCTCTCTCTCTATACTTCTCTCTTCTTCCCTCCCTCCTCTCCCTTTCACTCTCACTTTCTTCCTGAACCCCATCCAACCCCCCTTCTCTCTCCCTCCCTTACCTCCTCTCTCCTTCCTCCCTCTCTCCCTCCCTCCCTCTCCTCCTTTCTCCCTCCCTTCCTCCCTCTCATTCTCTCTCTCTCTCTCTCTCTCTCTCTCTCTCTCTCTCTCTCTCTCCTGAGTGGCCCTCTCGGTGGAGCTCGCTCACTGGCTCGCAGCATCTCGTCTCCGCGGTGACAGTGGCCATATTTCACCGGGCCCAGTCTCTGGCCTGTCCTGCCGTGATAAGCTGTAATAGATCCACTCATCGCTGCCGCAACGCCGCCACTGCTGCCGCTTCAAGGTAAGTGAGCTGATGAAGGTGTGTGTGTGTGTGTGTGGGGGGGGCTGCAGAGGCATGGACTGTTAGGGGGAGGGGGGGGTGAGAAATTAGGCTCTCTCCAGAAGATAAGAGAGGATTAACCTTGGTCATAATGGTGGTGGTGGGGGAGGCTATAATTAACGACATTGCCCTTGGTGCTACTCTTGTGCATCGCTCGTCTTTATAGGGTGCGTTTTACCCTATGGGTGCCAGGGTGCACTACAGGCTGTAAGCACCACAAACCCCCACCCCCCTTCCCAAGACACAATGGACACCAGCACTTCCAAAAGAGCTTTGTTAGATTACAGCACACGCTCAACAATGCCACACCACTGTGACATGCTTGGTGTTTGTCAGTGAACAGGTACATAACTGCCAGCTTGTAGCACCCTGCACAAAAACACATTCATCATGCCCTTTGAAATCATATAGGATCTCTCTCAGATATTGTATGGAGCATCATCCTGTGTATCTGCAGGAACTTAAGCTGTGCCATCTTTTAACAACTGCTCACATAAATACATTGAGTCAGCTTAATATCTGTGTATACTGTACGTGTGTTAGTGTGCATGTTTCAATATGTTTGTGTGTGTGTGTGTGTGTTTCTGCACATCCGAGTGAGGTTTAATATCCATTTGAGATTGAGTTAAGTATACTGGTACTCTGTAATCAGTATCAGCCGTAAAAAAGTCTCCCATTGTGAGCTGCTGACAAAATGACTCGTCTCCCATATCTCTCCACTGAGCACATCTCCCAGAAAATGATCTAAAGACACACAGAGAGAAAAGGATGTGCTCTCATTCTCACTGACTGTGTGCGTGTGTGTGTGTGTGTATTTGAGTGTGTGTATGTGTGTGTGTGTGTGTGTGTGTGTGTGTGTGTGTGTGTGTGTGAGTGTGTGTGTGTGTTTGTGTGCTTGCATGTGCGTGTGTGTGTGTGTGTGTGTGTGTGTGTGTGTGTGTGTGTGTGTGTGTGTGTTTGACTGTGTGTATTTGAGTGTGTTTATGTGTGAGAAGAGGGAGACTAGTCCCTCACTACTGCCTGTGCAGTGCTCCCGTCATGTAAGACTCCACAGCGCCTTCACACGGAGTACATGGAGCACTGTTTCTCAAATCAGCCTGAAGCCGACAACACAACACCTTCATTGAGTCGCCGATGGCAAGCTACACTTATTGTAACACCAACAAAGCTTGAGTTCAAAGTCCACCAGTTCAGAGTTTATCTGAAACACAGTCACTGTGACAGTTACTCCAGACTACACATATCATGAAATAAACATAACATGAAGAAAAGGTTTCAACACACATCAAAAACCCCTCCACCCTCACACACAAGTCAATACTCTACAATATTATTAATTGTCATATTGTAATTCTGCTTTGTTCCATCCTTAATAGTGCTGCTAAATGTATCAGCAATGCTGTAATCCATAAAAGGTCTTCTGGCTGTAGAAGGCATGTGTAAGGTGCATGGCAGAGGCAACCAATCAGATTGGTTTCTGCTGAACTGGCTTCCTTTAAGGATGAGTTGTGACGGGGGAAGTACTCTGCCTCCCTCTAGTGGTTGCTGTAATGAGATGCATCACATCAGCAATCAGGACAGGCAGGACAAATTTGAATCCTTTTGGCAAACTGTCCACTGCCACAACCGACGGACATACAATGCGATAATATGTATGACATGTAGTATATGCACTTCATTTAACATCTAGACAGAAGGTAAAAAAAATAAGTGTTATCAAATAATAACAATATGCAATTCTGAGGTACAATGTTATGTGTAAATGGTAACTTTAAAGTACATGCTAACTTTAAAAATGAAGTGTAAGAAATTAAATCCTATATATTTAATATATGATAACCAAATTCATTTCAAATATTACATTAATGTGTTCCACTTTTGCAATTTGCTCTTTTGTCCTCTAATATATTATATTGTAGGCTACTTTTCGTATCTGCCCTCTCAGATGTCTTCAGATATTTTTCTGGTTGTTAGTAGCCTATATGGCTATAGGTTGTTAGTAGCCTATATGGCTATAGGTTGTTAGTAGCCTATATGTCTATAGGTTGTACCACAACCCCTAACACAGTGTTGGGTATCCCTCTAGTTTAGCTATACTAAAAAACTGTTATGGAAATAAAATGTAGCAAATTAATCTAAACACTTAAATCCTTGTTGTTTATTCCCTAGAGAAGTGAAATCTCCATGCCAGTGGCTGACGCCACAGAGTGACCCAGATAGGAGTGACCCCTGCTGGGAGGAGGCTTAACTACCAGCCCCAGGCCTCTGAGTCACAGCAGGCCTCTGCACTCTGGCGGCTGAGACCAACACAACCACACTGCTGTACCACTACTGACCTTAAAGCAGAACAAAGACCGGCCAAGCTTATCCACCACACCTCTAAACTCTGAAACAAAGACCGGCCGAGCTTATCCACCACACCTCTAACCTCTGAAACAAAGACCGCCCGAGCTTATCCACTTTACCTCTAACCTCTGAAACAAAGACCGGCCAAGCTTATCCACTTCACCTCTAAACTCTGAAACAAAGACCGGCCGAGCTTATCCACTTTACCTCTAAACTCTTAACCAAAGAAGACCAGTCGAACTTATCCACTAACACGTCTAAACTCTGATGCAAAGACCAACTGTGGATACCCACTTCTCTAAACTCTGATCCAAAGGGCAGCTGAGCTTATCCACTTTGCCCTTAAACTCTGAACCAAAGACCAGCCAGGCTTATCTACCTCTAAACACTAAACATGGTAATGTTCTTAGGGGCCAATGACAATGGTAAAAGGGTAGATGACAAATAGCAGAATTCAGACTGTCCATGTGTCACACACTTATAAAAAATGGCAATTGTTAAGAATTGATATGGAAATGTTGTAGGTCTGGTAGGTTCAAGTTCTGTCATATTAAATTTATTGGATTTGTATTTAACTTTTGACTTAAAATAATCATCCAAACATAAAAAATGTCATATGGTGTGACTGTCCACCATGTGTGCGACTTCCTAAAAAGAGTGTATATCCATAAAAAGTATAATTACTTTAAAGTTTTACCATGCATATAAAATAATTGGATGTTTTTTACAACCACAGAAAGTTTTGATGTTTATGCATGCTGTCCAACTAAGTTATAATCAAATATATTTTGTCATATGGTGTGACACTATATTTGTATATTTTGACCAGGCATTCATTTGGACATTATTATTGTGAAGAGGACCCTGCTTAACCAGGAAGTAACAATAGAATGTCAGGAGTAATTGGCATGGTCAAGAGGTGAGTTCTGTTTTTTAGATTTATATTTAAAAAGCTTTGAATTGGACATCATCAATCGTGGCCAAATTTTAGTGTCTTATGGTGTGACATCATTTGCCTAAAAAGTAGCTATTTTTCACAAATATTCTTCATGAATTCTTAAAAAGCACTGCTGCCATGTGGTCAGTTGCATGCTAAATAATAGTTAGATGTATTTAACTGTCTAGAAAATTAGCTTAACTGTCAAAATGTCATATAGTGTGACACTGCATCATATGGTGTGACAGCTTTTTTCAAGTCACACTATATGACATTTCTGTCACACCCTATGACCAAATTGCATTTTTACATAAAAGTTCTTGTAAAAACATGTTTTTTTATTCAGATATTATATGTTTTTTTGTTAAATCTGTGATAATTGGGAAAATGTATCTGTACAATTCATATTTCTCATACTTTTTTCTTTTATGTTACCATGCCATGTAAGTTTAAAAAATAAATACTAAACTTTCATCTATTTTGCTGTTACACGCATACACCATTCATACGGTGACTTCAAAATTCATTGTTAATGATTTTATTGTCATTAAAAACCCTGTTTTGCTCTGACACATGGTGGAGTGGTGCAGTTCATCATATGGCGTGACACCATGTCATTTGGTGTGACATTAAATAATGTCACAAAAAAAGACTTTATAATTGAAAAATCATTAAAACATCAATAGCACACAAAGGAAATGGTATCTGCAAGAACCTCAAGAATTTTGAGTGAGTTCTTACAAGAAATATCAGAATTAAGCTAAAATATCTGGTTACACTTAGGAGCATACTCCACCTTGACAAAATAACTTGTTAAATGTTAGGTTTTTCTTCTAAATATTCACAAGGAAATGTTGCATATCAAAGCAAACATGATTAAAATGTACAGTGACATAAATTAAAGTAGAAAAAAGTATCTAATTTTCATTTTATTTCAAATTATTTTCACGTCACAACATGACAAATTCACATATAAATATATATTTCACTTTTTTTTTTTGAAAAAAAAAAAATGTATATTAGTCAAGTTTAGAGATACAGCAACACATATAAACACTTTTTAGGGATGATATTTGAAGTTTTTTTAAATTCCTTTTTTTCAGACTTATTTGTCATCCACCCAAAAACAGAACATAAAAACACTGCAAATACAAATTCAAAATGCAAGTTTCACACCATTTTTGCCTTTTGTCCACACCACAATTGCATTTTTTGGGGGCCTGAAAGTGTTCCATAGTGGAATGATGACAACAGTGCCAAGAAAGTCTTACACCTCTCCTCTGTCTGGACAGGAAAATACTGAACCTTTTGAAAAAGCATGGCCACCCGGCCCCATCTCTAGCCTACACTGTCTTGTTTGATTGTCCATGAAGCTTCAGTCTCATACTAAAACCCATACAAGGACTAACTCTGGAACAGCTTCTGAGAAAAGTCATAGATCACTTCAAGTCAATTTCAAATTTATGTAAAACCATTAACAATAGACATTGTTTCAAAGCGCTTTATAGAACCCAAGCCCTGAATACCCTTGAACGAGCACAAGATGACAATGGCGAGGGAAAAACTCCCGATTCCTGAATCTTTTTTGCCAGAGAGCTGTACTGCTGCCTGATCACCAGCAGGTGTCAGTATGGAGTGGGGAGCTGGTGAACAGAGGAGAGAGTGAGCAGAGCAGTGGCCTGCATGCTTGCTGCCTTCTGGGCAGTTAGAAACAGCCTGTTCCAGACAGCAGGGAACAGACTAGGCTCTGCTATGGACCTGACCCAGTCTGTGTGTGTGTGTGTGTGTGTGTGTGTGTGTGTGTGTGTGTGTGTATGTGTGTGTGTGTGTGTGTGTGTGTGTGTGTGTGTTTGTGTGTGTGTGTATGTGTTTGTGAGTGTGTGTGTGTGTGTTTGTGAGTGAGATAGATAGATTGAAAGATAGATACAGATGGATAGAGAGGGAGGGAGTGTGTGTCGTGTGTTTGAATGTGAGAAAGAGAGACATAAATAGATAGATAGATTGAGAGACAGAGAGAGACGGAGGGAGAGAGAAAGAGCGTGTCTGTGTGTGTGTGTGTGTGTGTGTGTGTGTGTTTGTGTGTGTGTGTGTGTGTGTGTATTTGTCTGTCAGTTTGACCAAGGTGAGTGTATTTGTCTGTCAGTTTGACCAAGGTGAGTTCCTGTGTAACAGCAAACACTACAAGAACAGATGGCAGCTGGAAGCACAGAGAGATTTCAGAAACATGACAGATCACCTCAGACCCCCTGGTGCATGCTGGGATTGAGGTCAGCACTACCCCCCTTAATCCCACTGTTGGCCCTCACAGGGGTGACCCACAAACCCCTCAGGGTGCCACTGAGGACCCCAACAAGCCCGCACCCCCCTCAGGTCATGTCTTAACCTCAATCCCTGGGATCAGTCACTCACACAGAAAAGAACAGCACTACTGCACCCTGGAAACCATGATGCTGTATATACAGCCATGTACACAAACAAAAATACATCCAAGTGTGTGTGTGTGTGTGTGTGTGTGTGTGTGTGTGTGTGTGATGGGCTTACAGGACGGCCAGATTTGTATTGCTGTTGATCTACTTGCAATTCCCTCTTTGAACACACAGGGGCGCTCAAGCTCCATCCATCAAATCAGACCCATGGAATCTTATCAACCTGTCCAGGCTGCCAATCATTACTTTTGGCAACAGCTTGAAATATACTGCTATCCTCTGTCAGAGCCTGACCAGGCTACTCTTAACAGGGGTTCATTTAAGATTAATGTAAATACTATTAATAATATTTACCAATCCAATACTAGCAAGCATTAGTTTGTGAGTGATGAAGAGGATGCGAATATTGGAAAAAGTGTTGAGGTGTGAAACAATATCCATGAATGATGACCTAAGGTGCCCTAACCTGCTGGTGCACACAAGTATTCTGGGCCCTAATTTGAATGAGTGACAAAGATCTAGCTAATTTAAGCTAATTTAATACTATGCTGAATGAATTTCCTAACTTAACTCTGTGGATAAGACCTTAAGCGCACCAACATGCAGCATGCTAGCTATAGTTCATGCATGAGAACTTTGCTTGTGAAGAGGCTTTGCACTTTGCACCTTTTAAATTAAAGCCCTCTATCAAGTCATACTGTTGGTTCATAAACCAGACTGCCCAAATGAAGCCAAACTATTGCCTCTCCCTGGGGTATACAAACCTAAAATGTCATGGTCATATGCTATACTACCAAAGTGAATCTAATCCGCCCGAGGGTCATATGGTCATAG
>NW_027468859.1:13999212-14001712 GCF_046254945.1 Alosa pseudoharengus
TCGGCTAGGAAAGGGCCGGCCATTCATCTCTGTTTATGTCTGCAGGTCCAAGGGGCTTTAGAAGGTCAGGGGCTGAAAACGACGGCCATTTGTGTGTTTTTTTTTCTCAAGCGCATCTTTAGGTCAGGCTCCACTGCTACCAGAAGTCCGCTACAGACTTTTGGCCACACATATCTTAAGGCAATCTGTGATCTGTGTGATTTAGAGGCACTGGCACACCTTTAGCATTCACTCATACATACACACACACACACACACACACACACACACACACACACACACACACACATACACACACACACAGAGTATAAGTGTAAGTAACACATTTGCAGGTTCTCAGAAAGAAGGACAAACATGATGCAGAGGGACGATAGTGGAGGAGAGGAGAACAGAGGGAGTAGGAGAAGGATGAGAAGAGGAGAGGAGGAGAGGAGAGAAGGAAGGAAATGAGAAGGAGGATAAGAGCAGAGAGGAGAGGGAGAAGGAAATGAGAGGAGGAGAAGAGAGGAGAGGAGAGAGAGGAGAAGGAAAAGAGAGGAGAGGGGAGGAGAGGATGGGAGAGAGGAGAGGAGAGAAGAGAAGATCTGGGCTCTCTGATCTGAGCGTAAAAGAATACAACACATAAAATAAAAAAAACACATATCAGTGCTGAAGGACCCTCAGGCAAACGTCTGGACAGCTAAATACTCAGGACAGGGAACACTGAGCAGGCGACGCACAGAGACGTGACAGCTGACTCCTGCTCTCACTAGCACACTGGAAAGAACTAGGATGGATCCAGCCAGCATCTGGCCCAGGTCTGGGTCACAGGCGGCTGAGGGACGGCTCCAGTCCAGTTGCAATCCGGCTCCAATCCGGCTGCGATGAGAGGGATCTTAGGAACCGCCTGTCTCCACATCCCACCAAATCCAATTAGAATCATCCTTTAGATCTGAACACACATCCTCTTTCACACACTGCCTATATAGGCATTATCCCACCCCATCTCTCTCCCTCTCTCTCTCTCTCTCTCTCTCTCTCTCTCTCTCTCTCTATATCTATCTATCTATCTATCTATCACACACACACACACACACACACACACACATACACACTCAGACAAACACACACACACACACACACAAACACACACACACACACACACACAAACACACACACACATACACACACATACACACACACACACACAAACACACACACACATACACACACATACACACACACACACACACACACACACACACACACACACACACACAGGGGTAAGGTGAGAAAGAAAAAATGTTAACGAAAAGACAGACTGAGGAGGGAAGTACGTATGAGTGAGAAAGAAAGAGATAGAGGGATTGAGTGATAGAAAGAGAGAGCTGCAAAGTAATAAGTCAACAAGATGGAATAACGCTATGAAGACAAGAATGAGAAAGTGAGAGAAAGTCAGAGAGTCAGAAAAAGGCACTATCAGAGCGCATCGTCCAAATGCCCCGTGCCCTACTGTGCCACCTCTGTGTCCTGCCCATGCCACATGCCCCTGTCTCACCACCCTGGGTGACCCCTTGTGCACATGCCCTATGTGTTCCCTCCCCTTCACCACTCTTGGCCACTCATGGTCTCTCATGGTCTCTTGTGGTCAGACATATCTGCTTGGCTGCTGGCTGTTTTAATGATTTAGCCGTTCCAAAAAAGGCGTACTCGTCATCACATTTTTGAAGTGCCTGGATTCCTGCCCTGTTCTCAGTCGTGTAATCCATGTTTGGCTCTAAGTGGTCCAGTGCCCACCGTGCCCCCTCTGTGCCCTGTCCATGCCACCTGCCCCTGTGTCTCACCACCCTGGGTGCCCCTAGTCTGTATGCCCCTTGCCCACATGCCCTGTGCTCCCGTTACCCCACATGGCAAATCTTATGCCACCCATCTTTGGCTCCCATCTGGCCCATCAAGTGACCCAGTGTCCACTGTGCCCATTCTGTGCCCACCCCCTGCCCCCCGCTCACCTTCATGGGTGCGAGCTGGATGGGCGTGATGAAGGACGGGTCCACCATGGGCTTGGGCCGGTTGGCGGTGTCGGCCAGCAGACTCTGCCACTGCTGCGGCAGGCCCGTGAACTTCTGCTCGCGCGGGTCGAAGCCCGTGTGCACCCGGTGCTCGAAGTTGGAGGGCGCCGAGATCTCCAGACGCTTCTTCTTCTTCCCGAACATGGTGGAGAACCCCGACAGACCTGCAACAGCCGCAAGCCGCACGGCAGAGGAGGGAAAGAGAGAAAGTGAAAAAAGGGGCCTGTCAGGTCTCACCACCATAGCCCTATTTACACTGCAGGCCATCAGCCCAGGAACTTAAGCCCAGGAACTTTGGAGTAGGCTACAAGCACCAGGGCTAGAGTTCCTATTGCATTTAGATCATGGCCAATGAAACCAACTACCAGAATTGCAGCCACAGAGACACTGTGCAACATTTCCATAAACAGGTTAAAAAAAACATTACACATCAAACAGAGAGATCCTGCTTA
>NW_027468859.1:14014212-14016712 GCF_046254945.1 Alosa pseudoharengus
TGTGAGCTCTACTGGTCTCTGTGTGTATGTATTCCATGGACACAGCACAGAGTTTATTCCATACAGTTTGTCTTTCACTGCCACACTAGAGTGTGTATTTTATGTGGACATGTATTTCACAAAATATATGTCCTGCTCACAGGAGTGAGTTCATGTGTGTGTGTTTGTGTCCGTCTTTGTGTGTGCGCGCACGCGTGTGTGTGTGCGTGTGTTTGTGTGTGCATGGTGCATGTGTGTATTTGTGTGTCTGTTTATGTGTGTTTATGTGTGTGTGTGTATATATATATATATATATATATATGTGTGTGTGTGTGTGTGTGTGTGTGCTATTGGTCTGTCTTTGTAGTTCCATTCTGCCGAGGTGCCCATCTCCCACATACAGTAACCTCCACTGCCCTTCCCAGAAGCCCCTTGCTTTCTGACCCTCTCTCAGTGTCTGGTGTGACCCCTTGTCGAGGGGTCGTCTCTTTGATTCTGTGTGTCTCTGTCTCAGCCAATCACAACTGCTTTATCTGGACAAGGTCTTCACCAGCCAATCAGACATGCCATGGCTGAGCACGTGACAAGAGTAAACAACAAATATCAAAGACCAAACAAACAAATTGTTCAGAACAATTACACTCTTTTTTTATCCTCTTTCTTACATTTTTCACCTTGTGGTCATTTTGTTTAACAGATGAAAATGTCTGGTTCACAAGTTACTATTTTCAGAATAGCCTTCAATATTCTATACAGACCTTGTGTGTGCATTTGTGTGTGTGTGTGTGTACTGTGTGTGTGTGTGTACTGTGTGTGTGTGTGTGTTTGTGTGTGTGTGTACTGTGTGTGTGTGTGTGTGTGTGTGTGTGTGTGTGTGTGTGTGTGTGTGTGTGTGTGTGTGTGGCTGTTCTTTCTGAACGATAAAACAGAATTTGATATGCAGTGTGTTATGTACAGTGAGGAAACAGAGCAAACAGGAGAGTTCAGCTACATTACTCTGCTGGTCCGCTATCCTCTTATCTCCACACGTTATCCACACTGACTGCCTCCTCTCCACATTTAAGTCCGAATACATGACACTGACCAGTACAACGGTGTTATGTCCAGTTGTTTACTACACTGTTGTAAATACCCATGTACAGTCATCACTAACCATGCTCAGGGTTAAAGGCAGTTGCAACGACAATGACAACTTACTATTCCGTCCACCAAAAAAAAACGTGAAACCACAAGCTCACAGCTTACCTGGAATAAGATTCATAATTCCACCTGAGATACGTGCCGGGCGGGGAGAAAGGAGAGGAGAGAAGAGGAGAGGAGGAGAGGAGGAGAGGAGAGGAGGAAAGGCAATCACGCCATTCTCTCTGTGGGCCTGAGAGAGCATTCACAGTAGACAGTCACAGTGCACAGACTAGGCCGATGGTGGGGTGGGGGGTGAGGGGTGTAGCCACCCAAAAGCGCATTCCTGGGGTGGGGCGGGCGGGTCGGAGTGGGGACGTGGTGCGACCCCCAGTACCAGCCAGCCGGTCGGTCGGTCGACCTGCCGGGGAAGTCAGCCGTGATGCAGCGCGATGAGTCCGATAACGGCACGCGGAGCGGAGCGCAAATCGAAGCGCCAGGCGAAAAAGTGCCGACGGCAGCAGAAACCGCGGCAGAACAGGGGGCAGACGGGCTCAACTAGGACAGCCAGGCTCAATGGACGGGGCACAACAAGGGCAGCGTGGGCAGCTCTCTCTTCCTCACACACCATCTCCCTCTTCCTCTTCCTCATCCTCTGCTCCCTGCTTCATCACTGCTCCGCTCCACTCTTAAGATTCCAAGGCTCTCACGCTGCTGTGATTCCTCTAGCTCTAGTGTGTGTGTGTGTGTGTGAGAGAGAAAGAGAGAGAGAGTGTTTGCGTGTGAGAAAGACAGAGGGAGTGAGAGGGAGAGGAAGTGTGTGTGTTTGTGTGTGCGTATGAATGTCAGTGTTTCTGCTTCCTCACTCTAACTGGAACACTGTGCCGCCTCTAAATGCACACACACACACACACACACTTGTGTGTGTATTTCCACACAACATCCGGCCTCTGACAAACAACCCAACAGCATGCACACACATACACACACACACACGCACACACACTCATACTCTCTCTCTCTCTCTCTGTCTTCGACCAGCCTTTTCTCTTTCTGTCCTTCCTCTCTCTGTCCTTCACTCTCACTTTCTCTCTCTCTCTCTCACTCATTCACTCTCTCTCTCTCCCTCTCTCTCTCTATTTCAGTAGGAGAGAGTGGAGAAAACAAGCAGCGCCTGTGAGAGACAGCTTGTGAAAGAGAGAGAGGCAGCTGCTACTGTCACTAACTCAAGTGTGCATGTGTGTCTTTGTGTGTGTGTGTGTGTGTGTGCGTGCGCGTGCGCACGTGTGTGTGTGTGTGCATGCATATGTGTGAGTCCTTGTGTGTCATTATGCATCTGTGTACAAGCACTTGTGCATATGTCTGACCATGCAATGTGCCTTCTTGTGTGAGTGACTGGGAG
>NW_027468859.1:14021712-14024212 GCF_046254945.1 Alosa pseudoharengus
GGGCTAAAAGGCTCTGCTCCTAAAAGCCACCCCTCAACCTAACCCAATCCCTGTGTAATTCGACAACATGAATCTTTTAGCGTTTATTTCTCTCTGCCCCCCCCCGATCTCTCTTCTCCACTGTTCTAATCTCCGTGGTGTAGACAGATGACTCATGTACTGTTGCACAAAACAAACGCCTCTTTAAGGAGCCCTCTTCTCAAAGCTGCTTTGTGTCGCCGCTCTGTTCTGCTTGCTTTGCTTTGATTTGTTTTATTTGTGTTCTTCCTAATGAATTGTAGCCATGATGTGGCAAGGCGGCCCGATAGCGAGCGTGTATCCCGAAGCCTGACTCATCAGTACCGTGGACGAGCAGTGGTCAGGGAGATCCCTTACAGTTGTCCTGCTTTCCTCCAGGCTCAGATTGTTTACAACAAAGGCATCATCATGGAACACAGTAATGTCTTATAATGTTATATAATGTTTGTTTGTTTGTAATGAGGATGTTATGAAACATTTGTTTGCCTTCGAGCAGAGCCTTCAATGGTGTAAGTGTTGTTTATTACTGAAAAACAATTAGAATACATCCCAAAAAACAGCCAGTACATAAAACCAAATAAGTCCTAATGGCGATCTAATGAACTCACCGCAATACAGGGCTTGGTTTAATGGTCATCTGTAGTCCCCTGACAGAAAGACCTATACAAACACATCAAATCAACACCTCACGCTAAACCACCAAATACTTGAAAACAAACACCTTACAGTAGGCTAAACTATCATAAAGATCAGAACCTACACTTTACAGGAGCCTAAACCCCCGCAAACATCTAAACCAAAACCTTACAGTAGGCTAAACCACCATAAACATTAGAACCAACATCTAAACGGGACCTACAGGCTAACTAGTGTAACCCACGTCCAGTGAATTATGGTAAACCAGCTAGGCTAAGCCACAATGAACTAGTACTAGTAGGAGCACATAAACACACACACACACACACACACACACACACACACACACACACACACACACACAAACACACACACACACACACACACATATATAGTATATACAGAAACACTCTGTGCTCTTTGCTGTGTGTGGTGAGGTGATAATCAGAGAGTCCAGTGGGTTGTGGGGAGCACAGGCTAGTGAGGTGTGCAGTGCACTGAGGTGGGTCTCCCATGAGACATCCCCTGTGGGCATCAGATGGAGGGTGTGTGTGCATGTGTGTGTTTGTGGTGTATGTGTGTGTGTGTGTGTGTGTGTATGTGTGTGTGTGTGTGTGTGTGTGTCTGTGTGTGTGTGTGTGTGTGTGTGTGTGTGTGTGTGTGTGTGTGTGTGGAGGCTGGAGCAGCTGAGGTAAGAGCACTACTATAGGATGAAACAGGCCCACGCACCACATACAGATAGACAGGCCTCCCACACAAAGGTGCCTACACCCTGTAGCGCTAAATGAGCTTTAATAACAGGCTCCTGTCTGTGTGTGTGTGTGTGTGTGTGTGTGTGTGTGTGTGTGTGTTTGTGTCTGTATGTGTCTCTGTGTGTGTGTGTGTGTGTCTCTCTCTCTTGCTCACTCTCTCTCTTTCTGTGTGTGTGTGTGTCTCTCTCTCTTGCTCAGTCTCTCTCTTTCTTTGTGTGTGTGTGTGCATACCTACTAAGTGTGCATAATCTGCGCGTAATGTGTGTGTTTGTGCATGTGTTTTAATCAGATGGTAGTGACTGATTCCCTAAGGCATTGCGTAACTTTGAACAGAATTGCACAGGGTCAACAACCCCCCCCCCCCCACACACACACACACACACACACATGGAGAGAGAGAGAGTGAAAGAGAGGGAGGGAGGGATAAGGAGAGAGATTGAGATGGAAATGGAGAAAGAACAGAGAGGAGGAAGAAAGAGAAAGAGGACGGAAAGGGAGAATAAGAGAGAATATATATGGAGAACAAGGGAATGATGGAGATGGAGAGACAGGGCGAGATGATGATGAGGAGGAAGTGAGAAACAGAGTGTGTATGAGAGAGAGAGAGAGAGAGAGAGAGAGAGAGAGAGAGAGAGATCTTGCACTGAGAGGACTGTAGGTGTTGAGTGTGAGGACGAGAGCGATAGTATGTGTGAGAAACGCTGTCCACATTCCAGACCCTTTAGTATCTGAGCTCTGTTTGGCCTCTTGTGAATTAGCTTATTATACAAAGCTTATTATACATCACACACGCACACACACACACACACACACACACACACACACACACACACACACACACACACACACACACACACACACACACACACACTCAAATACATATGCATACACAAGTATATACAAGTATATACAAGTATATACAAGTACACAACATCATGTGCCTACTCTCTGACCCCCAGGCACAAACCCTACACTGTACACTTACTCACCGATACACGCCTTCATACACACATACACACACCTATGTACACACAGATACACACGCCTGTGTGTACACACACAGATACACACGCCTGCGTACACACAGATGAACT
>NW_027468859.1:14029212-14169212 GCF_046254945.1 Alosa pseudoharengus
TCCCAGATGGATGAGTGGAGCTAGGCGGAACGAAATTCATCTAGCGACAGTCAGGATAACAGTTGTCTGCAAATGTTTATAAACACATACCAAAACAGTCTGAGGTGGTGCTCTTCTTGGTGGATGCTGGACTGAGGGTTACCATTTGAATCAAACTATTTATAATGTTTACACAAAAAACATTGAAATCTAAAAGTTAAAAGACTGAGTGATTGAGTCAATCACTGTCTGGTGTGAATTTTACTACACATGAACTTGACATTTCACATTACTTAACTTGACTAGGTGTTGTGTTACAGAAATAGTCTCTCGAAGAGTGTAACTACAACAAGTGTAAGAAGCGTATGGCATTCTAGTTAAAAAATCCTGCAACAGCACTTTAGTACTCTCTAGTTAGGTAACGCTAAGCCCCTATCTAATTATGGTCTTTAACCATAACTTTAGTTTCACTGATCTTTCAAAGCATCAGTTTGTTGCAAGCTCATTATCACTTCATGTATTACACTACTGGCTAGTCGAGTTATATGGCAACGAGGAATATGAAATGTAATGGGAGGCTAAATGTTCTTTTTTGTTATGTTATATGTCATAACATAACATTATGTTTTTGTCTTTGGTTATAGTTGATGTTGATGTAATTATGGATGCTGTTGTGGGATTTATGTGCTAATTCTGCCACCATTGTGTTGTTACTGGTAGCATACAGGTCAGTGTTAGATGTGTTTCCCACTAAAGTAGCTCAGACTGCCGTGTAGACTCTTCTGTCTCATATGATGAGGGTTAATTGTAGTCTGTGTAAAACGAGCCAGCAAAATCATGTGCAGCGGTGAACCTACATAAAAAGAACAATGGCCTCATACACAAACCATTTTTATGAAGACATTTGTTCTTAAAACCCACTTACACAGTTTTTTTACGAAGATTCTGGCATTCACCAATGCTTTCCTATCTGGGATTTGTTCTTAGATAAGAATAGAATCCACTCACAAGCACTGGTTTACTTGACTTTTATCTCAATTTATATGCACATGACCCTGCAGTGTAATGTCCTTTTATGGGGACTGACTGGGTGTTTACCTAGGGTAATTACTGTAAGAACAACTGGCACGCCCCATCAACGTAAGAAGAAATGGGATTCTGCATTATAAGATCAAAACCCCAAACAATTTTGAGTTTTAATTACACCTTTTGGGTTTTCATAGAATCTTCCTCAGAACCAATTTCAGACAATTCTGAGGAAGATATTTGTGAATGACTTTTTATTGCTGCTATATAGCTATGATTTTTTTCATTATGTTTTGTTATGTTATGTTAACACCAATGTTGTTATTGCTATTGTCGCAACTCGATGACCATGATAGAAGTACAGAAGTATAGAAGTCAGTCAGTTATGTTTGTCACTGAAGCGGCTGAGACTGCAGACTTATCCACTAGGCTAATTGTTGTGATTGTAAAATAGAGACACGGGCCTCTACAATCATGTGACAGCAGAGCCTCCATAAAGACAGGAAATGAGAGCTCTCTCTGCTTTTACATCTGCTGTAAACTCTATTGCTTATTTCACAAGATAAAAACCTCATCTATCCTGACATTATAGAACTGGCACAATAATGAAATTGCATTTATATTTTACAAGTGTTACAAGTGAGTCAACTGCCAGTCCTTCGCAGAGTGGAGCACTCGTTTGAGTTTTGTCCTTTTTTGTAGAAATGCATGTGGAACAAAAATTAACTTATTTTTCTTGTTAGTTTTAATTAGAACGGAAAAATCATAGAATGAGAAGCGCACTTTTTTCCATGAAAGATTTTCATTTTAACAAATGTCAAGGGATGAAATGCTTTCAAATGACAAAACACATCAAGATATGAGGACAAGGTGCTTTCATCCGTGGCACACGAATGCATACGCACACCTCTGAATCTCTTCCAAAACCTGCTCACACACACACACATACACACACACAAACTCACTCTCACATAGATACACCACTGTATCTCCTTCAAAAACACACACACACACACACACATACACACTCCCAGCTGCACTGATTATCTTTATTCTGTGCTGAGCCCGTTGGCAGTGAGCCACACACGTTTTAAAGTCTTTGATCTTTTTTTCCTTCCTCTCTCTCTGTCTTTCTCTCTCTCTCTGTCATTCTCCATCTACTCTCCTTTGGATTATTACACAATACCCACCATAGCGTCCCTTCTTTCACTGCATTATCCTCTAATAGCCAGCACAAAATGTCACAATATCTCCCATTATTACACAATAGCATGCGAAAAACGAAATGTCTTAGAAAAGAGAAATTCTTACTGTAAATCTTACTGTAATAGATTTTAGAGTTACAGTTTCTTTAGGCCCACTGTCAC
This sequence comes from Alosa pseudoharengus, assembly GCF_046254945.1. Taxonomy (NCBI): domain Eukaryota; kingdom Metazoa; phylum Chordata; class Actinopteri; order Clupeiformes; family Clupeidae; genus Alosa; species Alosa pseudoharengus. Next base: position 14,031,585 of record NW_027468859.1, read on the forward strand.
CAGTAATGATTACTACAATGATTTAAGTATCGCTCTACTGTTAATATGAATGACAACGTCCATACCACATACTTTATCAATGGTATGTTGTTGGGGATCATTGTTAGAGTGATTTTGAGAACGATAGAACGTTGATGGCCGATCAGAATCCATCGTATTTTAGACTTCACAAACATGAGGAGAAAATTTCCTTATCGTTGTTCAGTGTGGACGGTCATATCGTTATAGTTACAGTTGTTTTTATAGTAATCGTTACTGGATCGTTTTGGATGGGCCTTTACTGTAATAGTTTCTACATGATGAATATGACTCCACTGTACCAACTCAGAGTGACAGGGAGATAGTATTGTATCTCAGGGTTCAGTTAGTCCTGCATTTTGTCTCCATTTGGATCACCTCGTCCGAGTTGTGCACTTGGTATGCACACATTCTACGCATGTTCCAGCCACGTTCAGCAAACATTCTGTGCATATTTCTTAGAGACGTTCTACAAATGTTCTGAACATGTTCTGTAAACTCACAAGCCTCAATATTCTACTTGACTGGCAAACTGACTGCACAAACTGCAGAACTTGGCTCCAATCCAGAAGGGATCTGAACTGAACCAGATCAGTCAACCAGTATCTGGGAGAGCCCTTCACATAGCCACACACACACACACACACACACACACACACACACACACACACACCACCAGCAGCCATGGATGCAGAAGATTGGAGATTTAGAGGAACTTGAGAGATGCTATTGAATTGGGATATTATGGAGTCACGCAGAAGACATACTACCCTTGGCCCAGTTCTGGTCCTGATCTGGGTCTCATTTAACCTTGATCTGTTCTAGATTTGGCCCTGTATGGGGCAGAACCGGGCCCAGATCAGTTTCCAAAAGGGCCACTCTGATCTGGCCCTGATTCTGGTCTGATGTGGCCCTGATTCTGCTCTGATGTGTCTCTGGTTAAGCTAATATGTGGAGTGAGTTGAGCTGTCTGTTAGTGTGAGTGTCGCTCCTGCTGGTTGGCTGCAGTGCTCCTGCCAGGCCTCCACAGCTGGGCTGTTAGGGCAAGGCTTTCATCTATTCAGGCAGAGCATCTGGACCATACATCTCTTATGATGTACACACGCGAACACACACACACACACACACACAATATACACATTGATACACACATATCCTCACACTAAAGCACACACACCCACACTCACACATACAGACACATCCAGTACATAAGTACACACCCACACACACCCAAAAATAAACATATCTCACACACACACATACACACACACACACATACAAACACACACATATATTGCACACCAACAAATCACGTGTCATCTACAGATGATATCTAGCATGCATTGAAATGTGTGGGTGTAAGGGTGTCAGTACTTAGCTGGAGTCAACTGCTTTTTCATCTCTACTCTATGTACTGTTTGCTGTGTGTCTGTTAGCATGTTTGTGTATGTCTGTCAGTAGGCGAGAGAAAGAGAGAGAGAGAGAGAGAGAGAGAGAGAGAGAGAGAGAGAGTGCATGTTAGCATGACAGGGTGTGTGTTTGTGGGGTGTGTGTGTATATGTGTGTGTGTGTGTGTGTGTGTGTGTGTGTGTGTGTGTGTGTGTGTCTGTCTATAAGGGGGCGGTGGCCAACTGTGTGCACATCCCTTGTGGGGTTAAAAATAATGACCAGATTTCGACTCTATGACCGCCTGGCTCACCCAAGTGAAGACACGCACACAGGCCATCAGCCTCAAATGCTTAATCTATCTGATGGTCAATCACCACCAGAACCACTCCAAATTTAGGCCAGTGTGTGTCAGAGTACAGTGTATGGATGCATACAGTACATGTCTTTCTATGTGTGTGTGTGTGTGTGTGTGTGTGTGTGTGTGTGTGTGTGTGTGTGTGGACACTGGTGGATAAATAGCTTGCACTGGTAATAATGGGCTTTAATAGCTTTAAACAGCTGCCACAGACATACTGTATTACCAAAGGCCACTTAGACATTAGTAGTAGTCACCATTAGAGCACTCACACCACTCAGATCGCTCCTATAGACTATAGTGACTTCCTCCACTCCTAAGCCTGAGCATTTAGGTGACTAAAAACTCCTCATGCATGCAGGGCAGACTGCATGTAGGCCAGAGAGTGACACCACGCGCGGATGACCACATCCCCTCTCTCACACCCACAGGCTCCTAAACTCACACTGAGGGGAGGTTCGTATTTACATGCATGTGGCGTGTACCGCTCTGCTATCCTCCCTGTGATTAAACATGAGGCCTGGAGTAGCCTGCGGGTCACAACGGACAGTCATGGTGACCTAAGATGAGTATCCAAGACTAAAGAGACAGACCAAACCATGACTGGCTACAGTCTGGGTATAATGTAGGAAAGCTCAAATGTTTTACAGGAAGTGTTGCCTCATCATCTCTACCAGACTAAGGAGAATAGGCTCTATGCATGACTCCATTTTGGATTTGCTTCCTACTGGGCAATCAACTTCCTGTTTACACTGTACAGGCTATGACAGAAAATAACAGATTACTGGCCTCTAAGTTTTAATATTGTAGGCTATTGCTAGTTGATCACCATAGCTAAAGTTATGTAACCAGTTCAATGACATAAGTTGCTTGATTAAGCTAAAGAACATTTTAAACTCTTTTCCGTGCTGGAGTGAGTGGCACACATTTTCACAAAGTCGGTCTACATTAGACGCGAGACACGGTTTTGAAGACAATGACTATAGAAAAGAGACATATCTGCCAATGTATTAATGTAAACAGGAAGTTGATATGCCAGTACAAGCCAATCCAAAATTGAGTCGTGCATGGAGTGCATAAATAGAATACACTACATGACTTTTTCTTCTTATTTTATGATATCCATGGTTGATAGAAATGGTTTCATGGCACAGAGTCAAAGAGATCAGTGAGTGTTTATTTGTTGTGTTCCTTGTTAGTGGGAGTACTCATGTACTCTGTAAGGGCCGTTTACTGTCCGAGGCCTTGATGGGTACGCTAACGTGCTCACCACTTCCATGAGGCCATGTATTGGTCTGGGGAGGTCAGGCTCTTTGCTCAGTGTCTGGGGCCACCTGTGACCCAGGACAGTTCTCGGAGAGGGCGAGATGATGCACTATCGGTGTGCTGCTGACCGTGTGTGATAAATTCGCCCTGAGACTGTATACGTGGAGTTATTTTCATTTTGATTTACGATAAAATTATTTTTACCCTTACACTTTATATCCTGTAATTTGGCAGGCGCTTTTATTCAAAGTGACTTACAAGTGAGGTACATTGCCAATTAAGGTAGAAAAAAAAACATCACAAGCAAACCACATTTCATTTGTGTTAGACTTTCTCCTCTCTGCCAGATAGAAGTGAGAAAGGGAAAAATAAAATAAGCTATTGATTCCATTGCAGGTGATTGACAGGCATGTATTTCTAGAGCATACTCACTGTACTGTACATACTAGGAACAATGTTGCAGAGCATGTGAAGCTAACCGGCTCCTTCAAGTGCAGTGATGTGGTAGCTGTGGTATGTATAGTGTTTATATTCCGTAAGTCACTTTTGACAAAAGCGTATGCCAAATTCCATAACCATAACCATAGTTAACCATGGATGATTTGTTCTGTAAGTCACATTGGACAAAAGCGTATGCCAAATTCCATAACCATAACCATAGTTAACCATGGATGATTTGGTTTAATAGTGGTTGTGTTTGGGCTGGGATGATGAAAATCATGTCCTGTGTTTCCACTGGAGACAAGTCTGTCTCTATTACTTATACATAAACTCTTAGCATATATATATACACACACAGATTATATATTCAGTAGCACATGAATACATTTATTCACCCACCCAGCCACATACACCTACACCAACACCTACACCCACACCCACACACAGCCATGCATACCTGACATCCAATACTAACTAACATTTAGAGCAGATTGTTAGCCACCTAGCAATGATTTGTAATATTCAGTAACACACTGTTAAACACTCACTAATGCACCTACCGTGATGCAAATGGCTCTATTTTGACTTGGTTCCATGAGGGCCTCTTTAAACACCATGCTCTGAGATGTAGCTGTGGTACACTACTGCTACCAGGATCCAGACCAACCAGGATCACTCAAAGGCCATTGAAAGGAGGAGGACATATTCCTTTGATTTCCACCGACCAAGACCTTTGCGGTGCTGCTGAAAGCATTAAGACAGCGTCGCCGCCACACTCTGAGGTCTCTCTCAGCATCAACAAAAGATGGTTAATTATAGAGGGGAGACTCACGTGCCACCATGTTCAAACCACAGCGCTCGCTAACATGTTCTCTGAACGCTCAGGCTGCAGTTTGAGCGGCCCGCTATTCAGAGAGCTCTTCAGAGAAACCCAGAGAGTCTACATCTGGGAGGGAGGTACACTGTATCAGCAGCACGAGGTGATCATACACAACAGCTATTCAGAAACCACTTCAGAGGAACCTGAAAAAGGCCAGACCTGGTAAAAATTACAGCCCACAACCATGAGGGGAGATGGAGTGCAGCAGCTATTCACATTCTGATGAAACGAAAAGAGCAATAAATCTCCTCATTTGTTTCCGAAAGTAGCCCGCCTTCCATACGGGACTAAACTTATGGTAGGCATTTCACTGTGTTAGCATGAGGTGATTGTATGCAACAGCTACTGAACTAAGAGATATAAATCTCATAATTTCATTTCAAACCCAGCAAGCCTTCGGTCTGGAGCTTAACAAACTGTGGATAAGGCATTTTTAATTAAAGAGTGGGGATGAAATGCATACAAGCCATGTTGTCTGGACCCAAATTCCATGCTCCTGAAATAGCACAGCTGCAGTCCAGCTAAATGCCTTTAAACACCATTAAGCATTCTCTGTGGGAGTCTAGCTAGGACAAGACCAGTACTGCCGGCCTTCTACATAAGCCTGCGATCGGAGAGGAGTTGAGGATAGAAACTTCACAAGTGGATGTGTAGGAAGAGGGGATAGAGGAAAGAGGGGAGTGCATCATAATCCCCAAAATGTTCTCCATTCAAAAGCAGCATCTGAAAGACGGCTCAAAACTGCTTCTTGCAGTGGCTATCCTACACGACACGCATCAAATCAGCATGAATCTCCATTCAAAACAGCATAGGTCACAGTCCAGTCAACACTATCACTCTTAATGAGTGGTTATTGGAGTTATTGGTAAGTCCGACTCGGTTTGTGTGGCTTCTGCTCCTTACTGACAACATACTGTTGCATGCAAAAAAATATTAGCTTTTTTTCTTCAAAAATCATACTGTATATCTAATCTTTTACAGCTCACACATGCACCTCCAAGCAAACATCCATCTGGTAGCCATGAGTGGACATGTTTCCTATGGATGTCTCCCTTAAGCCAGGGCTGAGAAGCTTCTGCATCTGCGCCTCCCCTTCTCCATGGCTGCCATTAAATATTTATATATTTAGCTGAGGCATTTATGCAAAGACGCTTACGCTACAGGGGAAGATATGCTGGCTTCACTTCACTTCCACTTTGCATGCTCAAAGAGTCCCACCATTTACTATTCAGCTACATGTCCATGTGGTAAAGATAGGCCAAGGGTCCGTGCCAATGTCTGATGCATTTATCTTACATTTAAGTGGTCTTTTTGGAATAGAACTGGTTGAATAAAATAAATGCAGATCGCCACCACACCCAAGAGCCAAAATCAGTCTTTTACACACTCCCATACACACAGGCACACACACACACACAGACAGACAGACACACACACACACACACACACACACACACACACACAAAACACACGTACACACAGACAGGAAGTTGAGCTGTATCACCTTCAGCTAGTCATCTAGTCATCTAAGTGTGACCCTAATGGTGGTGTGTCCATACGTCCACCTCTCTGTCCTTCATTTCTATCTTTTATTTATTTGTTTATTTAGTAAAGACAGTGCATATGGACATCAGCATAAATACACAATGTAAATATGCCAGAATTAGCACAATAGCTATTTCACCTGTTGTCTGTTTAGCTTAGCTGTGTCCATATGACCCCTTGACAATCTCTAAATGTAACAGTGTCTACGTGTCCTCTGCCCTCCATTCCAAGTGCGTCCATCCTGTTTCTGTCCTTCATTTGAGCTGTTTGCATATGTCCCGCTGACTGTACCTCAGCTTCACTGTGTCCATCCATACAATCCCAAGTCTGTCCATCAGTTTAACTGAAACATGTGTGCTGTAATATCCAGTCTCTGATCAAATTTAAGGAAGGGGGGGGGCACAGTCACACTGATGGTGTGTGTGCCACACTGATCTGCCAGGTACACCAGTAAAGACTGACCACAGATTCATACCAGAACAAAGCAGGATCTGGGACCGTGTCAAGTCAAATCTACGATACACATCAGGAGACTGACCCCAGCCCAATACACCAGACCAGATTCACAGGACACAGCCGAACACAATAGATCAGATTCACAGGACACAACGCAACACAGTAGATCAGATTCACAGGACACAGCCGAACACACTAGACCAGATTCACAGGACACAGCCCAACACAGTAGACCAGATTCACACCAGAACCACACCAGATGAGGTCCAGACCAGCACAAAGTCAGGGCCAGACCAGCGCCAAGTCAGGGCCACTGTCATCTGCAGACCTGGGGTAGCTACTGAGGTCCCTGAGCTCAAATGAATGGATGACACTTACACTGCACTCATCAGTCTATAAAACAGATGCAAGAAAGGCACACATGCTAGGCTTCACACATACACAGTAAGAGTCCCACGCACTGGGCTTTGCCTACACTATCTATCCCAGATCCAGGCATATGTCAGCCTCTGACCTGGGTCCACATTGAGGCCTGTGAGGTCAGGTCAGTGAACAACACTACACCCTTCTTGATGTAACACATATATTGTGTCTAAAAACAGCCCCCCACAAGGTCCAACAGATGGTGCAGGGACCAGTTGTTTACACCCGATCCTGGCTGGATTCAGAGCGGATCTGTTCCACTGACCCATGCTGACCCGTATGGGCATGGCTCAGGAGGAGCACTGCGTGCCCCCAGCTCACTGTGGAGGGTTGAGTGAGTGTGTGTTCCTGTTTCACTGTGGAGGATGAGTGTGGTTTTGTTTTGTTTGTGTCGGCAGCAGCGATGGCAGAGTGGAGCAGAGCATCAGAAACGAGAGCATAAGGCCAAGCCACCACCACAGCCTCGCCGGAGCGGAGTCATCCCTCGCCAGGGGCACACAGACACGGCTGACCTCATCGCCCCCCCCCCCACACACACACACCCCAACCCCTGCTACCCTCCTCCCTCTCCCTACCCGACATTTGTCACGTTCGGCCCCCGGACATGCTCGGCTGCAGCGGCACAGAGTCGAGCAAGCGGGCACAGGCAGGCAGGCTGGCTGGCTATTTTAATCGCAGTACAAACACAGCAGCGTCCAAACCTCTACTGAACCATACTGAAGCACTGCAACGCAAACCAGAGACCCCTTCTCCCTCTCTCTCCACTCTCTAGCCCCTCACCCTCCCAACCCAACCCAACCCTGTCGACCCTGAGATTACTGAATGTCTGCTTCTCCACTGCTACTCTGCTGTGACTGCTAGCACTGCTGCTACCAGTCCACCACTGCAGAGCTGTGCTATGCATGCTAGCACTACCGTACTGTGACTGCTAGCCTGTCTGTTTCCAGTCCTCCACTGCTGCTGAACTGTGCTCTGCCTGCTAGCACTACTGTGCTGTGCATGCTAGCATTATCTGTCTTCAGTCCTCCACTGCTGAGCTGTGCTGTGATGTGTTGATCTGTGGTCTGACTGCTAGCACAGCTACTGTCCTGTTTCTCCCCTTGCTCCTGCTGCCCTCCTTACCTGCTTTGCTTCAGGATGTGGGTCATTAAAATGCTATTCCTTCGCCTCTGCGCTTATTGACCCCCAGTTCCTGCCTAGTCCAAAGCTCAGCCAGTAAAGAGTGTCCCATGACACGCTAGCCTATGTGCTTCTGATAGCTTTATCAGAGAGCCAGTAGCACTGAGATAGGACAGCTGTGGCCTGAATGATCAATGCAAATTACCCAAAGACCATCTAATCATGAGTGGGCTAGTCACTGTTATCTTAACACTTTCACAATTCTATAAAGTATTGTGAATAAAAGCAATATTTCCTCTGTGGCCTTTTGATACACTTCTTGGGCACAGCTGAAGCAAGACTGGAGACTGAGAATTAACCCATTTGTCTTATCAACCAAGACATGAGCTCACAAGACAGACTTAATCTAATTTTGTCAGTCAGTGTGCCATGCCATGCCCTGGTGGAAGAAACTCCTTGTAATTCGGAGGACCCCATCAACAAGTCTTAACATCATATACCACCCTCCCCCTCGCCCCGCCAGTATCCAGAAATAGTCTCACTTTGGGCACACCAGCGCAAAATATTCGAGCGGGTTAACACTTCAAAGGTTAGTGTACGAATGAATGGATAGGCCTATCCTTGACGCTTTGATCACTATGTAAAGCTTTCGCGTTGCGCTCATAATTTTTCAACAGTTTGGGAAGCTGGATTGGCTTAAAGGAAACAGGCCGACGTTTCGGTGGCCCTCCACGGTCTTCCTCTCCCCCCCCTCTTTCTCTCTTCCTCGCCGGCTCACTTTTCTCTGTGAAGTGGCGAGGACGGAGAATGGTGCAACTGTGATCGCGTTATTGAATCAAGGCTTTTGGCGACACCAGGGCACATGACCTTAGTTAACAGAACGGAACATCATATCTACATAGACGGGGCTGCACATACCAAACTGATAGCTCCAGGCGTGCAAGGATCAAACAGCTATGCGAGGCATGTCGGGTTCTAAGCCCCCTGCCTATGGCCTGAACAAATATTTAAAATGAGTCCAGATTATCACAACTATTTGAATGTTACTTGATTAACATTCGGTGCATTATTAATAATAATGTATTATTGTTATTATTATTATTATTATTATTATTATTATTATTAGCTAGACACAGGTGGAGATCCACTTTGGTGTTGTTTGCCCTATCCTTCATTAGTAGCATTTGTGAGTGAGGAGGATGTAGTAGCCTAACTATGGCACTGTTAATTTTCCTCTCCCAGTGTTTGCTCACGTTGGTAATCCAGTAGCCTACATATTGAACTTGATAACTTGCCATCTCTTCACGCCTAGTGCCGACAGCAACTACAGACGTGCAGATTTGATAACCTATACGACCACGGCGGGTTACATGAATCAGAACATCAGATGACAACATGATGAGATTTGTCCTTAACGCCTTAAAACCTCGCGGCAGCCTTCCATTTCCCAGCCGCTTATTTAGTTGCCTGTACTGTAAAGCTACTGTACTCAATTTTGCTCGGCAGAAAAATCGGAGAAAATGCAGAAAATAAGCGGTCGAACAGGGAGATGCGCACTCCCCCTTCAACACCAAGGACAGCGGTCGATGCACGTAGGCTAATGGCTATGATGGCAGCCCCCAAACTGCACATAATATTAGTTTTCGAGCAGCTTTACAGGGAAGCACAATCAGGTTGTCAGCGATATGTGTGGTTAAAGTGTTTAAGCCGATGAATGCAAGTAAGCCTTGGCGAAGCATTTCACTGTTGCAGGAGGCAAATTAATGCACAAGACAACATTGCATTTCACTGAACAGAAGAACGCCTTGGTGCGCTAAACGGAAAAGAAATCAACGTACCTGCTTCCGCTGGTCACTTCCTTACATGTCCCCTTAGTGATTTGTCTCAAGCTGCTCTTTAATTATTGTGGTGGATACCGTTATGTGGCCAGCGCCATGTCACCAGTCTCCAGTATGCGTTTTACAATCCGGTATGAATGCGAAGATAGGGCGCTACATCCGGGCTGTTTTGAAGCAGAGCTTCGGGGCAACAAGCGCCTTCAGGAACCGAAGCGGAGCACCTGAGTTGGACCAGGCGGCGCTGTGATAGACGAGCAGAGAGAATCAAATAAGGCTACACATATATCACACACTGTGCACTTGGTCGCTTGGACAGCGCAATAAAACTCCGCTTGCAATCACAGATGGGTGTAGACAGACTCCTCAAGCCTCGGCGTTTTGGTCCACTTGACAAGCTTTTTTAAAACGCGATGGCTGCATTCTGGCCTAATGGCGAAATAAACGATGCGCTGCAAAATACGTGATTTATTACAGCTCTATTTAGTAGATTCATCAAATTACTGTGAAATTGCAGATGGACGAAAGCCAGTCTGACCTAATTCCAAGCGCGCATCGCCTGTGTAGGAGCTGTTATTCGATTCCTTGAACAAATGTAATAACGATGGGTGTAGCGCATGAAATATTGATGTGGGCTCGCTTGGATGAACTGAATTTGCACTGTCAATAAAGACATCGGAAGTGTTACACCACTGACGTCGGCTAGATGAAAGCAAAACAATGACGACACACAGCAAGATAAAATGTAGCGCATCACCAGCAGCCTACTCCAGCACAGTCTCTCTTTCTCACACACACGCGCACTCAGCTTTCACAGATCGATTCCTGCTTTAGGAAACAGGTTATAGACAGACAGTGGGGAATGAAACCATATACATAAACCTATTTCAGCCCTATGTAAGCTACATAGCAGAAATAGACGCGTAATTCTCTCAAAATGCTGCAATTCGTTTTCTAGAGCAGTTATAGCCTCGAATTCAGTGGGCATTTTCGAATGGAATAAATACATTTAAACGGTCAGAAGTCAACTCAAGCTGTCTGTTACACTTCATTTTGTGCAGGCTTAACCTGCACTTTCAACATAGCTTTACCCAAATACCTAATAAGGCGTATATTTCCCATATGACAGCTGGGTTTAAATGCCTAAATTCTGATTGCATATGGGCCAATTCCTTGCACGTTCGAGTGGAACGATGTAGACCTACTAATATGGTTGCAGGATTGTAAAGTCTTCTGGACTTCGAGAATGAAAGATACTGAGGGATCTGTACGTAGGCTATAGGCTTTAAAAGCTAGGACCTTGATATTCAGGCAGGAGGGTCAGCGACCCGACCCCAATAAACGGGAGTGAGGCGCCGGGGATAAGACACACCTCGCTCAAAGCCCTCTGAAGAGTGGGTAGCTTATATCACGTGGTCATATACGTCGTCGAGGGCTGTTGATAATAGTGGCTTAGAGCTTGTTGGCGCCACCTTGTTGTAGGCTACACTAAGGAACGGGAACACGACAGTTTTGTCTCTTTGCAAGTCTGTCAACGCACACAGTACTGCTTGCTATAATTTCTGCCAGCAGAGCTTAAAACATGAGATTTGAAATGATTAAAATGGATGAGTAACAACAAAGTCATATGTTTCTCCATTAAGAACATGGCAGGTTGCTGATTATCACATCACTGTGATAATACACTGTAATCAAACATGTCCACACTTTGACAGGTTGGCTATATGCTGTACAAGTTCCCCTGCTATGGACCCTTATTTAGAGGGAAGTAGATATGAGGGGGAGTTTTGTTTTGATTGATTTGAACTACATCCTCACCAGGGGTGTCACTGACCAAAACTATACTGGGACACTGGGTCCAATCTAATGATGATAATAATTATCTGCAGACAAAGAGGCAAGCGGAGCTAGTTAAAAACCTTAACTTATTTACTGAGGCACAGCAGTTCAACAATGGGGCACATGCCCCAGTAAAAGGGGTATAGTGACGTCCCTAATCCACACAGAAAGACACACTGTACACTCTAAACCCGAACTAGTTGTCATTACTAGAAAATTGCGTGGAAACCGATTGCCTTAAACCATTCTAGTTTTTACAAAACATAAAAATAAACATGTTTAGTTGTGTCAACTAACAACCTTATGTTGATGCTGTAGACAAATTAAGCTTACATTAGTAGTCTTTACTAAAAATCTTTAGTTCACTGAACTTATTGTTTCAGAAGTTGCAGTTGTATAAAATAACTAGGTTAAAATGCATGTTAACAAATTCATTAAAATATGAACTAAGTTCTGTAGATAGGCCTATTGTTTTTTTATTTTAAGATTAGGGTACTGTATTCATTTAATTGTTTTATTAAAAATTGAAAAGAAATTCATCACAATGTATAGGAATGCCTTTTATTATTGATAAAACATGAACAAACAACATTTAAACTCATAAATATTCCACATCCGCTGTAGATGAAGAACCTATAAAAAAAAACATAAGAAAACAATATTTTAGTCCATGTTCATTTACACAGTTGAAATAAAAGTTTGTTATATCACCTATGAATGCAACAAATAAGTGAATGGACATCGGCTAACATTAGCCAAAAGCTAACCAACATGTGCTGCTATGGTTAGCTAAAACTGTTTACAGACAGAAACACCTATTTCAATGATAAAGTCTAAATTAAACTTAGTAGCACCAAGACAAGTATATTTACACAAAAACATATGTGATATTGTTATAATCTGGCATACACACCCATTGGAAGGTAGCTACCATGAGCTAACTGTCCGAAAGACTACTAGCAGCTAGCATGCTAACAACGGAGCTAATGTTACCTTACTTTTCTCAGGTTAATGTAGGTTAATCACGTAAACAAACATTTAGCTAACTATTGGTCAAACTGAACATAGTTTTCGGTTATTTCATCAGAATTTTAATTTTTCAACAAGTTCATCAGAAAGTTCACCCACCATTTGATGTAGTAGCCTATTTGTCACAGCAGCACGAGGCATGGAGTCATTCATCTGGACTGAGAAGCAGGAGGAACAGTTGATGGGCAGAATTTTTTTAGACCCCTCCTCTGCCTTGCAAAAACATAACATTTATCGTTGTCTCTGCTTAACATGATCAGTGCACTGTATATTTCACTTAAATAGTACAATCAACTCATTTCTTTTAGTTATGACATAGAGTTTTCACAAAACACACAAACATTAGTAGTGACCACCTAACATATTTATTACAACTAAATCTGGGTTTAGAGTGTAGGCTACTTTGCTAAGAAGCACGTCCATGTGCTGATTGATATGAGCTACTGAAATGAGTGCTCTGTCTCGCATGCTGCATCTCACTGATCACTCTACACTTTTTCTGCATGCATTACATGTGAATGAACTGTCCCAAAGTGTTTAGTTTTTTTGGTTTATTTCTTTTAGAATAATTGCACAATTCAAGTGCCTTCATATTTGTTTAGCCTGAATACTTGTTAGGTATGAAAGGTGATTTATCACCACACTGTAAATTGTCCTAAAGTAGCTTCTATATTTCCATCATTCTTTTAAAGGCTTCTTTCAGATCTTTTCGGTTTTAATTCTTACTTAATGGAGTGTTAATGATGTGTTCAACATTACGTTCATCCTTATTATTTTCCTAAGTAAACTTCCTTGAGTGTGAAATATCCAGTGAACACGACAATAAAAAGCATGGCCTGGTAAAGTGAGCATCAGGTCTCTCTCCAGGTCTCACAGCAACATAAAGATGGGACAACATACAGCACAGCGCAGGGCTGGCTCCCCCGCCTGTTCCCATCACAATGGCTGATCTGTGGTGGTGGCTTTCCACACTGCAGCTAACTAACTAAAAGAGCTCTGATCCGGGCCAGATCTGTGCCGAGTCCAAACCAGAGCTGAACCAGTTCCGGGCAGGTTGAGCTGTTGGCTAGGCTGTCTGAATGGGTTAAGGGGAAGCTGCAGATAAAGTGCACATACAGTAGTCTGGTTGGGGGAAACAGCACTGCTGGGCCCAGCGCCAGGAAAACAAAGAAAGAGACAGCGAACGAGAGAGAAAGAGAGAGACAGAGAGAGGAGAGAGAGAGAGAGCCAGGCTTATCGCTGCCGCTTAACTAATGCAGCCGCTTTGTTCAATGACAAGCCTCTACCATCCCATAATCCTCCCATCCTCTTGTCTGGCCACATCTCCCTTCTCTAATCATTCCCACCGTTCTCTGCTCCTCTACTCAGCACTCTTCTCTTCTCTCCTCCTCCATTTCTTTCTGTACTCTATTTCTCTTTCTCTGCTGTACGCCTGTTTGTGTCCTCCTCTCTCCATCCTTTGCTCTTCACCCTCTTCTTGCTTTTCTTTCATTCTCTAATTTCCATTGTCCACTCCTCTCTACAAATGTCTCTTTTCCATTCCTTTCCCTCTCGGTTCCACTTATCTCTACACTCCTTTTTCTTAATTCATTCTTATTAATTGTCCAGAGGTGGCAGTTGCATGGAAAATCTTCCTAAATTAATCCAGTGATGGATGGCAGAGGGTCCAATTGCCCCCCCCCCCCAAACACACACACACAAACACACACATACAAAATACAGCCTAAAATCATACAGAAAAAAATCAACCTTTTAAATTTTCTTTGGTGAGCCATAACCACAAAAACACACTCACATATCAAAACAAAGCTGTAGGCTACACACTCATGAGGAGCAATAAAAGTATGCCTTTGTGAAGGCCTCGTCCCCTGTAAGCTATGAAGGATATAGGTAGCCTAGCTTGTAAATGTGGGACTTAAACATGCCAAGAATTTTCAAGTCCCTACAGCTCTTTGACTTTACACTCATGAGGGTATCTGTGTCTCTTTAACCTACACCCTCCTAAACGTCTCGTCCCCTGTGACCTATGAAGATGACTCAGTGAATGAGGTAGCCTATGTTAAAAATTTGAGATTTACACATGCTAAGAAGTTTCAAACTCGTCCAGCTCAGAGAGCTTCCCCTCAGATGCATGTCAGTGGCGCTGGGGCTTAGTTGGTTAAAATGCCTGTCTAGTAAACAGGTGATCCTGGGTTCGAATCCCAGCAGTGCCTTATGTTGGACAAGATGGACCATCCTAAAAGGAGGATGACGTCAAACACAAACTCTTGGAAATTGCATCCGTACCGCTTGAGAAAATGTACGCAAAACATTCTCACCTCTTCATGCACCGCTAGGATTTTCTGTTGACAATGACATAACTAGACTGCACACACGTGCTCACAAACCAGACGTGACCTGATTCACTGAGGATGACTCAGTGAATGAGGTAGCCTAGGTTAAAAATTTGAGATTTACACGTTAAGATGTTTCAAGCTCATCCAGCTCAGTGAGCTTCCGCTCAAATGCATGTCAGTGGCGCTGTGGCTTAGTTGGTTAAAGCGCCTGTCTAGTAAACAGGAGATCCTGGGTTCGAATCCCAGCAGTGCCTTATGTTGGACAAAATGGACCATCCTAAAAGGAGGATGACGTCAAACACAAACTCTTGGAAGTTGCATCCGTACCGCTTGAGAAAATGTACGCAAAACATTCTCACCTCTTTATGCACCGCTAGGATTTTCTGTTGACAATGACATAACTAGACTGCACACACTTGCTCACAAACCAGACGTGACCTGATTCACTGAGGATGACTCAGTGAATGAGGTAGCCTAGCTTGTAAATTTGAGATTTACACATGCTAAGAAGTTTCAAGCTCGTCCAGCTCAGTGAGCTTCCGCTCAAATGCATGTCAGTGGCGCTGTGGCTTAGTTGGTTAAAGCGCCTGTCTAGTAAACAGGAGATCCTGGGTTCGAATCCCAGCAGTGCCTTATGTTGGACAAGATGGACCATCCGAAAAGGAGGATGATGCCAAACGCAACCTCTTGCGTGTTGAAAGTTGCATCCGTACCGTTTGAAAAAAAGTACGCAAAACACTAACACCTCTCTATGTTCCGCCAGCTTTTTATTTAGACAATGAAATACCGTGACAGCACGCACACACTCACAAACCAACGCAAAGCTGCTTAAACACGTAGTACACGCACACCTCTGCCTTTAACCTACACCCTCCTAAACGTCTCGTCCCCTGTGACCTATGAAGATGACTCAGTGAAGGAGGTAGCCTAGGGTAAAAATTTGAGATTTACACGTTAAGACGTTTCAAGCTCATCCAGCTCAGTGAGCTTCCGCTCAAATGCATGTCAGTGGCGCTGTGGCTTAGTTGGTTAAAGCGCCTGTCTAGTAAACAGGAGATCCTGGGTTCGAATCCCAGCAGTGCCTTATGTTGGACAAAATGGACCATCCTAAAAGGAGGATGACGTCAAACACAAACTCTTGGAAGTTGCATCCGTACCGCTTGAGAAAATGTACGCAAAACATTCTCACCTCTTTATGCACCGCTAGGATTATCTGTTGACAATGACATAACTAGACTGCACACGCGTGCTCACAAACCAGACGTGACCTGATTCTCTGAGGATGACTCAGTGAATGAGGTAGCCTAGCTTGTAAATTTGAGATTTACACATGCTAAGAAGTTTCAAGCTCGTCCAGCTCAGTGAGCTTCCGCTCAAATGCATGTCAGTGGCGCTGGGGCTTAGTTGGTTAAAATGCCTGTCTAGTAAACAGGCGATCCTACGTTCGAATCCCAGCAGTGCCTTATGTTGGACAAGATGGACCATCCGAAAAGGAGGATGATGCCAAACGCAACCTCTTGCGTGTTGAAAGTTGCATCCGTACCGTTTGAAAAAAAGTATGCAAAACACTAACACCTCTCTATCTTCCGCCAGCATTTTATTTAGACAATGAAATACCGTGACAGCACGCACACACTCACAAACCAACGCAAAGCTGCTTAAACACGTAGTACACGCACACCTCTGCCTTTAACCTACACCCTCCTAAACGTCTCGTCCCCTGTGACCTATGAAGATGACTCAGTGAAGGAGGTAGCCTAGGTTAAAAATTTGAGATTTACACGTTAAGACGTTTCAAGCTCATCCAGCTCAGTGAGCTTCCGCTCAACTGCATGTCAGTGGCGCTGTGGCTTAGTTGGTTAAAGCGCCTGTCTAGTAAACAGGAGATCCTGGGTTCGAATCCCAGCAGTGCCTTATGTTGGACAAAATGGACCATCCTAAAAGGAGGATGACGTCAAACACAAACTCTTGGAAGTTGCATCCGTACCGCTTGAGAAAATGTACGCAAAACATTCTCACCTCTTCATGCACCGCTAGGATTTTCTGTTGACAATGACATAACTAGACTGCACACACGTGCTCACAAACCAGACGTGACCTGATTCACTGAGGATCACTCAGTGAATGAGGTAGCCTAGCTTATAAATTTGAGATTTACACATGCTAAGAAGTTTCAAGCTCGTCCAGCTCAAATGCATGTCAGTGGCGCTGTGGCTTAGTTGGTTAAAGCGCCTGTCTAGTAAACAGGAGATCCTGGGTTCAAATCCCAGCAGTGCCTTATGTTGGACAAAATGGACCATCCTAAAAGGAGGATGACGTCAAACACAAACTCTTGGAAGTTGCATCCGTACCGCTTGAGAAAATGTACGCAAAACATTCTCACCTCTTTATGCACCGCTAGGATTTTCTGTTGACAATGACATAACTAGACTGCACACACGTGCTCACAAACCAGACGTGACCTGATTCACTGAGGATGACTCAGTGAATGAGGTAGCCTAGCTTATAAATTTGACATTTACACATGCTAAGAAGTTTCAAACTCGTCCAGCTCAGAGAGCTTCCCCTCAGATGCATGTCAGTGGCGCTGGGGCTTAGTTGGTTAAAATGCCTGTCTAGTAAACAGGCGATCCTACGTTCGAATCCCAGCAGTGCCTTATGTTGGACAAGATGGACCATCCGAAAAGGAGGATGATGCCAAACGCAACCTCTTGCGTGTTGAAAGTTGCATCCGTACCGTTTGAAAAAAAGTACGCAAAAGACTAACACCTCTCTATCTTCCGCCAGCATTTTATTTAGACAATGAAATACCGTGACAGCACGCACACACTCACAAACCAACGCAAAGCTGCTTAAACACGTAGTACACGCACACCTCTGCCTTTAACCTACACCCTCCTAAACGTCTCGTCCCCTGTGACCTATGAAGATGACTCAGTGAAGGAGGTAGCCTAGGTTAAAAATTTGAGATTTACACGTTAAGACGTTTCAAGCTCGTCCAGCTCAGTGAGCTTCAGCTCAAATGCATGTCAGTGGCGCTGTGGCTTAGTTGGTTAAAGCGCCTGTCTAGTAAACAGGAGATCCTGGGTTTGAATCCCAGCAGTGCCTTATGTTGGACAAGATGGACCATCCTAAAAGGAGGATGACGTCAAACACAAACTCTTGGAAGTTGCATCCGTACCGCTTGAGAAAATGTATGCAAAACATTCTCACCTCTTCATGCACTGCTAGGATTTTCTTTTGACAATGACATAACTAGACTGCACACACGTGCTCACAAACCAGACGTGACCTGATTCACTGAGGATCACTCAGTGAATGAGGTAGCCTAGCTTATAAATTTGAGATTTACACATGCTAAGAAGTTTCAAGCTCGTCCAGCTCAGTGAGCTTCAGCTCAAATGCATGTCAGTGGCGCTGTGGCTTAGTTGTTTAAAGCGCCTGTCTAGTAAACAGATCCTGGGTTCGAATCCCAGCAGTGCCTTATGTTGGACAAAATGGACTATCCTAAAAGGAGGATGACGTCAAACACAAACTCTTGGAAGTTGCATCCGTACCGCTTGAGAAAATGTACGCAAAACATTCTCACCTCTTTATGCACCGCTAGGATTTTCTGTTGACAATGACATAACTAGACTGCACACGCGTGCTCACAAACCAGACGTGACCTGATTCACTGAGGATGACTCAGTGAATGAGGTAGCCTAGCTTATAAATTTGAGATTTACACATGCTAAGAAGTTTCAAGCTCGTCCAGCTCAGTGAGCTTCCGCTCAGATGCATGTCAGTGGCGCTGTGGCTTAGTTGGTTAAAGCGCCTGTTTAGTAAACAGGAGATCCTGGGGTCGAATCCCAGCAGTGCCTTATGTTGGACAAAATGGATCATCCTAAAAGGAGGATGACGTCAAACACAAACTCTTGGAAGTTGCATCCGTACCGCTTGAGAAAATGTACGCAAAACATTCTCACCTCTTTATTCACCGCTAGGATTTTCTGTTGACAATGACATAACTAGACTGCACACGCGTGCTCACAAACCAGACTCGACCTGATTCACTGAGGATGACTCAGTGAATGAGGTAGCCTAGCTTGTAAATTTGAGATTTACACATGCTAAGAAGTTTCAAGCTCGTCCAGCTCAGTGAGGTTCCGCTCAAATGCATGTCAGTGGCGCTGTGGCTTAGTTGGTTAAAGCGCCTGTCTAGTAAACAGGAGATCGATCCTGGGTTCGAATCCCAGCAGTGCCTTATGTTGGACAAAATGGACCATCCTAAAAGGAGGATGACGTCAAACACAAACTCTTGGAAGTTGCATCCGTACCGCTTGAGAAAATGTACGCAAAACATTCTCACCTCTTTATGCACCGCTAGGATTTTCTGTTGACAATGACATAACTAGACTGCACACGCGTGCTCACAAACCAGACGTGACCTGATTCACTGAGGATGACTCAGTGAATGAGGTAGCCTAGCTTGTAAATTTGAGATTTACACATGCTAAGAAGTTTCAAGCTCGTCCAGCTCAGTGAGCTTCCGCTCAAATGCATGTCAGTGGCGCTGTGGCTTAGTTGGTTAAAGCGCCTGTCTAGTAAACAGGAGATCCTGGGTTCGAATCCCAGCAGTGCCTTATGTTGGACAAGATGGACCATCCGAAAAGGAGGATGATGCCAAACGCAACCTCTTGCGTGTTGAAAGTTGCATCCGTACCGTTTGAAAAAAAGTATGCAAAACACTAACACCTCTCTATCTTCCGCCAGCATTTTATTTAGACAATGAAATACCGTGACAGCACGCACACACTCACAAACCAACGCAAAGCTGCTTAAACACGTAGTACACGCACACCTCTGCCTTTAACCTACACCCTCCTAAACGTCTCGTCCCCTGTGACCTATGAAGATGACTCAGTGAAGGAGGTAGCCTAGGGTAAAAATTGGAGATTTACACGTTAAGACGTTTCAAGCTCGTCCAGCTCAGTGAGCTTCCGCTCAAATGCATGTCAGTGGCGCTGTGGCTTAGTTGGTTAAAGCGCCTGTCTAGTAAACAGGAGATCGATCCTGGGTTCGAATCCCAGCAGTGCCTTATGTTGGACAAAATGGACCATCCTAAAAGGAGGATGACGTCAAACACAAACTCTTGGAAGTTGCATCCGTACCGCTTGAGAAAATGTACGCAAAACATTCTCACCTCTTTATGCACCGCTAGGATTTTCTGTTGACAATGACATAACTAGACTGCACACACGTGCTCACAAACCAGACGTGACCTGATTCACTGAGGATGACTCAGTGAATGAGGTAGCCTAGCTTGTAAATTTGAGATTTACACATGCTAAGAAGTTTCAAGCTCGTCCAGCTCAGTGAGCTTCCGCTCAAATGCATGTCAGTGGCGCTGTGGCTTAGTTGGTTAAAGCGCCTGTCTAGTAAACAGGAGATCCTGGGTTCGAATCCCAGCAGTGCCTTATGTTGGACAAGATGGACCATCCGAAAAGGAGGATGATGCCAAACGCAACCTCTTGCGTGTTGAAAGTTGCATCCGTACCGTTTGAAAAAAAGTATGCAAAACACTAACACCTCTCTATCTTCCGCCAGCATTTTATTTAGACAATGAAATACCGTGACAGCACGCACACACTCACAAACCAACGCAAAGCTGCTTAAACACGTAGTACACGCACACCTCTGCCTTTAACCTACACCCTCCTAAACGTCTCGTCCCCTGTGACCTATGAAGATGACTCAGAGAAGGAGGTAGCCTAGGGTAAAAATTTGAGATTTACACGTTAAGACGTTTCAAGCTCGTCCAGCTCAGTGAGCTTCCGCTCAAATGCATGTCAGTGGCGCTGTGGCTTAGTTGGTTAAAGCGCCTGTCTAGTAAACAGGAGATCCTGGGTTCGAATCCCAGCAGTGCCTTATGTTGGACAAAATGGACCATCCTAAAAGGAGGATGACGTCAAACACAAACTCTTGGAAGTTGCATCCGTACCGCTTGAGAAAATGTACGCAAAACATTCTCACCTCTTTATTCACCGCTAGGATTTTCTGTTGACAATGACATAACTAGACTGCACACGCGTGCTCACAAACCAGACTCGACCTGATTCACTGAGGATGACTCAGTGAATGAGGTAGCCTAGCTTGTAAATTTGAGATTTACACATGCTAAGAAGTTTCAAGCTCGTCCAGCTCAGTGAGCTTCCGCTCAAATGCATGTCAGTGGCGCTGTGGCTTAGTTGGTTAAAGCGCCTGTCTAGTAAACAGGAGATCCTGGGTTCGAATCCCAGCAGTGCCTTATGTTGGACAATATGGACCATCCGAAAAGGAGGATGATGCCAAACGCAACCTCTTGCGTGTTGAAAGTTGCATCCGTACCGTTTGAAAAAAAGTATGCAAAACACTAACACCTCTCTATCTTCCGCCAGCATTTTATTTAGACAATGAAATACCGTGACAGCACGCACACACTCACAAACCAACGCAAAGCTGCTTAAACACGTAGTACACGCACACCTCTGCCTTTAACCTACACCCTCCTAAACGTCTCGTCCCCTGTGACCTATGAAGATGACTCAGTGAAGGAGGTAGCCTAGGGTAAAAATTTGAGATTTACACGTTAAGACGTTTCAAGCTCGTCCAGCTCAGTGAGCTTCCGCTCAAATGCATGTCAGTGGCGCTGTGGCTTAGTTGGTTAAAGCGCCTGTCTAGTAAACAGGAGATCCTGGGTTCGAATCCCAGCAGTGCCTTATGTTGGACAAAATGGACCATCCTAAAAGGAGGATGACGTCAAACACAAACTCTTGGAAGTTGCATCCGTACCGCTTGAGAAAATGTACGCAAAACATTCTCACCTCTTTATGCACCGCTAGGATTTTCTGTTGACAATGACATAACTAGACTGCACACGCGTGCTCACAAACCAGACGTGACCTGATTCACTGAGGATGACTCAGTGAATGAGGTAGCCTAGCTTGTAAATTTGAGATTTACACATGCTAAGAAGTTTCAAGCTCGTCCAGCTCAGTGAGCTTCCGCTCAAATGCATGTCAGTGGCGCTGTGGCTTAGTTGGTTAAAGCGCCTGTCTAGTAAACAGGAGATCCTGGGTTCGAATCCCAGCAGTGCCTTATGTTGGACAAGATGGACCATCCGAAAAGGAGGATGATGCCAAACGCAACCTCTTGCGTGTTGAAAGTTGCATCCGTACCGTTTGAAAAAAAGTATGCAAAACACTAACACCTCTCTATCTTCCGCCAGCATTTTATTTAGACAATGAAATACCGTGACAGCACGCACACACTCACAAACCAACGCAAAGCTGCTTAAACACGTAGTACACGCACACCTCTGCCTTTAACCTACACCCTCCTAAACGTCTCGTCCCCTGTGACCTATGAAGATGACTCAGTGAAGGAGGTAGCCTAGGGTAAAAATTTGAGATTTACACGTTAAGACGTTTCAAGCTCGTCCAGCTCAGTGAGCTTCCGCTCAAATGCATGTCAGTGGCGCTGTGGCTTAGTTGGTTAAAGCGCCTGTCTAGTAAACAGGAGATCCTGGGTTCGAATCCCAGCAGTGCCTTATGTTGGACAAAATGGACCATCCTAAAAGGAGGATGACGTCAAACACAAACTCTTGGAAGTTGCATCCGTACCGCTTGAGAAAATGTACGCAAAACATTCTCACCTCTTTATGCACCGCTAGGATTTTCTGTTGACAATGACATAACTAGACTGCACACGCGTGCTCACAAACCAGACTCGACCTGATTCACTGAGGATGACTCAGTGAATGAGGTAGCCTAGCTTGTAAATTTGAGATTTACACATGCTAAGAAGTTTCAAGCTCGTCCAGCTCAGTGAGCTTCCGCTCAAATGCATGTCAGTGGCGCTGTGGCTTAGTTGGTTAAAGCGCCTGTCTAGTAAACAGGAGATCCTGGGTTCGAATCCCAGCAGTGCCTTATGTTGGACAAGATGGACCATCCGAAAAGGAGGATGATGCCAAACGCAACCTCTTGCGTGTTGAAAGTTGCATCCGTACCGTTTGAAAAAAAGTATGCAAAACACTAACACCTCTCTATCTTCCGCCAGCATTTTATTTAGACAATGAAATACCGTGACAGCACGCACACACTCACAAACCAACGCAAAGCTGCTTAAACACGTAGTACACGCACACCTCTGCCTTTAACCTACACCCTCCTAAACGTCTCGTCCCCTGTGACCTATGAAGATGACTCAGTGAAGGAGGTAGCCTAGGGTAAAAATTTGAGATTTACACGTTAAGACGTTTCAAGCTCGTCCAGCTCAGTGAGCTTCCGCTCAAATGCATGTCAGTGGCGCTGTGTCTTAGTTGGTTAAAGCGCCTGTCTAGTAAACAGGAGATCCTGGGTTCGAATCCCAGCAGTGCCTTATGTTGGACAAAATGGACCATCCTAAAAGGAGGATGACGTCAAACACAAACTCTTGGAAGTTGCATCCGTACCGCTTGAGAAAATGTACGCAAAACATTCTCACCTCTTTATGCACCGCTAGGATTTTCTGTTGACAATGACATAACTAGACTGCACACGCGTGCTCACAAACCAGACGTGACCTGATTCACTGAGGATGACTCAGTGAATGAGGTAGCCTAGCTTGTAAATTTGAGATTTACACATGCTAAGAAGTTTCAAGCTCGTCCAGCTCAGTGAGCTTCCGCTCAAATGCATGTCAGTGGCGCTGTGGCTTAGTTGGTTAAAGCGCCTGTCTAGTAAACAGGAGATCCTGGGTTCGAATCCCAGCAGTGCCTTATGTTGGACAAGATGGACCATCCGAAAAGGAGGATGATGCCAAACGCAACCTCTTGCGTGTTGAAAGTTGCATCCGTACCGTTTGAAAAAAAGTATGCAAAACACTAACACCTCTCTATCTTCCGCCAGCATTTTATTTAGACAATGAAATACCGTGACAGCACGCACACACTCACAAACCAACGCAAAGCTGCTTAAACACGTAGTACACGCACACCTCTGCCTTTAACCTACACCCTCCTAAACGTCTCGTCCCCTGTGACCTATGAAGATGACTCAGAGAAGGAGGTAGCCTAGGGTAAAAATTTGAGATTTACACGTTAAGACGTTTCAAGCTCGTCCAGCTCAGTGAGCTTCCGCTCAAATGCATGTCAGTGGCGCTGTGGCTTAGTTGGTTAAAGCGCCTGTCTAGTAAACAGGAGATCCTGGGTTCGAATCCCAGCAGTGCCTTATGTTGGACAAGATGGACCATCCGAAAAGGAGGATGATGCCAAACGCAACCTCTTGCGTGTTGAAAGTTGCATCCGTACCGTTTGAAAAAAAGTATGCAAAACACTAACACCTCTCTATCTTCCGCCAGCATTTTATTTAGACAATGAAATACCGTGACAGCACGCACACACTCACAAACCAACGCAAAGCTGCTTAAACACGTAGTACACGCACACCTCTGCCTTTAACCTACACCCTCCTAAACGTCTCGTCCCCTGTGACCTATGAAGATGACTCAGTGAAGGAGGTAGCCTAGGGTAAAAATTTGAGATTTACACGTTAAGACGTTTCAAGCTCGTCCAGCTCAGTGAGCTTCCGCTCAAATGCATGTCAGTGGCGCTGTGTCTTAGTTGGTTAAAGCGCCTGTCTAGTAAACAGGAGATCCTGGGTTCGAATCCCAGCAGTGCCTTATGTTGGACAAAATGGACCATCCTAAAAGGAGGATGACGTCAAACACAAACTCTTGGAAGTTGCATCCGTACCGCTTGAGAAAATGTACGCAAAACATTCTCACCTCTTTATGCACCGCTAGGATTTTCTGTTGACAATGACATAACTAGACTGCACACGCGTGCTCACAAACCAGACGTGACCTGATTCACTGAGGATGACTCAGTGAATGAGGTAGCCTAGCTTGTAAATTTGAGATTTACACATGCTAAGAAGTTTCAAGCTCGTCCAGCTCAGTGAGCTTCCGCTCAAATGCATGTCAGTGGCGCTGTGGCTTAGTTGGTTAAAGCGCCTGTCTAGTAAACAGGAGATCCTGGGTTCGAATCCCAGCAGTGCCTTATGTTGGACAAGATGGACCATCCGAAAAGGAGGATGATGCCAAACGCAACCTCTTGCGTGTTGAAAGTTGCATCCGTACCGTTTGAAAAAAAGTATGCAAAACACTAACACCTCTCTATCTTCCGCCAGCATTTTATTTAGACAATGAAATACCGTGACAGCACGCACACACTCACAAACCAACGCAAAGCTGCTTAAACACGTAGTACACGCACACCTCTGCCTTTAACCTACACCCTCCTAAACGTCTCGTCCCCTGTGACCTATGAAGATGACTCAGAGAAGGAGGTAGCCTAGGGTAAAAATTTGAGATTTACACGTTAAGACGTTTCAAGCTCGTCCAGCTCAGTGAGCTTCCGCTCAAATGCATGTCAGTGGCGCTGTGGCTTAGTTGGTTAAAGCGCCTGTCTAGTAAACAGGAGATCCTGGGTTCGAATCCCAGCAGTGCCTTATGTTGGACAAAATGGACCATCCTAAAAGGAGGATGACGTCAAACACAAACTCTTGGAAGTTGCATCCGTACCGCTTGAGAAAATGTACGCAAAACATTCTCACCTCTTTATTCACCGCTAGGATTTTCTGTTGACAATGACATAACTAGACTGCACACGCGTGCTCACAAACCAGACTCGACCTGATTCACTGAGGATGACTCAGTGAATGAGGTAGCCTAGCTTGTAAATTTGAGATTTACACATGCTAAGAAGTTTCAAGCTCGTCCAGCTCAGTGAGGTTCCGCTCAAATGCATGTCAGTGGCGCTGTGGCTTAGTTGGTTAAAGCGCCTGTCTAGTAAACAGGAGATCCTGGGTTCGAATCCCAGCAGTGCCTTATGTTGGACAAAATGGACCATCCTAAAAGGAGGATGACGTCAAACACAAACTCTTGGAAGTTGCATCCGTACCGCTTGAGAAAATGTACGCAAAACATTCTCACCTCTTTATGCACCGCTAGGATTTTCTGTTGACAATGACATAACTAGACTGCACACGCGTGCTCACAAACCAGACGTGACCTGATTCACTGAGGATGACTCAGTGAATGAGGTAGCCTAGCTTGTAAATTTGAGATTTACACATGCTAAGAAGTTTCAAGCTCGTCCAGCTC
This sequence comes from Alosa pseudoharengus, assembly GCF_046254945.1. Lineage (NCBI taxonomy): Eukaryota > Metazoa > Chordata > Actinopteri > Clupeiformes > Clupeidae > Alosa > Alosa pseudoharengus. The sequence goes on from NW_027468859.1 coordinate 14,057,682, forward strand.
AGTGAGCTTCCGCTCAAATGCATGTCAGTGGCGCTGTGGCTTAGTTGGTTAAAGCGCCTGTCTAGTAAACAGGAGATCCTGGGTTCGAATCCCAGCAGTGCCTTATGTTGGACAAGATGGACCATCCGAAAAGGAGGATGATGCCAAACGCAACCTCTTGCGTGTTGAAAGTTGCATCCGTACCGTTTGAAAAAAAGTATGCAAAACACTAACACCTCTCTATCTTCCGCCAGCATTTTATTTAGACAATGAAATACCGTGACAGCACGCACACACTCACAAACCAACGCAAAGCTGCTTAAACACGTAGTACACGCACACCTCTGCCTTTAACCTACACCCTCCTAAACGTCTCGTCCCCTGTGACCTATGAAGATGACTCAGAGAAGGAGGTAGCCTAGGGTAAAAATTTGAGATTTACACGTTAAGACGTTTCAAGCTCGTCCAGCTCAGTGAGCTTCCGCTCAAATGCATGTCAGTGGCGCTGTGGCTTAGTTGGTTAAAGCGCCTGTCTAGTAAACAGGAGATCCTGGGTTCGAATCCCAGCAGTGCCTTATGTTGGACAAAATGGACCATCCTAAAAGGAGGATGACGTCAAACACAAACTCTTGGAAGTTGCATCCGTACCGCTTGAGAAAATGTACGCAAAACATTCTCACCTCTTTATTCACCGCTAGGATTTTCTGTTGACAATGACATAACTAGACTGCACACGCGTGCTCACAAACCAGACTCGACCTGATTCACTGAGGATGACTCAGTGAATGAGGTAGCCTAGCTTGTAAATTTGAGATTTACACATGCTAAGAAGTTTCAAGCTCGTCCAGCTCAGTGAGGTTCCGCTCAAATGCATGTCAGTGGCGCTGTGGCTTAGTTGGTTAAAGCGCCTGTCTAGTAAACAGGAGATCCTGGGTTCGAATCCCAGCAGTGCCTTATGTTGGACAAAATGGACCATCCTAAAAGGAGGATGACGTCAAACACAAACTCTTGGAAGTTGCATCCGTACCGCTTGAGAAAATGTACGCAAAACATTCTCACCTCTTTATGCACCGCTAGGATTTTCTGTTGACAATGACGTAACAAGACTGCACACTCGTGCTCACAAACCAGACGTGACCTGATTCACTGAGGATGACAGTGAATGAGGTAGCCTAGCTTGTAAATTTGAGATTTACACATGCTAAGAAGTTTCAAGCTCGTCCAGCTCAGTGAGCTTCCGCTCAAATGCATGTCAGTGGCGCTGTGGCTTAGTTGGTTAAAGCGCCTGTCTAGTAAACAGGAGATCCTGGGTTCGAATCCCAGCAGTGCCTTATGTTGGACAAGATGGACCATCCGAAAAGGAGGATGATGCCAAACGCAACCTCTTGCGTGTTGAAAGTTGCATCCGTACCGTTTGAAAAAAAGTATGCAAAACACTAACACCTCTCTATCTTCCGCCAGCATTTTATTTAGACAATGAAATATCGTGACAGCACGCACACACTCACAAACCAACGCAAAGCTGCTTAAACACGTAGTACACGCACACCTCTGCCTTTAACCTACACCCTCCTAAACGTCTCGTCCCCTGTGACCTATGAAGATGACTCAGTGAAGGAGGTAGCCTAGGGTAAAAATTTGAGATTTACACGTTAAGACGTTTCAAGCTCGTCCAGCTCAGTGAGCTTCCGCTCAAATGCATGTCAGTGGCGCTGTGTCTTAGTTGGTTAAAGCGCCTGTCTAGTAAACAGGAGATCCTGGGTTCGAATCCCAGCAGTGCCTTATGTTGGACAAAATGGACCATCCTAAAAGGAGGATGACGTCAAACACAAACTCTTGGAAGTTGCATCCGTACCGCTTGAGAAAATGTACGCAAAACATTCTCACCTCTTTATGCACCGCTAGGATTTTCTGTTGACAATGACATAACTAGACTGCACACGCGTGCTCACAAACCAGACGTGACCTGATTCACTGAGGATGACTCAGTGAATGAGGTAGCCTAGCTTGTAAATTTGAGATTTACACATGCTAAGAAGTTTCAAGCTCGTCCAGCTCAGTGAGCTTCCGCTCAAATGCATGTCAGTGGCGCTGTGGCTTAGTTGGTTAAAGCGCCTGTCTAGTAAACAGGAGATCCTGGGTTCGAATCCCAGCAGTGCCTTATGTTGGACAAGATGGACCATCCGAAAAGGAGGATGATGCCAAACGCAACCTCTTGCGTGTTGAAAGTTGCATCCGTACCGTTTGAAAAAAAGTATGCAAAACACTAACACCTCTCTATCTTCCGCCAGCATTTTATTTAGACAATGAAATACCGTGACAGCACGCACACACTCACAAACCAACGCAAAGCTGCTTAAACACGTAGTACACGCACACCTCTGCCTTTAACCTACACCCTCCTAAACGTCTCGTCCCCTGTGACCTATGAAGATGACTCAGTGAAGGAGGTAGCCTAGGGTAAAAATTTGAGATTTACACGTTAAGACGTTTCAAGCTCGTCCAGCTCAGTGAGCTTCCGCTCAAATGCATGTCAGTGGCGCTGTGGCTTAGTTGGTTAAAGCGCCTGTCTAGTAAACAGGAGATCCTGGGTTCGAATCCCAGCAGTGCCTTATGTTGGACAAAATGGACCATCCTAAAAGGAGGATGACGTCAAACACAAACTCTTGGAAGTTGCATCCGTACCGCTTGAGAAAATGTACGCAAAACATTCTCACCTCTTTATGCACCGCTAGGATTTTCTGTTGACAATGACATAACTAGACTGCACACGCGTGCTCACAAACCAGACGTGACCTGATTCACTGAGGATGACTCAGTGAATGAGGTAGCCTAGCTTGTAAATTTGAGATTTACACATGCTAAGAAGTTTCAAGCTCGTCCAGCTCAGTGAGCTTCCGCTCAAATGCATGTCAGTGGCGCTGTGGCTTAGTTGGTTAAAGCGCCTGTCTAGTAAACAGGAGATCCTGGGTTCGAATCCCAGCAGTGCCTTATGTTGGACAAGATGGACCATCCGAAAAGGAGGATGATGCCAAACGCAACCTCTTGCGTGTTGAAAGTTGCATCCGTACCGTTTGAAAAAAAGTATGCAAAACACTAACACCTCTCTATCTTCCGCCAGCATTTTATTTAGACAATGAAATACCGTGACAGCACGCACACACTCACAAACCAACGCAAAGCTGCTTAAACACGTAGTACACGCACACCTCTGCCTTTAACCTACACCCTCCTAAACGTCTCGTCCCCTGTGACCTATGAAGATGACTCAGAGAAGGAGGTAGCCTAGGGTAAAAATTTGAGATTTACACGTTAAGACGTTTCAAGCTCGTCCAGCTCAGTGAGCTTCCGCTCAAATGCATGTCAGTGGCGCTGTGGCTTAGTTGGTTAAAGCGCCTGTCTAGTAAACAGGAGATCCTGGGTTCGAATCCCAGCAGTGCCTTATGTTGGACAAAATGGACCATCCTAAAAGGAGGATGACGTCAAACACAAACTCTTGGAAGTTGCATCCGTACCGCTTGAGAAAATGTACGCAAAACATTCTCACCTCTTTATTCACCGCTAGGATTTTCTGTTGACAATGACATAACTAGACTGCACACGCGTGCTCACAAACCAGACTCGACCTGATTCACTGAGGATGACTCAGTGAATGAGGTAGCCTAGCTTGTAAATTTGAGATTTACACATGCTAAGAAGTTTCAAGCTCGTCCAGCTCAGTGAGGTTCCGCTCAAATGCATGTCAGTGGCGCTGTGGCTTAGTTGGTTAAAGCGCCTGTCTAGTAAACAGGAGATCCTGGGTTCGAATCCCAGCAGTGCCTTATGTTGGACAAAATGGACCATCCTAAAAGGAGGATGACGTCAAACACAAACTCTTGGAAGTTGCATCCGTACCGCTTGAGAAAATGTACGCAAAACATTCTCACCTCTTTATGCACCGCTAGGATTTTCTGTTGACAATGACGTAACAAGACTGCACACTCGTGCTCACAAACCAGACGTGACCTGATTCACTGAGGATGACAGTGAATGAGGTAGCCTAGCTTGTAAATTTGAGATTTACACATGCTAAGAAGTTTCAAGCTCGTCCAGCTCAGTGAGCTTCCGCTCAAATGCATGTCAGTGGCGCTGTGGCTTAGTTGGTTAAAGCGCCTGTCTAGTAAACAGGAGATCCTGGGTTCGAATCCCAGCAGTGCCTTATGTTGGACAAGATGGACCATCCGAAAAGGAGGATGATGCCAAACGCAACCTCTTGCGTGTTGAAAGTTGCATCCGTACCGTTTGAAAAAAAGTATGCAAAACACTAACACCTCTCTATCTTCCGCCAGCATTTTATTTAGACAATGAAATATCGTGACAGCACGCACACACTCACAAACCAACGCAAAGCTGCTTAAACACGTAGTACACGCACACCTCTGCCTTTAACCTACACCCTCCTAAACGTCTCGTCCCCTGTGACCTATGAAGATGACTCAGTGAAGGAGGTAGCCTAGGGTAAAAATTTGAGATTTACACGTTAAGACGTTTCAAGCTCGTCCAGCTCAGTGAGCTTCCGCTCAAATGCATGTCAGTGGCGCTGTGGCTTAGTTGGTTAAAGCGCCTGTCTAGTAACCAGGAGATCCTGGGTTCGAATCCCAGCAGTTTCTTATGTTGGACAAAATGGACCATCCTAAAAGGATGATGACGTCAAACACAAACTCTTGGAAGTTGCATCCGTACCGCTTGAGAAAATGTACGCAAAACATTCTCACCTCTTTATTCACCGCTAGGATTTTATGTTGACAATGACATAACTAGACTGCACACGCGTGCTCACAAACCAGACGTGACCTGATTCACTGAGGATGACTCAGTGAATGAGGTAGCCTAGCTTGTAAATTTGAGATTTACACATGCTAAGAAGTTTCAAGCTCGTCCAGCTCAGTGAGCTTCCGCTCAAATGCATGTCAGTGGCGCTGTGGCTTAGTTGGTTAAAGCGCCTGTCTAGTAAACAGGAGATCCTGGTTTCGAATCCCAGCAGTGCCTTATGTTGGACAAAATGGACCATCCTAAAAGGAGGATGACGTCAAACACAAACTCTTGGAAGTTGCATCCGTACCGCATGAGAAAATGTACGCAAAACATTCTCACCTCTTTATGCACCGCTAGGATTTTCTGTTGACAATGACATAACTAGACTGCACACGCGTGCTCACAAACCAGACAAGACCTGATTCACTGAGGATGACTCAGTGAATGAGGTAGCCTAGCTTGTAAATTTGAGATTTACACATGCTAAGAAGTTTCAAGCTCGTCCAGCTCAGTGAGCTTCCGCTCAAATGCATGTCAGTGGCGCTGTGGCTTAGTTGGTTAAAGCGCCTGTCTAGTAAACAGGAGATCCTGGGTTCGAATCCCAGCAGTGCCTTATGTTGGACAAGATGGACCATCCGAAAAGGAGGATGATGCCAAACGCAACCTCTTGCGTGTTGAAAGTTGCATCCGTACCGTTTGAAAAAAAGTATGCAAAACACTAACACCTCTCTATCTTCCCCCAGCATTTTATTTAGACAATGAAATACCGTGACAGCACGCACACACTCACAAACCAACGCAAAGCTGCTTAAACACGTAGTACACGCACACCTCTGCCTTTAACCTACACCCTCCTAAACGTCTCGTCCCCTGTGACCTATGAAGATGACTCAGTGAAGGAGGTAGCCTAGGGTAAAAATTTGAGATTTACACGTTAAGACGTTTCAAGCTCGTCCAGCTCAGTGAGCTTCCGCTCAAATGCATGTCAGTGGCGCTGTGGCTTAGTTGGTTAAAGCGCCTGTCTAGTAAACAGGAGATCCTGGGTTCGAATCCCAGCAGTGCCTAATGTTGGACAAAATGGACCATCCTAAACGGAGGATGACGTCAAACACAAACTCTTGGAAGTTGCATCCGTACCACTTGAGAAAATGTACGCAAAACATTCTCACCTCTTTATTCACCGCTAGGATTTTCTGTTGACAATGACATAACTAGACTGCACACGCGTGCTCACAAACCAGACTTGACCTGATTCACTGAGGATGACTCAGTGAATGAGGTAGCCTAGCTTGTAAATTTGAGATTTACACATGCTAAGAAGTTTCAAGCTCGTCCAGCTCAGTGAGCTTCCGCTCAAATGCATGTCAGTGGCGCTGTGGCTTAGTTGGTTAAAGCGCCTGTCTAGTAAACAGGAGATCCTGGGTTCGAATCCCAGCAGTGCCTTATGTTGGACAAAATGGACCATCCTAAAAGGAGGATGACGTCAAACACAAACTCTTGGAAGTTGCATCCGTACCGCTTGAGAAAATGTACGCAAAACATTCTCACCTCTTTATGCACCGCTAGGATTTTCTGTTGACAATGACATAACTAGACTGCACACGCGTGCTCACAAACCAGACAAGACCTGATTCACTGAGGATGACTCAGTGAATGAGGTAGCCTAGCTTGTAAATTTGAGATTTACACATGCTAAGAAGTTTCAAGCTCGTCCAGCTCAGTGAGCTTCCGCTCAAATGCACGTCAGTGGCGCTGTGGCTTAGTTGGTTAAAGCGCCTGTCTAGTAAACAGGAGATCCTGGTTTCGAATCCCAGCAGTGCCTTATGTTGGACAAAATGGACCATCCTAAAAGGAGGATGACGTCAAACACAAACTCTTGGAAGTTGCATCCGTACCGCATGAGAAAATGTACGCAAAACATTCTCACCTCTTTATGCACCGCTAGGATTTTCTGTTGACAATGACATAACTAGACTGCACACGCGTGCTCACAAACCAGACAAGACCTGATTCACTGAGGATGACTCAGTGAATGAGGTAGCCTAGCTTGTAAATTTGAGATTTACACATGCTAAGAAGTTTCAAGCTCGTCCAGCTCAGTGAGCTTCCGCTCAAATGCATGTCAGTGGCGCTGTGGCTTAGTTGGTTAAAGCGCCTGTCTAATAAACAGGAGATCCTGGGTTCGAATCCCAGCAGTGCCTTATGTTGGACAAGATGGACCATCCGAAAAGGAGGATGATGCCAAACGCAACCTCTTGCGTGTTGAAAGTTGCATCCGTACCGTTTGAAAAAAAGTATGCAAAACACTAACACCTCTCTATCTTCCGCCAGCATTTTATTTAGACAATGAAATACCGTGACAGCACACACACACTCACAAACCAACGCAAAGCTGCTTAAACACGTAGTACACGCACACCTCTGCCTTTAACCTACACCCTCCTAAACGTCTCGTCCCCTGTGACCTATGAAGATGACTCAGTGAAGGAGGTAGCCTAGGGTAAAAATTTGAGATTTACACGTTAAGACGTTTCAAGCTCGTCCAGCTCAGTGAGCTTCCGCTCAAATGCATGTCAGTGGCGCTGTGGCTTAGTTGGTTAAAGCGCCTGTCTAGTAAACAGGAGATCCTGGGTTCGAATCCCAGCAGTGCCTAATGTTGGACAAAATGGACCATCCTAAACGGAGGATGACGTCAAACACAAACTCTTGGAAGTTGCATCCGTACCACTTGAGAAAATGTACGCAAAACATTCTCACCTCTTTATTCACCGCTAGGATTTTCTGTTGACAATGACATAACTAGACTGCACACGCGTGCTCACAAACCAGACTTGACCTGATTCACTGAGGATGACTCAGTGAATGAGGTAGCCTAGCTTGTAAATTTGAGATTTACACATGCTAAGAAGTTTCAAGCTCGTCCAGCTCAGTGAGCTTCCGCTCAAATGCATGTCAGTGGCGCTGTGGCTTAGTTGGTTAAAGCGCCTGTCTAGTAAACAGGAGATCCTGGGTTCGAATCCCAGCAGTGCCTTATGTTGGACAAAATGGACCATCCTAAAAGGAGGATGACGTCAAACACAAACTCTTGGAAGTTGCATCCGTACCGCTTGAGAAAATGTACGCAAAACATTCTCACCTCTTTATGCACCGCTAGGATTTTCTGTTGACAATGACATAACTAGACTGCACACGCGTGCCCACAAACCAGACGTGACCTGATTCACTGAGGATGACTCAGTGAATGAGGTAGCCTAGCTTGTAAATTTGAGATTTACACATGCTAAGAAGTTTCAAGCTCGTCCAGCTCAGTGAGCTTCCGCTCAAATGCATGTCAGTGGCGCTGTGGCTTAGTTGGTTAAAGCGCCTGTCTAGTAAACAGGAGATCCTGGTTTCGAATCCCAGCAGTGCCTTATGTTGGACAAAATGGACCATCCTAAAAGGAGGATGACGTCAAACACAAACTCTTGGAAGTTGCATCCGTACCGCATGAGAAAATGTACGCAAAACATTCTCACCTCTTTATGCACCGCTAGGATTTTCTGTTGACAATGACATAACTAGACTGCACACGCGTGCTCACAAACCAGACAAGACCTGATTCACTGAGGATGACTCAGTGAATGAGGTAGCCTAGCTTGTAAATTTGAGATTTACACATGCTAAGAAGTTTCAAGCTCGTCCAGCTCAGTGAGCTTCCGCTCAAATGCATGTCAGTGGCGCTGTGGCTTAGTTGGTTAAAGCGCCTGTCTAGTAAACAGGAGATCCTGGGTTCGAATCCCAGCAGTGCCTTATGTTGGACAAGATGGACCATCCGAAAAGGAGGATGATGCCAAACGCAACCTCTTGCGTGTTGAAAGTTGCATCCGTACCGTTTGAAAAAAAGTATGCAAAACACTAACACCTCTCTATCTTCCGCCAGCATTTTATTTAGACAATGAAATACCGTGACAGCACGCACACACTCACAAACCAACGCAAAGCTGCTTAAACACGTAGTACACGCACACCTCTGCCTTTAACCTACACCCTCCTAAACGTCTCGTCCCCTGTGACCTATGAAGATGACTCAGTGAAGGAGGTAGCCTAGGGTAAAAATTTGAGATTTACACGTTAAGACGTTTCAAGCTCGTCCAGCTCAGTGAGCTTCCGCTCAAATGCATGTCAGTGGCGCTGTGGCTTAGTTGGTTAAAGCGCCTGTCTAGTAAACAGGAGATCCTGGGTTCGAATCCCAGCAGTGCCTAATGTTGGACAAAATGGACCATCCTAAACGGAGGATGACGTCAAACACAAACTCTTGGAAGTTGCATCCGTACCGCATGAGAAAATGTACGCAAAACATTCTCACCTCTTTATGCACCGCTAGGATTTTCTGTTGACAATGACATAACTAGACTGCACACGCGTGCTCACAAACCAGACAAGACCTGATTCACTGAGGATGACTCAGTGAATGAGGTAGCCTAGCTTGTAAATTTGAGATTTACACATGCTAAGAAGTTTCAAGCTCGTCCAGCTCAGTGAGCTTCCGCTCAAATGCATGTCAGTGGCGCTGTGGCTTAGTTGGTTAAAGCGCCTGTCTAGTAAACAGGAGATCCTGGGTTCGAATCCCAGCAGTGCCTTATGTTGGACAAGATGGACCATCCGAAAAGGAGGATGATGCCAAACGCAACCTCTTGCGTGTTGAAAGTTGCATCCGTACCGTTTGAAAAAAAGTATGCAAAACACTAACACCTCTCTATCTTCCGCCAGCATTTTATTTAGACAATGAAATACCGTGACAGCACGCACACACTCACAAACCAACGCAAAGCTGCTTAAACACGTAGTACACGCACACCTCTGCCTTTAACCTACACCCTCCTAAACGTCTCGTCCCCTGTGACCTATGAAGATGACTCAGTGAAGGAGGTAGCCTAGGGTAAAAATTTGAGATTTACACGTTAAGACGTTTCAAGCTCGTCCAGCTCAGTGAGCTTCCGCTCAAATGCATGTCAGTGGCGCTGTGGCTTAGTTGGTTAAAGCGCCTGTCTAGTAAACAGGAGATCCTGGGTTCGAATCCCAGCAGTGCCTAATGTTGGACAAAATGGACCATCCTAAACGGAGGATGACGTCAAACACAAACTCTTGGAAGTTGCATCCGTACCACTTGAGAAAATGTACGCAAAACATTCTCACCTCTTTATTCACCGCTAGGATTTTCTGTTGACAATGACATAACTAGACTGCACACGCGTGCTCACAAACCAGACTTGACCTGATTCACTGAGGATGACTCAGTGAATGAGGTAGCCTAGCTTGTAAATTTGAGATTTACACATGCTAAGAAGTTTCAAGCTCGTCCAGCTCAGTGAGCTTCCGCTCAAATGCATGTCAGTGGCGCTGTGGCTTAGTTGGTTAAAGCGCCTGTCTAGTAAACAGGAGATCCTGGGTTCGAATCCCAGCAGTGCCTTATGTTGGACAAGATGGACCACCCGAAAAGGAGGATGATGCCAAACGCAACCTCTTGCGTGTTGAAAGTTGCATCCGTACCGTTTGAAAAAAAGTATGCAAAACACTAACACCTCTCTATCTTCCACCAGCATTTTATTTAGACAATGAAATACCGTGACAGCACGCACACACTCACAAACCAACGCAAAGCTGCTTAAACACGTAGTACACGCACACCTCTGCCTTTAACCTACACCCTCCTAAACGTCTCGTCCCCTGTGACCTATGAAGATGACTCAGTGAAGGAGGTAGCCTAGGGTAAAAATTTGAGATTTACACGTTAAGACGTTTCAAGCTCGTCCAGCTCAGTGAGCTTCCGCTCAAATGCATGTCAGTGGCGCTGTGGCTTAGTTGGTTAAAGCGCCTGTCTAGTAAACAGGAGATCCTGGTTTCGAATCCCAGCAGTGCCTTATGTTGGACAAAATGGACCATCCTAAAAGGAGGATGACGTCAAACACAAACTCTTGGAAGTTGCATCCGTACCGCATGAGAAAATGTACGCAAAACATTCTCACCTCTTTATGCACCGCTAGGATTTTCTGTTGACAATGACATAACTAGACTGCACACGCGTGCTCACAAACCAGACAAGACCTGATTCACTGAGGATGACTCAGTGAATGAGGTAGCCTAGCTTGTAAATTTGAGATTTACACATGCTAAGAAGTTTCAAGCTCGTCCAGCTCAGTGAGCTTCCGCTCAAATGCATGTCAGTGGCGCTGTGGCTTAGTTGGTTAAAGCGCCTGTCTAGTAAACAGGAGATCCTGGGTTCGAATCCCAGCAGTGCCTTATGTTGGACAAGATGGACCATCCGAAAAGGAGGATGATGCCAAACGCAACCTCTTGCGTGTTGAAAGTTGCATCCGTACCGTTTGAAAAAAAGTATGCAAAACACTAACACCTCTCTATCTTCCGCCAGCATTTTATTTAGACAATGAAATACCGTGACAGCACGCACACACTCACAAACCAACGCAAAGCTGCTTAAACACGTAGTACACGCACACCTCTGCCTTTAACCTACACCCTCCTAAACGTCTCGTCCCCTGTGACCTATGAAGATGACTCAGTGAAGGAGGTAGCCTAGGGTAAAAATTTGAGATTTACACGTTAAGACGTTTCAAGCTCGTCCAGCTCAGTGAGCTTCCGCTCAAATGCATGTCAGTGGCGCTGTGGCTTAGTTGGTTAAAGCGCCTGTCTAGTAAACAGGAGATCGATCCTGGGTTCGAATCCCAGCAGTGCCTTATGTTGGACAAAATGGACCATCCTAAAAGGAGGATGACGTCAAACACAAACTCTTGGAAGTTGCATCCGTACCGTTTGAGAAAATGTACGCAAAACATTCTCACCTCTTTATTCACCGCTAGGATTTTCTGTTGACAATGACATAACTAGACTGCACACGCGTGCTCACAAACCAGACTTGACCTGATTCACTGAGGATGACTCAGTGAATGAGGTAGCCTAGCTTGTAAATTTGAGATTTACACATGCTAAGAAGTTTCAAGCTCGTCCAGCTCAGTGAGCTTCCGCTCAAATGCATGTCAGTGGCGCTGTGGCTTAGTTGGTTAAAGCGCCTGTCTAGTAAACAGGAGATCCTGGTTTCGAATCCCAGCAGTGCCTTATGTTGGACAAAATGGACCATCCTAAAAGGAGGATGACGTCAAACACAAACTCTTGGAAGTTGCATCCGTACCGCTTGAGAAAATGTACGCAAAACATTCTCACCTCTTTATGCACCGCTAGGATTTTCTGTTGACAATGACATAACTAGACTGCACACGCGTGCTCACAAACCAGACAAGACCTGATTCACTGAGGATGACTAAGTGAATGAGGTAGCCTAGCTTGTAAATTTGAGATTTACACATGCTAAGAAGTTTCAAGCTCGTCCAGCTCAGTGAGCTTCCGCTCAAATGCATGTCAGTGGCGCTGTGGCTTAGTTGGTTAAAGCGCCTGTCTAGTAAACAGGAGATCCTGGGTTCGAATCCCAGCAGTGCCTTATGTTGGACAAGATGGACCATCCGAAAAGGAGGATGATGCCAAACGCAACCTCTTGCGTGTTGAAAGTTGCATCCGTACCGTTTGAAAAAAAGTATGCAAAACACTAACACCTCTCTATCTTCCGCCAGCATTTTATTTAGACAATGAAATACCGTGACAGCACGCACACACTCACAAACCAACGCAAAGCTGCTTAAACACGTAGTACACGCACACCTCTGCCTTTAACCTACACCCTCCTAAACGTCTCGTCCCCTGTGACCTATGAAGATGACTCAGTGAAGGAGGTAGCCTAGGGTAAAAATTTGAGATTTACACGTTAAGACGTTTCAAGCTCGTCCAGCTCAGTGAGCTTCCGCTCAAATGCACGTCAGTGGCGCTGTGGCTTAGTTGGTTAAAGCGCCTGTCTAGTAAACAGGAGATCCTGGGTTCGAATCCCAGCAGTGCCTTATGTTGGACAAAATGGACCATCCTAAAAGGAGGATGACGTCAAACACAAACTCTTGGAAGTTGCATCCGTACCGCTTGAGAAAATGTACGCAAAACATTCTCACCTCTTTATTCACCGCTAGGATTTTCTGTTGACAATGACATAACTAGACTGCACACGCATGCTCACAAACCAGACTTGACCTGATTCACTGAGGATGACTCAGTGAATGAGGTAGCCTAGCTTGTAAATTTGAGATTTACACATGCTAAGAAGTTTCAAGCTCGTCCAGCTCAGTGAGCTTCCGCTCAAATGCATGTCAGTGGCGCTGTGGCTTAGTTGGTTAAAGCGCCTGTCTAGTAAACAGGAGATCGATCCTGGGTTCGAATCCCAGCAGTGCCTTATGTTGGACAAAATGGACCATCCTAAAAGGAGGATGACGTCAAACACAAACTCTTGGAAGTTGCATCCGTACCGCTTGAGAAAATGTACGCAAAACATTCTCACCTCTTTATGCACCGCTAGGATTTTCTGTTGACAATGACATAACTAGACTGCACACGCGTGCTCACAAACCAGACGTGACCTGATTCACTGAGGATGACTCAGTGAATGAGGTAGCCTAGCTTGTAAATTTGAGATTTACACATGCTAAGAAGTTTCAAGCTCGTCCAGCTGAGTGAGCTTCCGCTCAAATGCATGTCAGTGGCGCTGTGGCTTAGTTGGTTAAAGCGCCTGTCTAGTAAACAGGAGATCCTGGGTTCGAATCCCAGCAGTGCCTTATGTTGGACAAGATGGACCACCCGAAAAGGAGGATGATGCCAAACGCAACCTCTTGCGTGTTGAAAGTTGCATCCGTACCGTTTGAAAAAAAGTATGCAAAACACTAACACCTCTCTATCTTCCACCAGCATTTTATTTAGACAATGAAATACCGTGACAGCACGCACACACTCACAAACCAACGCAAAGCTGCTTAAACACGTAGTACACGCACACCTCTGCCTTTAACCTACACCCTCCTAAACGTCTCGTCCCCTGTGACCTATGAAGATGACTCAGTGAAGGAGGTAGCCTAGGGTAAAAATTGGAGATTTACACGTTAAGACGTTTCAAGCTCGTCCAGCTCAGTGAGCTTCCGCTCAAATGCATGTCAGTGGCGCTGTGGCTTAGTTGGTTAAAGCGCCTGTCTAGTAAACAGGAGATCCTGGGTTCGAATCCCAGCAGTGCCTTATGTTGTCCAAAATGGACCATCCTAAAAGGAGGATGACGTCAAACACAAACTCTTGGAAGTTGCATCCATACCGCTTGAGAAAATGTACGCAAAACATTCTCACCTCTTTATGCACCGCTAGGATTTTCTGTTGACAATGACATAACTAGACTGCACACGCGTGCCCACAAACCAGACGTGACCTGATTCACTGAGGATGACTCAGTGAATGAGGTAGCCTAGCTTGTAAATTTGAGATTTACACATGCTAAGAAGTTTCAAGCTCGTCCAGCTCAGTGAGCTTCCGCTCAAATGCATGTCAGTGGCGCTGTGGCTTAGTTGGTTAAAGCGCCTGTCTAGTAAACAGGAGATCCTGGGTTCGAATCCTAGCAGTGCCTTATGTTGGACAAGATGCACCATCCGAAAAGGAGGATGATGCCAAACGCAACCTCTTGCGTGTTGAAAGTTGCATCCGTACCGTTTGAAAAAAAGTATGCAAAACACTAACACCTCTCTATCTTCCGCCAGCATTTTATTTAGACAATGAAATACCGTGACAGCACGCACACACTCACAAACCAACGCAAAGCTGCTTAAACACGTAGTACACGCACACCTCTGCCTTTAACCTACACCCTCCTAAACGTCTCGTCCCCTGTGACCTATGAAGATGACTCAGTGAAGGAGGTAGACTAGGGTAAAAATTTGAGATTTACACGTTAAGACGTTTCAAGCTCGTCCAGCTCAGTGAGCTTCCGCTCAAATGCATGTCAGTGGCGCTGTGGCTTAGTTGGTTAAAGCGCCTGTCTAGTAAACAGGAGATCCTGGGTTCGAATCCCAGCAGTGCCTTATGTTGGACAAAATGGACCATCCTAAAAGGAGGATGACGTCAAACACAAACTCTTGGAAGTTGCATCCGTACCGCTTGAGAAAATGTACGCAAAACATTCTCACCTCTTTATTCACCGCTAGGATTTTCTGTTGACAATGACATAACTAGACTGCACACGCGTGCTCACAAACCAGACGTGACCTGATTCACTGAGGATGACTCAGTGAATGAGGTAGCCTAGCTTGTAAATTTGAGATTTACACATGCTAAGAAGTTTCAAGCTCGTCCAGCTCAGTCAGCTTCCGCTCAAATGCATGTCAGTGGCGCTGTGGCTTAGTTGGTTAAAGCGCCTGTCTAGTAAACAGGAGATCGATCCTGGGTTCGAATCCCAGCAGTGCCTTATGTTGGACAAAATGGACCATCCTAAAAGGAGGATGACGTCAAACACAAACTCTTGGAAGTTGCATCCGTACCGCTTGAGAAAATGTACGCAAAACATTCTCACCTCTTTATGCACCGCTAGGATTTTCTGTTGACAATGACATAACTAGACTGCACACGCGTGCTCACAAACCAGACGTGACCTGATTCACTGAGGATGACTCAGTGAATGAGGTAGCCTAGCTTGTAAATTTGAGATTTACACATGCTAAGAAGTTTCAAGCTCGTCCAGCTCAGTGAGCTTCCGCTCAAATGCATGTCAGTGGCGCTGTGGCTTAGTTGGTTAAAGCGCCTGTCTAGTAAACAGGAGATCCTAGGTTCGAATCCCAGCAGTGCCTTATGTTGGACAAGATGGACCATCCGAAAAGGAGGATGATGCCAAACGCAACCTCTTGCGTGTTGAAAGTTGCATCCGTACCGTTTGAAAAAAAGTATGCAAAACACTAACACCACTCTATCTTCTGCCAGCATTTTATTTAGACAATGAAATACCGTGACAGCACGCACACACTCACAAACCAACGCAAAGCTGCTTAAACACGTAGTACACGCACACCTCTGCCTTTAACCTACACCCTCCTAAACGTCTCGTCCCCTGTGACCTATGAAGATGACTCAGTGAAGGAGGTAGCCTAGGGTAAAAATTTGAGATTTACACGTTAAGACGTTTCAAGCTCGTCCAGCTCAGTGAGCTTCCGCTCAAATGCATGTCAGTGGCGCTGTGGCTTAGTTGGTTAAAGCGCCTGTCTAGTAAACAGGAGATCCTGGCTTCGAATCCCAGCAGTGCCTTATGTTGGACAAAATGGACCATCCTAAAAGGAGGATGACGTCAAACACAAACTCTTGGAAGTTGCATCCGTACCGCTTGAGAAAATGTACGCAAAACATTCTCACCTCTTTATGCACCGCTAGGATTTTCTGTTGACAATGACATAACTAGACTGCACACGCGTGCTCACAAACCAGACGTGACCTGATTCACTGAGGATGACTCAGTGAATGAGGTAGCCTAGCTTGTAAATTTGAGATTTACACATGCTAAGAAGTTTCAAGCTCGTCCAGCTCAGTGAGCTTCCGCTCAAATGCATGTCAGTGGCGCTGTGGCTTAGTTGGTTAAAGCGCCTGTCTAGTAAACAGGAGATCCTGGGTTCGAATCCCAGCAGTGCCTTATGTTGGACAAGATGCACCATCCGAAAAGGAGGATGATGCCAAACGCAACCTCTTGCGTGTTGAAAGTTGCATCCGTACCGTTTGAAAAAAAGTATGCAAAACACTAACACCTCTCTATCTTCCGCCAGCATTTTATTTAGACAATGAAATACCGTGACAGCACGCACACACTCACAAACCAACGCAAAGCTGCTTAAACACGTAGTACACGCACACCTCTGCCTTTAACCTACACCCTCCTAAACGTCTCGTCCCCTGTGACCTATGAAGATGACTCAGTGAAGGAGGTAGCCTAGGGTAAAAATTTGAGATTTACACGTTAAGACGTTTCAAGCTCGTCCAGCTCAGTGAGCTTCCGCTCAAATGCATGTCAGTGGCGCTGTGGCTTAGTTGGTTAAAGCGCCTGTCTAGTAAACAGGAGATCCTGGGTTCGAATCCCAGCAGTGCCTTATGTTGGACAAAATGGACCATCCTAAAAGGAGGATGACGTCAAACACAAACTCTTGGAAGTTGCATCCGTACCGCTTGAGAAAATGTACGCAAAACATTCTCACCTCTTTATGCACCGCTAGGATTTTCTGTTGACAATGACATAACTAGACTGCACACGCGTGCTCACAAACCAGACGTGACCTGATTCACTGAGGATGACTCAGTGAATGAGGTAGCCTAGCTTGTAAATTTGAGATTTACACATGCTAAGAAGTTTC
This sequence comes from Alosa pseudoharengus, assembly GCF_046254945.1. NCBI lineage: Eukaryota > Metazoa > Chordata > Actinopteri > Clupeiformes > Clupeidae > Alosa > Alosa pseudoharengus. The sequence continues at coordinate 14,074,745 of NW_027468859.1, forward strand.
AAGCTCGTCCAGCTCAGTGAGCTTCCGCTCAAATGCATGTCAGTGGCGCTGTGGCTTAGTTGGTTAAAGCGCCTGTCTAGTAAACAGGAGATCCTGGGTTCGAATCCTAGCAGTGCCTTATGTTGGACAAGATGCACCATCCGAAAAGGAGGATGATGCCAAACGCAACCTCTTGCGTGTTGAAAGTTGCATCCGTACCGTTTGAAAAAAACTATGCAAAACACTAACACCACTCTATCTTCTGCCAGCATTTTATTTAGACAATGAAATACCGTGACAGCACGCACACACTCACAAACCAACGCAAAGCTGCTTAAACACGTAGTACACGCACACCTCTGCCTTTAACCTACACCCTCCTAAACGTCTCGTCCCCTGTGACCTATGAAGATGACTCAGTGAAGGAGGTAGCCTAGGGTAAAAATTTGAGATTTACACGTTAAGACGTTTCAAGCTCGTCCAGCTCAGTGAGCTTCCGCTCAAATGCATGTCAGTGGCGCTGTGGCTTAGTTGGTTAAAGCGCCTGTCTAGTAAACAGGAGATCCTGGGTTCGAATCCCAACAGTGCCTTATGTTGGACAAAATGGACCATCCTAAAAGGAGGATGATGCCAAACGCAACCTCTTGCGTGTTGAAAGTTGCATCCGTACCGTTTGAAAAAAAGTATGCAAAACACTAACACCTCTCTATCTTCCGCCAGCATTTTATTTAGACAATGAAATACCGTGACAGCACGCACACACTCACAAACCAACGCAAAGCTGCTTAAACACGTAGTACACGCACACCTCTGCCTTTAACCTACACCCTCCTAAACGTCTCGTCCCCTGTGACCTATGAAGATGACTCAGTGAAGGAGGTAGCCTAGGGTAAAAATTTGAGATTTACACGTTAAGACGTTTCAAGCTCGTCCAGCTCAGTGAGCTTCCGCTCAAATGCATGTCAGTGGCATGTGGCTTAATTGGTTAAAGAGCCTGTATAGTAAACAGGAGATCCTGGGTTCGAATCCCAGCAGTGCCTTATGTTGGACAAAATGGACCATCCTAAAAGGAGGATGACGTCAAACACAAACTCTTGGAAGTTGCATCCGTACCGCTTGAGAAAATGTACGCAAAACATTCTCACCTCTTTATTCACCGCTAGGATTTTATGTTGACAATGACATAACTAGACTGCACACGCGTGCTCACAAACCAGACTTGACCTGATTCACTGAGGATGACTCAGTGAATGAGGTAGCCTAGCTTGTAAATTTGAAATTTACACATGCTAAGAAGTTTCAAGCTCGTCCAGCTCAGTGAGCTTCCGCTCAAATGCATGTCAGTGGCGCTGTGGCTTAGTTGGTTAAAGCGCCTGTCTAGTAAACAGGAGATCCTGGCTTCGAATCCCAGCAGTGCCTTATGTTGGACAAAATGGACCATCCTAAAAGGAGGATGACGTCAAACACAAACTCTTGGAAGTTGCATCCGTACCGCTTGAGAAAATGTACGCAAAACATTCTCACCTCTTTATGCACCGCTAGGATTTTCTGTTGACAATGACATAACTAGACTGCACACGCGTGCTCACAAACCAGACGTGACCTGATTCACTGAGGATGACTCAGTGAATGAGGTAGCCTAGCTTGTAAATTTGAGATTTACACATGCTAAGAAGTTTCAAGCTCGTCCAGCTCAGTGAGCTTCCGCTCAAATGCATGTCAGTGGCGCTGTGGCTTGGTTGGTTAAAGCGCCTGTCTAGTAAACAGGAGATCCTGGGTTCGAATCCCAGCAGTGCCTTATGTTGGACAAGATGCACCATCCGAAAAGGAGGATGATGCCAAACGCAACCTCTTGCGTGTTGAAAGTTGCATCCGTACCGTTTGAAAAAAACTATGCAAAACACTAACACCTCTCTATCTTCCGCCAGCATTTTATTTAGACAATGAAATACCGTGACAGCACGCACACACTCACAAACCAACGCAAAGCTGCTTAAACACGTAGTACACGCACACCTCTGCCTTTAACCTACACCCTCCTAAACGTCTCGTCCCCTGTGACCTATGAAGATGACTCAGTGAAGGAGGTAGCCTAGGGTAAAAATTTGAGATTTACACGTTAAGACGTTTCAAGCTCGTCCAGCTCAGTGAGCTTCCGCTCAAATGCATGTCAGTGGCGCTGTGGCTTAGTTGGTTAAAGCGCCTGTCTAGTAAACAGGAGATCCTGGGTTCGAATCCCAGCAGTGCCTTATGTTGGACAAAATGGAACATCCTAAAAGGAGGATGATGCCAAACGCAACCTCTTGCGTGTTGAAAGTTGCATCCGTACCGTTTGAAAAAAAGTATGCAAAACACTAACACCTCTCTATCTTCCGCCAGCATTTTATTTAGACAATGAAATACCGTGACAGCACGCACACACTCACAAACCAACGCAAAGCTGCTTAAACACGTAGTACACGCACACCTCTGCCTTTAACCTACACCCTCCTAAACGTCTCGTCCCCTGTGACCTATGAAGATGACTCAGTGAAGGAGGTAGCCTAGGGTAAAAATTTGAGATTTACACGTTAAGACGATTCAAGCTCGTCCAGCTCAGTGAGCTTCCGCTCAAATGCATGTCAGTGGCATGTGGCTTAATTGGTTAAAGCGCCTGTATAGTAAACAGGAGATCCTGGGTTCGAATCCCAGCAGTGCCTTATGTTGGACAAAATGGACCATCCTAAAAGGAGGATGACGTCAAACACAAACTCTTGGAAGTTGCATCCGTACCGCTTGAGAAAATGTACGCAAAACATTCTCACCTCTTTATTCACCGCTAGGATTTTATGTTGACAATGACATAACTAGACTGCACACGCGTGCTCACAAACCAGACTTGACCTGATTCACTGAGGATGACTCAGTGAATGAGGTAGCCTAGCTTGTAAATTTGAAATTTACACATGCTAAGAAGTTTCAAGCTCGTCCAGCTCAGTGAGCTTCCGCTCAAATGCATGTCAGTGGCGCTGTGGCTTAGTTGGTTAAAGCGCCTGTCTAGTAAACAGGAGATCCTGGCTTCGAATCCCAGCAGTGCCTTATGTTGGACAAAATGGACCATCCTAAAAGGAGGATGACGTCAAACACAAACTCTTGGAAGTTGCATCCGTACCGCTTGAGAAAATGTACGCAAAACATTCTCACCTCTTTATGCACCGCTAGGATTTTCTGTTGACAATGACATAACTAGACTGCACACGCGTGCTCACAAACCAGACGTGACCTGATTCACTGAGGATGACTCAGTGAATGAGGTAGCCTAGCTTGTAAATTTGAGATTTACACATGCTAAGAAGTTTCAAGCTCGTCCAGCTCAGTGAGCTTCCGCTCAAATGCATGTCAGTGGCGCTGTGGCTTGGTTGGTTAAAGCGCCTGTCTAGTAAACAGGAGATCCTGGGTTCGAATCCCAGCAGTGCCTTATGTTGGACAAGATGCACCATCCGAAAAGGAGGATGATGCCAAACGCAACCTCTTGCGTGTTGAAAGTTGCATCCGTACCGTTTGAAAAAAAGTATGCAAAACACTAACACCTCTCTATCTTCCGCCAGCATTTTATTTAGACAATGAAATACCGTGACAGCACGCACACACTCACAAACCAACGCAAAGCTGCTTAAACACGTAGTACACGCACACCTCTGCCTTTAACCTACACCCTCCTAAACGTCTCGTCCCCTGTGACCTATGAAGATGACTCAGTGAAGGAGGTAGCCTAGGGTAAAAATTTGAGATTTACACTTTAAGACGTTTCAAGCTCGTCCAGCTCAGTGAGCTTCCGCTCAAATGCATGTCAGTGGCGCTGTGGCTTAGTTGGTTAAAGCGCCTGTCTAGTAAACAGGAGATCCTGGGTTCGAATCCCAGCAGTGCCTTATGTTGGACAAGATGGACCATCCGAAAAGGAGGATGATGCCAAACGCAACCTCTTGCGTGTTGAAAGTTGCATCCGTACCGTTTGAAAAAAAGTATGCAAAACACTAACACCTCTCTATCTTCCGCCAGCATTTTATTTAGACAATGAAATACCGTGACAGCACGCACACACTCACAAACCAACGCAAAGCTGCTTAAACACGTAGTACACGCACACCTCTGCCTTTAACCTACACCCTCCTAAACGTCTCGTCCCCTGTGACCTATGAAGATGACTCAGTGAAGGAGGTAGCCTAGGGTAAAAATTTGAGATTTACACGTTAAGACGTTTCAAGCTCGTCCAGCTCAGTGAGCTTCCGCTCAAATGCATGTCAGTGGCATGTGGCTTAATTGGTTAAAGCGCCTGTATAGTAAACAGGAGATCCTGGGTTCGAATCCCAGCAGTGCCTTATGTTGGACAAAATGGACCATCCTAAAAGGAGGATGACGTCAAACACAAACTCTTGGAAGTTGCATCCGTACCGCTTGAGAAAATGTACGCAAAACATTCTCACCTCTTTATTCACCGCTAGGATTTTATGTTGACAATGACATAACTAGACTGCACACGCGTGCTCACAAACCAGACTTGACCTGATTCACTGAGGATGACTCAGTGAATGAGGTAGCCTAGCTTGTAAATTTGAAATTTACACATGCTAAGAAGTTTCAAGCTCGTCCAGCTCAGTGAGCTTCCGCTCAAATGCATGTCAGTGGCGCTGTGGCTTAGTTGGTTAAAGCGCCTGTCTAGTAAACAGGAGATCCTGGGTTCGAATCCCAGCAGTGCCTTATGTTGGACAAAATGGACCATCCTAAAAGGAGGATGATGCCAAACGCAACCTCTTGCGTGTTGAAAGTTGCATCCGTACCGTTTGAAAAAAAGTATGCAAAACACTAACACCTCTCTATCTTCCGCCAGCATTTTATTTAGACAATGAAATACCGTGACAGCACGCACACACTCACAAACCAACGCAAAGCTGCTTAAACACGTAGTACACGCACACCTCTGCCTTTAACCTACACCCTCCTAAACGTCTCGTCCCCTGTGACCTATGAAGATGACTCAGTGAAGGAGGTAGCCTAGGGTAAAAATTTGAGATTTACACGTTAAGACGTTTCAAGCTCGTCCAGCTCAGTGAGCTTCCGCTCAAATGCATGTCAGTGGAATGTGGCTTAATTGGTTAAAGCGCCTGTATAGTAAACAGGAGATCCTGGGTTCGAATCCCAGCAGTGCCTTATGTTGGACAAAATGGACCATCCTAAAAGGAGGATGACGTCAAACACAAACTCTTGGAAGTTGCATCCGTACCGCTTGAGAAAATGTACGCAAAACATTCTCACCTCTTTATTCACCGCTAGGATTTTATGTTGACAATGACATAACTAGACTGCACACGCGTGCTCACAAACCAGACTTGACCTGATTCACTGAGGATGACTCAGTGAATGAGGTAGCCTAGCTTGTAAATTTGAAATTTACACATGCTAAGAAGTTTCAAGCTCGTCCAGCTCAGTGAGCTTCCGCTCAAATGCATGTCAGTGGCGCTGTGGCTTAGTTGGTTAAAGCGCCTGTCTAGTAAACAGGAGATCCTGGCTTCGAATCCCAGCAGTGCCTTATGTTGGACAAAATGGACCATCCTAAAAGGAGGATGATGTCAAACACAAACTCTTGGAAGTTGCATCCGTACCGCTTGAGAAAATGTACGCAAAACATTCTCACCTCTTTATGCACCGCTAGGATTTTCTGTTGACAATGACATAACTAGACTGCACACGCGTGCTCACAAACCAGACGTGACCTGATTCACTGAGGATGACTCAGTGAATGAGGTAGCCTAGCTTGTAAATTTGAGATTTACACATGCTAAGAAGTTTCAAGCTCGTCCAGCTCAGTGAGCTTCCGCTCAAATGCATGTCAGTGGCGCTGTGGCTTAGTTGGTTAAAGCGCCTGTCTAGTAAACAGGAGATCCTGGGTTCGAATCGCAGCAGTGCCTTATGTTGGACAAGATGCACCATCCGAAAAGGAGGATGATGCCAAACGCAACCTCTTGCGTGTTGAAAGTTGCATCCGTACCGTTTGAAAAAAAGTATGCAAAACACTAACACCTCTCTATCTTCCGCCAGCATTTTATTTAGACAATGAAATACCGTGACAGCACGCACACACTCACAAACCAACGCAAAGCTGCTTAAACACGTAGTACACGCACACCTCTGCCTTTAACCTACACCCTCCTAAACGTCTCGTCCCCTGTGACCTATGAAGATGACTCAGTGAAGGAGGTAGCCTAGGGTAAAAATTTGAGATTTACACGTTAAGATGTTTCAAGCTCGTCCAGCTCAGTGAGCTTCCGCTCAAATGCATGTCAGTGGCGCTGTGGCTTAGTTGGTTAAAGCGCCTGTCTAGTAAACAGGAGATCCTGGGTTCGAATCCCAGCAGTGCCTTATGTTGGACAAAATGGACCATCCTAAAAGGAGGATGACGTCAAACACAAACTCTTGGAAGTTGCATCCGTACCGCTTGAGAAAATGTACGCAAAACATTCTCACCTCTTTATTCACCGCTAGGATTTTATGTTGACAATGACATAACTAGACTGCACACGCGTGCTCACAAACCAGACTTGACCTGATTCACTGAGGATGACTCAGTGAATGAGGTAGCCTAGCTTGTAAATTTGAAATTTACACATGCTAAGAAGTTTCAAGCTCGTCCAGCTCAGTGAGCTTCCGCTCAAATGCATGTCAGTGGCGCTGTGGCTTAGTTGGTTAAAGCGCCTGTCTAGTAAACAGGAGATCCTGGCTTCGAATCCCAGCAGTGCCTTATGTTGGACAAAATGGACCATCCTAAAAGGAGGATGACGTCAAACACAAACTCTTGGAAGTTGCATCCGTACCGCTTGAGAAAATGTACGCAAAACATTCTCACCTCTTTATGCACCGCTAGGATTTTCTGTTGACAATGACATAACTAGACTGCACACGCGTGCTCACAAACCAGACGTGACCTGATTCACTGAGGATGACTCAGTGAATGAGGTAGCCTAGCTTGTAAATTTGAGATTTACACATGCTAAGAAGTTTCAAGCTCGTCCAGCTCAGTGAGCTTCCGCTCAAATGCATGTCAGTGGCGCTGTGGCTTAGTTGGTTAAAGCGCCTGTCTAGTAAACAGGAGATCCTGGGTTCGAATCGCAGCAGTGCCTTATGTTGGACAAGATGCACCATCCGAAAAGGAGGATGATGCCAAACGCAACCTCTTGCGTGTTGAAAGTTGCATCCGTACCGTTTGAAAAAAAGTATGCAAAACACTAACACCTCTCTATCTTCCGCCAGCATTTTATTTAGACAATGAAATACCGTGACAGCACGCACACACTCACAAACCAACGCAAAGCTGCTTAAACACGTAGTACACGCACACCTCTGCCTTTAACCTACACCCTCCTAAACGTCTCGTCCCCTGTGACCTATGAAGATGACTCAGTGAAGGAGGTAGCCTAGGGTAAAAATTTGAGATTTACACGTTAAGACGTTTCAAGCTCGTCCAGCTCAGTGAGCTTCCGCTCAAATGCATGTCAGTGGCGCTGTGGCTTAGTTGGTTAAAGCGCCTGTCTAGTAAACAGGAGATCCTGGGTTCGAATCCCAGCAGTGCCTTATGTTGGACAAAATGGACCATCCTAAAAGGAGGATGACGTCAAACACAAACTCTTGGAAGTTGCATCCGTACCGCTTGAGAAAATGTACGCAAAACATTCTCACCTCTTTATGCACCGCTAGGATTTTCTGTTGACAATGACATAACTAGACTGCACACGCGTGCTCACAAACCAGACGTGACCTGATTCACTGAGGATGACTCAGTGAATGAGGTAGCCTAGCTTGTAAATTTGAGATTTACACATGCTAAGAAGTTTCAAGCTCGTCCAGCTCAGTGAGCTTCCGCTCAAATGCATGTCAGTGGCGCTGTGGCTTAGTTGGTTAAAGCGCCTGTCTAGTAAACAGGAGATCCTGGGTTCGAATCCCAGCAGTGCCTTATGTTGGACAAGATGCACCATCCGAAAAGGAGGATGATGCCAAACGCAACCTCTTGCGTGTTGAAAGTTGCATCCGTACCGTTTGAAAAAAAGTATGCAAAACACTAACACCTCTCTATCTTCCGCCAGCATTTTATTTAGACAATGAAATACCGTGACAGCACGCACACACTCACAAACCAACGCAAAGCTGCTTAAACACGTAGTACACGCACACCTCTGCCTTTAACCTACACCCTCCTAAACGTCTCGTCCCCTGTGACCTATGAAGATGACTCAGTGAAGGACGTAGCCTAGGGTAAAAATTTGAGATTTACACGTTAAGACGTTTCAAGCTCGTCCAGCTCAGTGAGCTTCCGCTCAAATGCATGTCAGTGGCGCTGTGGCTTAGTTGGTTAAAGCGCCTGTCTAGTAAACAGGAGATCCTGGGTTCGAATCCCAGCAGTGCCTTATGTTGGACAAAATGGACCATCCTAAAAGGAGGATGACGTCAAACACAAACTCTTGGAAGTTGCATCCGTACCGCTTGAGAAAATGTACGCAAAACATTCTCACCTCTTTATGCACCGCTAGGATTTTCTGTTGACAATGACATAACTAGACTGCACACGCGTGCTCACAAACCAGACGTGACCTGATTCACTGAGGATGACTCAGTGAATGAGGTAGCCTAGCTTGTAAATTTGAGATTTACACATGCTAAGAAGTTTCAAGCTCGTCCAGCTCAGTGAGCTTCCGCTCAAATGCATGTCAGTGGCGCTGTGGCTTAGTTGGTTAAAGCGCCTGTCTAGTAAACAGGAGATCCTAGGTTCGAATCCCAGCAGTGCCTTATGTTGGACAAGATGGACCATCCGAAAAGGAGGATGATGCCAAACGCAACCTCTTGCGTGTTGAAAGTTGCATCCGTACCGTTTGAAAAAAACTATGCAAAACACTAACACCACTCTATCTTCTGCCAGCATTTTATTTAGACAATGAAATACCGTGACAGCACGCACACACTCACAAACCAACGCAAAGCTGCTTAAACACGTAGTACACGCACACCTCTGCCTTTAACCTACACCCTCCTAAACGTCTCGTCCCCTGTGACCTATGAAGATGACTCAGTGAAGGAGGTAGCCTAGGGTAAAAATTTGAGATTTACACGTTAAGACGTTTCAAGCTCGTCCAGCTCAGTGAGCTTCCGCTCAAATGCATGTCAGTGGCGCTGTGGCTTAGTTGGTTAAAGCGCCTGTCTAGTAAACAGGAGATCCTGGGTTCGAATCCCAGCAGTGCCTTATGTTGGACAAAATGGACCATCCTAAAAGGAGGATGACGTCAAACACAAACTCTTGGAAGTTGCATCCGTACCGCTTGAGAAAATGTACGCAAAACATTCTCACCTCTTTATGCACCGCTAGGATTTTCTGTTGACAATGACATAACTAGACTGCACACGCGTGCTCACAAACCAGACGTGACCTGATTCACTGAGGATGACTCAGTGAATGAGGTAGCCTAGCTTGTAAATTTGAGATTTACACATGCTAAGAAGTTTCAATCTCGTCCAGCTCAGTGAGCTTCCGCTCAAATGCATGTCAGTGGCGCTGTGGCTTAGTTGGTTAAAGCGCCTGTCTAGTAAACAGGAGATCCTGGGTTCGAATCCCAGCAGTGCCTTATGTTGGACAAGATGCACCATCCGAAAAGGAGGATGATGCCAAACGCAACCTCTTGCGTGTTGAAAGTTGCATCCGTACCGTTTGAAAAAAAGTATGCAAAACACTAACACCTCTCTATCTTCCGCCAGCATTTTATTTAGACAATGAAATACCGTGACAGCACGCACACACTCACAAACCAACGCAAAGCTGCTTAAACACGTAGTACACGCACACCTCTGCCTTTAACCTACACCCTCCTAAACGTCTCGTCCCCTGTGACCTATGAAGATGACTCAGTGAAGGAGGTAGCCTAGGGTAAAAATTTGAGATTTACACGTTAAGACGTTTCAAGCTCGTCCAGCTCAGTGAGCTTCCGCTCAAATGCATGTCAGTGGCGCTGTGGCTTAGTTGGTTAAAGCGCCTGTCTAGTAAACAGGAGATCCTGGGTTCGAATCCCAGCAGTGCCTTATGTTGGACAAAATGGACCATCCTAAAAGGAGGATGACGTCAAACACAAACTCTTGGAAGTTGCATCCGTACCGCTTGAGAAAATGTACGCAAAACATTCTCACCTCTTTATGCACCGCTAGGATTTTCTGTTGACAATGACATAACTAGACTGCACACGCGTGCTCACAAACCAGACGTGACCTGATTCACTGAGGATGACTCAGTGAATGAGGTAGCCTAGCTTGTAAATTTGAGATTTACACATGCTAAGAAGTTTCAATCTCGTCCAGCTCAGTGAGCTTCCGCTCAAATGCATGTCAGTGGCGCTGTGGCTTAGTTGGTTAAAGCGCCTGTCTAGTAAACAGGAGATCCTAGGTTCGAATCCCAGCAGTGCCTTATGTTGGACAAGATGGACCATCCGAAAAGGAGGATGATGCCAAACGCAACCTCTTGCGTGTTGAAAGTTGCATCCGTACCGTTTGAAAAAAACTATGCAAAACACTAACACCACTCTATCTTCTGCCAGCATTTTATTTAGACAATGAAATACCGTGACAGCACGCACACACTCACAAACCAACGCAAAGCTGCTTAAACACGTAGTACACGCACACCTCTGCCTTTAACCTACACCCTCCTAAACGTCTCGTCCCCTGTGACCTATGAAGATGACTCAGTGAAGGAGGTAGCCTAGGGTAAAAATTTGAGATTTACACGTTAAGACGTTTCAAGCTCGTCCAGCTCAGTGAGCTTCCGCTCAAATGCATGTCAGTGGCGCTGTGGCTTAGTTGGTTAAAGCGCCTGTCTAGTAAACAGGAGATCCTGGCTTCGAATCCCAGCAGTGCCTTATGTTGGACAAAATGGACCATCCTAAAAGGAGGATGACGTCAAACACAAACTCTTGGAAGTTGCATCCGTACCGCTTGAGAAAATGTACGCAAAACATTCTCACCTCTTTATGCACCGCTAGGATTTTCTGTTGACAATGACATAACTAGACTGCACACGCGTGCTCACAAACCAGACGTGACCTGATTCACTGAGGATGACTCAGTGAATGAGGTAGCCTAGCTTGTAAATTTGAGATTTACACATGCTAAGAAGTTTCAATCTCGTCCAGCTCAGTGAGCTTCCGCTCAAATGCATGTCAGTGGCGCTGTGGCTTAGTTGGTTAAAGCGCCTGTCTAGTAAACAGGAGATCCTGGGTTCGAATCCCAGCAGTGCCTTATGTTGGACAAGATGCACCATCCGAAAAGGAGGATGATGCCAAACGCAACCTCTTGCGTGTTGAAAGTTGCATCCGTACCGTTTGAAAAAAAGTATGCAAAACACTAACACCTCTCTATCTTCCGCCAGCATTTTATTTAGACAATGAAATACCGTGACAGCACGCACACACTCACAAACCAACGCAAAGCTGCTTAAACACGTAGTACACGCACACCTCTGCCTTTAACCTACACCCTCCTAAACGTCTCGTCCCCTGTGACCTATGAAGATGACTCAGTGAAGGAGGTAGCCTAGGGTAAAAATTTGAGATTTACACGTTAAGACGTTTCAAGCTCGTCCAGCTCAGTGAGCTTCCGCTCAAATGCATGTCAGTGGCGCTGTGGCTTAGTTGGTTAAAGCGCCTGTCTAGTAAACAGGAGATCCTGGGTTCGAATCCCAGCAGTGCCTTATGTTGGACAAAATGGACCATCCTAAAAGGAGGATGACGTCAAACACAAACTCTTGGAAGTTGCATCCGTACCGCTTGAGAAAATGTACGCAAAACATTCTCACCTCTTTATGCACCGCTAGGATTTTCTGTTGACAATGACATAACTAGACTGCACATGCGTGCTCACAAACCAGACGTGACCTGATTCACTGAGGATGACTCAGTGAATGAGGTAGCCTAGCTTGTAAATTTGAGATTTACACATGCTAAGAAGTTTCAAGCTCGTCCAGCTCAGTGAGCTTCCGCTCAAATGCATGTCAGTGGCGCTGTGGCTTAGTTGGTTAAAGCGCCTGTCTAGTAAACAGGAGATCCTAGGTTCGAATCCCAGCAGTGCCTTATGTTGGACAAGATGGACCATCCGAAAAGGAGGATGATGCCAAACGCAACCTCTTGCGTGTTGAAAGTTGCATCCGTACCGTTTGAAAAAAAGTATGCAAAACACTAACACCACTCTATCTTCTGCCAGCATTTTATTTAGACAATGAAATACCGTGACAGCACGCACACACTCACAAACCAACGCAAAGCTGCTTAAACACGTAGTACACGCACACCTCTGCCTTTAACCTACACCCTCCTAAACGTCTCGTCCCCTGTGACCTATGAAGATGACTCAGTGAAGGAGGTAGCCTAGGGTAAAAATTTGAGATTTACACGTTAAGACGTTTCAAGCTCGTCCAGCTCAGTGAGCTTCCGCTCAAATGCATGTCAGTGGCGCTGTGGCTTAGTTGGTTAAAGCGCCTGTCTAGTAAACAGGAGATCCTGGGTTCGAATCCCAGCAGTGCCTTATGTTGGACAAAATGGACCATCCTAAAAGGAGGATGACGTCAAACACAAACTCTTGGAAGTTGCATCCGTACCGCTTGAGAAAATGTACGCAAAACATTCTCACCTCTTTATGCACCGCTAGGATTTTCTGTTGACAATGACATAACTAGACTGCACACGCGTGCTCACAAACCAGACGTGACCTGATTCACTGAGGATGACTCAGTGAATGAGGTAGCCTAGCTTGTAAATTTGAGATTTACACATGCTAAGAAGTTTCAAGCTCGTCCAGCTCAGTGAGCTTCCGCTCAAATGCATGTCAGTGGCGCTGTGGCTTAGTTGGTTAAAGCGCCTGTCTAGTAAACAGGAGATCGATCCTAGGTTCGAATCCCAGCAGTGCCTTATGTTGGACAAGATGGACCATCCGAAAAGGAGGATGATGCCAAATGCAACCTCTTGCGTGTTGAAAGTTGCATCCGTACCGTTTGAAAAAAAGTATGCAAAACACTAACACCACTCTATCTTCTGCCAGCATTTTATTTAGACAATGAAATACCGTGACAGCACGCACACACTCACAAACCAACGCAAAGCTGCTTAAACACGTAGTACACGCACACCTCTGCCTTTAACCTACACCCTCCTAAACGTCTCGTCCCCTGTGACTTATGAAGATGACTCAGTGAAGGAGGTAGCCTAGGGTAAAAATTTGAGATTTACACGTTAAGACGTTTCAAGCTCGTCCAGCTCAGTGAGCTTCCGCTCAAATGCATGTCAGTGGCGCTGTGGCTTAGTTGGTTAAAGCGCCTGTCTAGTAAACAGGAGATCGATCCTGGGTTCGAATCCCAGCAGTGCCTTATGTTGGACAAAATGGACCATCCTAAAAGGAGGATGACGTCAAACACAAACTCTTGGAAGTTGCATCCGTACCGCTTGAGAAAATGTACGCAAAACATTCTCACCTCTTTATGCACCGCTAGGATTTTCTGTTGACAATGACATAACTAGACTGCACACACTTGCTCACAAACCAGACGTGACCTGATTCACTGAGGATGACTCAGTGAATGAGGTAGCCTAGCTTGTAAATTTGAGATTTACACATGCTAAGAAGTTTCAATCTCGTCCAGCTCAGTGAGCTTCCGCTCAAATGCATGTCAGTGGCGCTGTGGCTTAGTTGGTTAAAGCGCCTGTCTAGTAAACAGGAGATCCTAGGTTCGAATCCCAGCAGTGCCTTATGTTGGACAAGATGGACCATCCGAAAAGGAGGATGATGCCAAACGCAACCTCTTGCGTGTTGAAAGTTGCATCCGTACCGTTTGAAAAAAACTATGCAAAACACTAACACCACTCTATCTTCTGCCAGCATTTTATTTAGACAATGAAATACCGTGACAGCACGCACACACTCACAAACCAACGCAAAGCTGCTTAAACACGTAGTACACGCACACCTCTGCCTTTAACCTACACCCTCCTAAACGTCTCGTCCCCTGTGACCTATGAAGATGACTCAGTGAAGGAGGTAGCCTAGGGTAAAAATTTGAGATTTACACGTTAAGACGTTTCAAGCTCGTCCAGCTCAGTGAGCTTCCGCTCAAATGCATGTCAGTGGCGCTGTGGCTTAGTTGGTTAAAGCGCCTGTCTAGTAAACAGGAGATCCTGGCTTCGAATCCCAGCAGTGCCTTATGTTGGACAAAATGGACCATCCTAAAAGGAGGATGACGTCAAACACAAACTCTTGGAAGTTGCATCCGTACCGCTTGAGAAAATGTACGCAAAACATTCTCACCTCTTTATTCACCGCTAGGATTTTATGTTGACAATGACATAACTAGACTGCACACGCGTGCTCACAAACCAGACTTGACCTGATTCACTGAGGATGACTCAGTGAATGAGGTAGCCTAGCTTGTAAATTTGAAATTTACACATGCTAAGAAGTTTCAAGCTCGTCCAGCTCAGTGAGCTTCCGCTCAAATGCATGTCAGTGGCGCTGTGGCTTAGTTGGTTAAAGCGCCTGTCTAGTAAACAGGAGATCCTGGCTTCGAATCCCAGCAGTGCCTTATGTTGGACAAAATGGACCATCCTAAAAGGAGGATGACGTCAAACACAAACTCTTGGAAGTTGCATCCGTACCGCTTGAGAAAATGTACGCAAAACATTCTCACCTCTTTATGCACCGCTAGGATTTTCTGTTGACAATGACATAACTAGACTGCACACGCGTGCTCACAAACCAGACGTGACCTGATTCACTGAGGATGACTCAGTGAATGAGGTAGCCTAGCTTGTAAATTTGAGATTTACACATGCTAAGAAGTTTCAAGCTCGTCCAGCTCAGTGAGCTTCCGCTCAAATGCATGTCAGTGGCGCTGTGGCTTAGTTGGTTAAAGCGCCTGTCTAGTAAACAGGAGATCCTAGGTTCGAATCCCAGCAGTGCCTTATGTTGGACAAGATGGACCATCCGAAAAGGAGGATGATGCCAAACGCAACCTCTTGCGTGTTGAAAGTTGCATCCGTACCGTTTGAAAAAAACTATGCAAAACACTAACACCACTCTATCTTCTGCCAGCATTTTATTTAGACAATGAAATACCGTGACAGCACGCACACACTCACAAACCAACGCAAAGCTGCTTAAACACGTAGTACACGCACACCTCTGCCTTTAACCTACACCCTCCTAAACGTCTCGTCCCCTGTGACCTATGAAGATGACTCAGTGAAGGAGGTAGCCTAGGGTAAAAATTTGAGATTTACACGTTAAGACGTTTCAAGCTCGTCCAGCTCAGTGAGCTTCCGCTCAAATGCATGTCAGTGGCGCTGTGGCTTAGTTGGTTAAAGCGCCTGTCTAGTAAACAGGAGATCCTGGGTTCGAATCCCAGCAGTGCCTTATGTTGGACAAAATGGACCATCCTAAAAGGAGGATGACGTCAAACACAAACTCTTGGAAGTTGCATCCGTACCGCTTGAGAAAATGTACGCAAAACATTCTCACCTCTTTATGCACCGCTAGGATTTTCTGTTGACAATGACATAACTAGACTGCACACGCATGCTCACAAACCAGACGTGACCTGATTCACTGAGGATGACTCAGTGAATGAGGTAGCCTAGCTTGTAAATTTGAGATTTACACATGCTAAGAAGTTTCAAGCTCGTCCAGCTCAGTGAGCTTCCGCTCAAATGCATGTCAGTGGCGCTGTGGCTTAGTTGGTTAAAGCGCCTGTCTAGTAAACAGGAGATCCTAGGTTCGAATCCCAGCAGTGCCTTATGTTGGACAAGATGGACCATCCGAAAAGGAGGATGATGCCAAACGCAACCTCTTGCGTGTTGAAAGTTGCATCCGTACCGTTTGAAAAAAAGTATGCAAAACACTAACACCACTCTATCTTCTGCCAGCATTTTATTTAGACAATGAAATACCGTGACAGCACGCACACACTCACAAACCAACGCAAAGCTGCTTAAACACGTAGTACACGCACACCTCTGCCTTTAACCTACACCCTCCTAAACGTCTCGTCCCCTGTGACCTATGAAGATGACTCAGTGAAGGAGGTAGCCTAGGGTAAAAATTTGAGATTTACACGTTAAGACGTTTCAAGCTCGTCCAGCTCAGTGAGCTTCCGCTCAAATGCATGTCAGTGGCGCTGTGGCTTAGTTGGTTAAAGCGCCTGTCTAGTAAACAGGAGATCCTGGCTTCGAATCCCAGCAGTGCCTTATGTTGGACAAAATGGACCATCCTAAAAGGAGGATGACGTCAAACACAAACTCTTGGAAGTTGCATCCGTACCGCTTGAGAAAATGTACGCAAAACATTCTCACCTCTTTATGCACCGCTAGGATTTTCTGTTGACAATGACATAACTAGACTGCACACGCGTGCTCACAAACCAGACGTGACCTGATTCACTGAGGATGACTCAGTGAATGAGGTAGCCTAGCTTGTAAATTTGAGATTTACACATGCTAAGAAGTTTCAATCTCGTCCAGCTCAGTGAGCTTCCGCTCAAATGCATGTCAGTGGCGCTGTGGCTTAGTTGGTTAAAGCGCCTGTCTAGTAAACAGGAGATCCTAGGTTCGAATCCCAGCAGTGCCTTATGTTGGACAAGATGGACCATCCGAAAAGGAGGATGATGCCAAACGCAACCTCTTGCGTGTTGAAAGTTGCATCCGTACCGTTTGAAAAAAACTATGCAAAACACTAACACCACTCTATCTTCTGCCAGCATTTTATTTAGACAATGAAATACCGTGACAGCACGCACACACTCACAAACCAACGCAAAGCTGCTTAAACACGTAGTACACGCACACCTCTGCCTTTAACCTACACCCTCCTAAACGTCTCGTCCCCTGTGACCTATGAAGATGACTCAGTGAAGGAGGTAGCCTAGGGTAAAAATTTGAGATTTACACGTTAAGACGTTTCAAGCTCGTCCAGCTCAGTGAGCTTCCGCTCAAATGCATGTCAGTGGCGCTGTGGCTTAGTTGGTTAAAGCGCCTGTCTAGTAAACAGGAGATCCTGGCTTCGAATCCCAGCAGTGCCTTATGTTGGACAAAATGGACCATCCTAAAAGGAGGATGACGTCAAACACAAACTCTTGGAAGTTGCATCCGTACCGCTTGAGAAAATGTACGCAAAACATTCTCACCTCTTTATTCACCGCTAGGATTTTATGTTGACAATGACATAACTAGACTGCACACGCGTGCTCACAAACCAGACTTGACCTGATTCACTGAGGATGACTCAGTGAATGAGGTAGCCTAGCTTGTAAATTTGAAATTTACACATGCTAAGAAGTTTCAAGCTCGTCCAGCTCAGTGAGCTTCCGCTCAAATGCATGTCAGTGGCGCTGTGGCTTAGTTGGTTAAAGCGCCTGTCTAGTAAACAGGAGATCCTGGCTTCGAATCCCAGCAGTGCCTTATGTTGGACAAAATGGACCATCCTAAAAGGAGGATGACGTCAAACACAAACTCTTGGAAGTTGCATCCGTACCGCTTGAGAAAATGTACGCAAAACATTCTCACCTCTTTATGCACCGCTAGGATTTTCTGTTGACAATGACATAACTAGACTGCACACGCGTGCTCACAAACCAGACGTGACCTGATTCACTGAGGATGACTCAGTGAATGAGGTAGCCTAGCTTGTAAATTTGAGATTTACACATGCTAAGAAGTTTCAAGCTCGTCCAACTCAGTGAGCTTCCGCTCAAATGCATGTCAGTGGCGCTGTGGCTTAGTTGGTTAAAGCGCCTGTCTAGTAAACAGGAGATCGATCCTAGGTTCGAATCCCAGCAGTGCCTTATGTTGGACAAGATGGACCATCCGAAAAGGAGGATGATGCCAAACGCAACCTCTTGCGTGTTGAAAGTTGCATCCGTACCGTTTGAAAAAAAGTATGCAAAACACTAACACCACTCTATCTTCTGCCAGCATTTTATTTAGACAATGAAATACCGTGACAGCACGCACACACTCACAAACCAACGCAAAGCTGCTTAAACACGTAGTACACGCACACCTCTGCCTTTAACCTACACCCTCCTAAACGTCTCGTCCCCTGTGACCTATGAAGATGACTCAGTGAAGGAGGTAGCCTAGGGTAAAAATTTGAGATTTACACGTTAAGACGTTTCAAGCTCGTCCAGCTCAGTGAGCTTCCGCTCAAATGCATGTCAGTGGCGCTGTGGCTTAGTTGGTTAAAGCGCCTGTCTAGTAAACAGGAGATCCTGGGTTCGAATCCCAGCAGTGCCTTATGTTGGACAAAATGGACCATCCTAAAAGGAGGATGACGTCAAACACAAACTCTTGGAAGTTGCATCCGTACCGCTTGAGAAAATGTACGCAAAACATTCTCACCTCTTTATGCACCGCTAGGATTTTCTGTTGACAATGACATAACTAGACTGCACACGCATGCTCACAAACCAGACGTGACCTGATTCACTGAGGATGACTCAGTGAATGAGGTAGCCTAGCTTGTAAATTTGAGATTTACACATGCTAAGAAGTTTCAAGCTCGTCCAGCTCAGTGAGCTTCCGCTCAAATGCATGTCAGTGGCGCTGTGGCTTAGTTGGTTAAAGCGCCTGTCTAGTAAACAGGAGATCCTAGGTTCGAATCCCAGCAGTGCCTTATGTTGGACAAGATGGACCATCCGAAAAGGAGGATGATGCCAAACGCAACCTCTTGCGTGTTGAAAGTTGCATCCGTACCGTTTGAAAAAAAGTATGCAAAACACTAACACCACTCTATCTTCTGCCAGCATTTTATTTAGACAATGAAATACCGTGACAGCACGCACACACTCACAAACCAACGCAAAGCTGCTTAAACACGTAGTACACGCACACCTCTGCCTTTAACCTACACCCTCCTAAACGTCTCGTCCCCTGTGACCTATGAAGATGACTCAGTGAAGGAGGTAGCCTAGGGTAAAAATTTGAGATTTACACGTTAAGACGTTTCAAGCTCGTCCAGCTCAGTGAGCTTCCGCTCAAATGCATGTCAGTGGCGCTGTGGCTTAGTTGGTTAAAGCGCCTGTCTAGTAAACAGGAGATCCTGGCTTCGAATCCCAGCAGTGCCTTATGTTGGACAAAATGGACCATCCTAAAAGGAGGATGACGTCAAACACAAACTCTTGGAAGTTGCATCCGTACCGCTTGAGAAAATGTACGCAAAACATTCTCACCTCTTTATTCACCGCTAGGATTTTATGTTGACAATGACATAACTAGACTGCACACGCGTGCTCACAAACCAGACTTGACCTGATTCACTGAGGATGACTCAGTGAATGAGGTAGCCTAGCTTGTAAATTTGAAATTTACACATGCTAAGAAGTTTCAAGCTCGTCCAGCTCAGTGAGCTTCCGCTCAAATGCATGTCAGTGGCGCTGTGGCTTAGTTGGTTAAAGCGCCTGTCTAGTAAACAGGAGATCCTGGCTTCGAATCCCAGCAGTGCCTTATGTTGGACAAAATGGACCATCCTAAAAGGAGGATGACGTCAAACACAAACTCTTGGAAGTTGCATCCGTACCGCTTGAGAAAATGTACGCAAAACATTCTCACCTCTTTATGCACCGCTAGGATTTTCTGTTGACAATGACATAACTAGACTGCACACGCGTGCTCACAAACCAGACGTGACCTGATTCACTGAGGATGACTCAGTGAATGAGGTAGCCTAGCTTGTAAATTTGAGATTTACACATGCTAAGAAGTTTCAAGCTCGTCCAGCTCAGTGAGCTTCCGCTCAATCGCATGTCAGTGGCGCTGTGGCTTAGTTGGTTAAAGCGCTTGTTTAGTAAACAGGAGATCCTGGGTTCGAATCCCAGCAGTGCCTTATGTTGGACAAGATGGACCATCCGAAAAGGAGGATGATGCCAAACGCAACCTCTTGCGTGTTGAAAGTTGCATCCGTACCGTTTGAAAAAAAGTATGCAAAACACTAACACCTCTCTATCTTCCGCCAGCATTTTATTTAGACAATGAAATACCGTGACAGCACGCACACACTCACAAACCAACGCAAAGCTGCTTAAACACGTAGTACACGCACACCTCTGCCTTTAACCTACACCCTCCTAAACGTCTCGTCCCCTGTGACCTATGAAGATGACTCAGTGAAGGAGGTAGCCTAGGGTAAAAATTTGAGATTTACACGTTAAGACGTTTCAAGCTCGTCCAGCTCAGTGAGCTTCCGCTCAAATGCATGTCAGTGGCGCTGTGGCTTAGTTGGTTAAAGCGCCTGTCTAGTAAACAGGAGATCCTGGGTTCGAATCCCAGCAGTGCCTTATGTTGGACAAAATGGACCATCCTAAAAGGAGGATGACGTCAAACACAAACTCTTGGAAGTTGCATCCGTACCGCTTGAGAAAATGTACGCAAAACATTCTCACCTCTTTATGCACCGCTAGGATTTTCTGTTGACAATGACATAACTAGACTGCACACGCGTGCTCACAAACCAGACGTGACCTGATTCACTGAGGATGACTCAGTGAATGAGGTAGCCTAGCTTGTAAATTTGAGATTTACACATGCTAAGAAGTTTCAAGCTCGTCCAGCTCAGTGAGCTTCCGCTCAAATGCATGTCAGTGGCGCTGTGGCTTAGTTGGTTAAAGCGCCTGTCTAGTAAACAGGAGATCCTAGGTTCGAATCCCAGCAGTGCCTTATGTTGGACAAGATGGACCATCCGAAAAGGAGGATGATGCCAAACGCAACCTCTTGCGTGTTGAAAGTTGCATCCGTACCGTTTGAAAAAAAGTATGCAAAACACTAACACCACTCTATCTTCTGCCAGCATTTTATTTAGACAATGAAATACCGTGACAGCACGCACACACTCACAAACCAACGCAAAGCTGCTTAAACACGTAGTACACGCACACCTCTGCCTTTAACCTACACCCTCCTAAACGTCTCGTCCCCTGTGACCTATGAAGATGACTCAGTGAAGGAGGTAGCCTAGGGTAAAAATTTGAGATTTACACGTTAAGACGTTTCAAGCTCGTCCAGCTCAGTGAGCTTCCGCTCAAATGCATGTCAGTGGCGCTGTGGCTTAGTTGGTTAAAGCGCCTGTCTAGTAAACAGGAGATCCTGGGTTCGAATCCCAGCAGAGCCTTATGTTGGACAAAATGGACCATCCTAAAAGGAGGATGACGTCAAACACAAACTCTTGGAAGTTGCATCCGTACCGCTTGAGAAAATGTACGCAAAACATTCTCACCTCTTTATTCACCGCTAGGATTTTCTGTTGACAATGACATAACTAGACTGCACACGCGTGCTCACAAACCAGACGTGACCTGATTCACTGAGGATGACTCAGTGAATGAGGTAGCCTAGCTTGTAAATTTGAGATTTACACATGCTAAGAAGTTTCAATCTCGTCCAGCTCAGTGAGCTTCCGCTCAAATGCATGTCAGTGGCGCTGTGGCTTAGTTGGTTAAAGCGCCTGTCTAGTAAACAGGAGATCCTGGGTTCGAATCCCAGCAGTGCCTTATGTTGGACAAGATGCACCATCCGAAAAGGAGGATGATGCCAAACGCAACCTCTTGCGTGTTGAAAGTTGCATCCGTACCGTTTGAAAAAAAGTATGCAAAACACTAACACCTCTCTATCTTCCGCCAGCATTTTATTTAGACAATGAAATACCGTGACAGCACGCACACACTCACAAACCAACGCAAAGCTGCTTAAACACGTAGTACACGCACACCTCTGCCTTTAACCTACACCCTCCTAAACGTCTCGTCCCCTGTGACCTATGAAGATGACTCAGTGAAGGAGGTAGCCTAGGGTAAAAATTTGAGATTTACACGTTAAGACGTTTCAAGCTCGTCCAGCTCAGTGAGCTTCCGCTCAAATGCATGTCAGTGGCGCTGTGGCTTAGTTGGTTAAAGCGCCTGTCTAGTAAACAGGAGATCCTGGGTTCGAATCCCAGCAGTGCCTTATGTTGGACAAAATGGACCATCCTAAAAGGAGGATGACGTCAAACACAAACTCTTGGAAGTTGCATCCGTACCGCTTGAGAAAATGTACGCAAAACATTCTCACCTCTTTATGCACCGCTAGGATTTTCTGTTGACAATGACATAACTAGACTGCACATGCGTGCTCACAAACCAGACGTGACCTGATTCACTGAGGATGACTCAGTGAATGAGGTAGCCTAGCTTGTAAATTTGAGATTTACACATGCTAAGAAGTTTCAAGCTCGTCCAGCTCAGTGAGCTTCCGCTCAAATGCATGTCAGTGGCGCTGTGGCTTAGTTGGTTAAAGCGCCTGTCTAGTAAACAGGAGATCCTAGGTTCGAATCCCAGCAGTGCCTTATGTTGGACAAGATGGACCATCCGAAAAGGAGGATGATGCCAAACGCAACCTCTTGCGTGTTGAAAGTTGCATCCGTACCGTTTGAAAAAAAGTATGCAAAACACTAACACCACTCTATCTTCTGCCAGCATTTTATTTAGACAATGAAATACCGTGACAGCACGCACACACTCACAAACCAACGCAAAGCTGCTTAAACACGTAGTACACGCACACCTCTGCCTTTAACCTACACCCTCCTAAACGTCTCGTCCCCTGTGACCTATGAAGATGACTCAGTGAAGGAGGTAGCCTAGGGTAAAAATTTGAGATTTACACGTTAAGACGTTTCAAGCTCGTCCAGCTCAGTGAGCTTCCGCTCAAATGCATGTCAGTGGCGCTGTGGCTTAGTTGGTTAAAGCGCCTGTCTAGTAAACAGGAGATCCTGGCTTCGAATCCCAGCAGTGCCTTATGTTGGACAAGATGCACCATCCGAAAAGGAGGATGATGCCAAACGCAACCTCTTGCGTGTTGAAAGTTGCATCCGTACCGTTTGAAAAAAAGTATGCAAAACACTAACACCTCTCTATCTTCCGCCAGCATTTTATTTAGACAATGAAATACCGTGACAGCACGCACACACTCACAAACCAACGCAAAGCTGCTTAAACACGTAGTACACGCACACCTCTGCCTTTAACCTACACCCTCCTAAACGTCTCGTCCCCTGTGACCTATGAAGATGACTCAGTGAAGGAGGTAGCCTAGGGTAAAAATTTGAGATTTACACGTTAAGACGTTTCAAGCTCGTCCAGCTCAGTGAGCTTCCGCTCAAATGCATGTCAGTGGCGCTGTGGCTTAGTTGGTTAAAGCGCCTGTCTAGTAAACAGGAGATCCTGGCTTCGAATCCCAGCAGTGCCTTATGTTGGACAAAATGGACCATCCTAAAAGGAGGATGACGTCAAACACAAACTCTTGGAAGTTGCATCCGTACCGCTTGAGAAAATGTACGCAAAACATTCTCACCTCTTTATGCACCGCTAGGATTTTCTGTTGACAATGACATAACTAGACTGCACATGCGTGCTCACAAACCAGACGTGACCTGATTCACTGAGGATGACTCAGTGAATGAGGTAGCCTAGCTTGTAAATTTGAGATTTACACATGCTAAGAAGTTTCAAGCTCGTCCAGCTCAGTGAGCTTCCGCTCAAATGCATGTCAGTGGCGCTGTGGCTTAGTTGGTTAAAGCGCCTGTCTAGTAAACAGGAGATCCTGGGTTCGAATCCCAGCAGTGCCTTATGTTGGACAAGATGCACCATCCGAAAAGGAGGATGATGCCAAACGCAACCTCTTGCGTGTTGAAAGTTGCATCCGTACCGTTTGAAAAAAAGTATGCAAAACACTAACACCTCTCTATCTTCCGCCAGCATTTTATTTAGACAATGAAATACCGTGACAGCACGCACACACTCACAAACCAACGCAAAGCTGCTTAAACACGTAGTACACGCACACCTCTGCCTTTAACCTACACCCTCCTAAACGTCTCGTCCCCTGTGACCTATGAAGATGACTCAGTGAAGGAGGTAGCCTAGGGTAAAAATTTGAGATTTACACGTTAAGACGTTTCAAGCTCGTCCAGCTCAGTGAGCTTCCGCTCAAATGCATGTCAGTGGCGCTGTGGCTTAGTTGGTTAAAGCGCCTGTCTAGTAAACAGGAGATCCTGGGTTCGAATCCCAGCAGTGCCTTATGTTGGACAAAATGGACCATCCTAAAAGGAGGATGACGTCAAACACAAACTCTTGGAAGTTGCATCCGTACCGCTTGAGAAAATGTACGCAAAACATTCTCACCTCTTTATGCACCGCTAGGATTTTCTGTTGACAATGACATAACTAGACTGCACATGCGTGCTCACAAACCAGACGTGACCTGATTCACTGAGGATGACTCAGTGAATGAGGTAGCCTAGCTTGTAAATTTGAGATTTACACATGCTAAGAAGTTTCAAGCTCGTCCAGCTCAGTGAGCTTCCGCTCAAATGCATGTCAGTGGCGCTGTGGCTTAGTTGGTTAAAGCGCCTGTCTAGTAAACAGGAGATCCTAGGTTCGAATCCCAGCAGTGCCTTATGTTGGACAAGATGGACCATCCGAAAAGGAGGATGATGCCAAACGCAACCTCTTGCGTGTTGAAAGTTGCATCCGTACCGTTTGAAAAAAAGTATGCAAAACACTAACACCACTCTATCTTCTGCCAGCATTTTATTTAGACAATGAAATACCGTGACAGCACGCACACACTCACAAACCAACGCAAAGCTGCTTAAACACGTAGTACACGCACACCTCTGCCTTTAACCTACACCCTCCTAAACGTCTCGTCCCCTGTGACCTATGAAGATGACTCAGTGAAGGAGGTAGCCTAGGGTAAAAATTTGAGATTTACACGTTAAGACGTTTCAAGCTCGTCCAGCTCAGTGAGCTTCCGCTCAAATGCATGTCAGTGGCGCTGTGGCTTAGTTGGTTAAAGCGCCTGTCTAGTAAACAGGAGATCCTGGCTTCGAATCCCAGCAGTGCCTTATGTTGGACAAAATGGACCATCCTAAAAGGAGGATGACGTCAAACACAAACTCTTGGAAGTTGCATCCGTACCGCTTGAGAAAATGTACGCAAAACATTCTCACCTCTTTATTCACCGCTAGGATTTTATCTTGACAATGACATAACTAGACTGCACACGCGTGCTCACAAACCAGACTTGACCTGATTCACTGAGGATGACTCAGTGAATGAGGTAGCCTAGCTTGTAAATTTGAAATTTACACATGCTAAGAAGTTTCAAGCTCGTCCAGCTCAGTGAGCTTCCGCTCAAATGCATGTCAGTGGCGCTGTGGCTTAGTTGGTTAAAGCGCCTGTCTAGTAAACAGGAGATCCTAGGTTCGAATCCCAGCAGTGCCTTATGTTGGACAAGATGGACCATCCGAAAAGGAGGATGATGCCAAACGCAACCTCTTGCGTGTTGAAAGTTGCATCCGTACCGTTTGAAAAAAAGTATGCAAAACACTAACACCACTCTATCTTCTGCCAGCATTTTATTTAGACAATGAAATACCGTGACAGCACGCACACACTCACAAACCAACGCAAAGCTGCTTAAACACGTAGTACACGCACACCTCTGCCTTTAACCTACACCCTCCTAAACGTCTCGTCCCCTGTGACCTATGGAGATCACTCAGTGAAGGAGGTAGCCTAGGGTAAAAATTTGAGATTTACACGTTAAGACGTTTCAAGCTCGTCCAGCTCAGTGAGCTTCCGCTCAAATGCATGTCAGTGGCGCTGTGGCTTAGTTGGTTAAAGCGCCTGTCTAGTAAACAGGAGATCCTGGGTTCGAATCCCAGCAGTGCCTTATGTTGGACAAAATGGACCATCCTAAAAGGAGGATGACGTCAAACACAAACTCTTGGAAGTTGCATCCGTACCGCTTGAGAAAATGTACGCAAAACATTCTCACCTCTTTATGCACCGCTAGGATTTTCTGTTGACAATGACATAACTAGACTGCACACGCGTGCTCACAAACCAGACGTGACCTGATTCACTGAGGATGACTCAGTGAATGAGGTAGCCTAGTTTGTAAATTTGAAATTTACACATGCTAAGAAGTTTCAAGCTCGTCCAGCTCAGTGAGCTTCCGCTCAAATGCATGTCAGTGGCGCTGTGGCTTAGTTGGTTAAAGCGCCTGTCTAGTAAACAGGAGATCCTGGGTTCGAATCCCAGCAGTGCCTTATGTTGGACAAAATGGACCATCCTAAAAGGAGGATGACGTCAAACACAAACTCTTGGAAGTTGCATCCGTACCGCTTGAGAAAATGTACGCAAAACATTCTCACCTCTTTATGCACCGCTAGGATTTTCTGTTGACAATGACATAACTAGACTGCACACGCGTGCTCACAAACCAGACGTGACCTGATTCACTGAGGATGACTCAGTGAATGAGGTAGCCTAGCTTGTAAATTTGAGATTTACACATGCTAAGAAGTTTCAAGCTCGTCCAGCTCAGTGAGCTTCCGCTCAAATGCATGTCAGTGGCGCTGTGGCTTAGTTGGTTAAAGCGCCTGTCTAGTAAACAGGAGATCCTGGGTTCGAATCCCAGCAGTGCCTTATGTTGGACAAGATGCACCATCCGAAAAGGAGGATGATGCCAAACGCAACCTCTTGCGTGTTGAAAGTTGCATCCGTACCGTTTGAAAAAAAGTATGCAAAACACTAACACCTCTCTATCTTCCGCCAGCATTTTATTTAGACAATGAAATACCGTGACAGCACGCACACACTCACAAACCAACGCAAAGCTGCTTAAACACGTAGTACACGCACACCTCTGCCTTTAACCTACACCCTCCTAAACGTCTCGTCCCCTGTGACCTATGAAGATGACTCAGTGAAGGAGGTAGCCTAGGGTAAAAATTTGAGATTTACACGTTAAGACGTTTCAAGCTCGTCCAGCTCAGTGAGCTTCCGCTCAAATGCATGTCAGTGGCGCTGTGGCTTAGTTGGTTAAAGCGCCTGTCTAGTAAACAGGAGATCGATCCTGGGTTCGAATCCCAGCAGTGCCTTATGTTGGACAAGATGGACCATCCGAAAAGGAGGATGATGCCAAACGCAACCTCTTGCGTGTTGAAAGTTGCATCCGTACCGTTTGAAAAAAAGTATGCAAAACACTAACACCTCTCTATCTTCCGCCAGCATTTTATTTAGACAATGAAATACCGTGACAGCACGCACACACTCACAAACCAACGCAAAGCTGCTTAAACACTTAGTACACGCACACCTCTGCCTTTAACCTACACCCTCCTAAACGTCTCGTCCCCTGTGACCTATGAAGATGACTCAGTGAAGGAGGTAGCCTAGGGTAAAAATTTGAGATTTACACGTTAAGACGTTTCAAGCTCGTCCAGCTCAGTGAGCTTCCGCTCAAATGCATGTCAGTGGCGCTGTGGCTTAGTTGGTTAAAGCGCCTGTCTAGTAAACAGGAGATCCTGGGTTCGAATCCCAGCAGTGCCTTATGTTGGACAAAATGGACCATCCTAAAAGGAGGATGACGTCAAACACAAACTCTTGGAAGTTGCATCCGTACCGCTTGAGAAAATGTACGCAAAACATTCTCACCTCTTTATTCACCGCTAGGATTTTATGTTGACAATGACATAACTAGACTGCACACGCGTGCTCACAAACCAGACGTGACCTGATTCACTGAGGATGACTCAGTGAATGAGGTAGCCTAGCTTGTAAATTTGAGATTTACACATGCTAAGAAGTTTCAAGCTCGTCCAGCTCAGTCAGCTTCCGCTCAAATGCATGTCAGTGGCGCTGTGGCTTAGTTGGTTAAAGCGCCTGTCTAGTAAACAGGAGATCCTGGGTTCGAATCCCAGCAGTGCCTTATGTTGGACAAGATGGACCATCCGAAAAGGAGGATGATGCCAAACGCAACCTCTTGCGTGTTGAAAGTTGCATCCGTACCGTTTGAAAAAAAGTATGCAAAACACTAACACCTCTCTATCTTCCGCCAGCATTTTATTTAGACAATGAAATACCGTGACAGCACGCACACAATCACAAACCAACGCAAAGCTGCTTAAACACGTAGTACACGCACACCTCTGCCTTTAACCTACACCCTCCTAAACGTCTCGTCCCCTGTGACCTATGAAGATGACTCAGTGAAGGAGGTAGCCTAGGGTAAAAATTTGAGATTTACACGTCAAGACGTTTCAAGCTCGTCCAGCTCAGTGAGCTTCCGCTCAAATGCATGTCAGTGGCATGTGGCTTAATTGGTTAAAGCGCCTGTCTAGTAAACAGGAGATCCTGGGTTTGAATCCCAGCAGTGCCTTATGTTGGACAAAATGGACCATCCTAAAAGGAGGATGACGTCAAACACAAACTCTTGGAAGTTGCATCCGTACCGCTTGAGAAAATGTACGCAAAACATTCTCACCTCTTTATTCACCGCTAGGATTTTATGTTGACAATGACATAACTAGACTGCACACGCGTGCTCACAAACCAGACTTGACCTGATTCACTGAGGATGACTCAGTGAATGAGGTAGCCCAGCTTGTAAATTTGAAATTTACACATGCTAAGAAGTTTCAAGCTCGTCCAGCTCAGTGAGCTTCCGCTCAAATGCATGTCAGTGGCGCTGTGGCTTAGTTGGTTAAAGCGCCTGTCTAGTAAACAGGAGATCCTGGGTTCGAATCCCAGCAGTGCCTTATGTTGGACAAAATGGACCATCCTAAAAGGAGGATGACGTCAAACACAAACTCTTGGAAGTTGCATCCGTACCGCTTGAGAAAATGTACGCAAAACATTCTCACCTCTTTATTCACCGCTAGGATTTTATGTTGACAATGACATAACTAGACTGCACACGCGTGCTCACAAACCAGACGTGACCTGATTCACTGAGGATGACTCAGTGAATGAGGTAGCCTAGCTTGTAAATTTGAGATTTACACATGCTAAGAAGTTTCAAGCTCGTCCAGCTCAGTCAGCTTCCGCTCAAATGCATGTCAGTGGCGCTGTGGCTTAGTTGGTTAAAGCGCCTGTCTAGTAAACAGGAGATCCTGGGTTCGACACCCAGCAGTGCCTTATGTTGGACAAGATGGACCATCCGAAAAGGAGGATGATGCCAAACGCAACCTCTTGCGTGTTGAAAGTTGCATCCGTACCGTTTGAAAAAAAGTATGCAAAACACTAACACCTCTCTATCTTCCGCCAGCATTTTATTTAGACAATGAAATACCGTGACAGCACGCACACACTCACAAACCAACGCAAAGCTGCTTAAACACGTAGTACACGCACACCTCTGCCTTTAACCTACACCCTCCTAAACGTCTCGTCCCCTGTGACCTATGAAGATGACTCAGTGAAGGAGGTAGCCTAGGGTAAAAATTTGAGATTTACACGTTAAGACGTTTCAAGCTCGTCCAGCTCAGTGAGCTTCCGCTCAAATGCATGTCAGTGGCGCTGTGGCTTAGTTGGTTAAAGCGCCTGTCTAGTAAACAGGAGATCCTGGCTTCGAATCCCAGCAGTGCCTTATGTTGGACAAAATGGACCATCCTAAAAGGAGGATGACGTCAAACACAAACTCTTGGAAGTTGCATCCGTACCGCTTGAGAAAATGTACGCAAAACATTCCCACCTCTTTATTCACCGCTAGGATTTTATGTTGACAATGACATAACTAGACTGCACACGCGTGCTCACAAACCAGACTTGACCTGATTCACTGAGGATGACTCAGTGAATGAGGTAGCCTAGCTTGTAAATTTGAAATTTACACATGCTAAGAAGTTTCAAGCTCGTCCAGCTCAGTGAGCTTCCGCTCAAATGCATGTCAGTGGCGCTGTGGCTTAGTTGGTTAAAGCGCCTGTCTAGTAAACAGGAGATCCTGGCTTCGAATCCCAGCAGTGCCTTATGTTGGACAAAATGGACCATCCTAAAAGGAGGATGACGTCAAACACAAACTCTTGGAAGTTGCATCCGTACCGCTTGAGAAAATGTACGCAAAACATTCTCACCTCTTTATGCACCGCTAGGATTTTCTGTTGACAATGACATAACTAGACTGCACACGCGTGCTCACAAACCAGACATGACCTGATTCACTGAGGATGACTCAGTGAATGAGGTAGCCTAGCTTGTAAATTTGAGATTTACACATGCTAAGAAGTTTCAAGCTCGTCCAGCTCAGTGAGCTTCCGCTCAAATGCATGTCAGTGGCGCTGTGGCTTAGTTGGTTAAAGCGCCTGTCTAGTAAACAGGAGATCCTGGGTTCGAATCCCAGCAGTGCCTTATGTTGGACAAGATGCACCATCCGAAAAGGAGGATGATGCCAAACGCAACCTCTTGCGTGTTGAAAGTTGCATCCGTACCGTTTGAAAAAAAGTATGCAAAACACTAACACCTCTCTATCTTCCGCCAGCATTTTATTTAGACAATGAAATACCGTGACAGCACGCACACAATCACAAACCAACTCAAAGCTGCTTAAACACGTAGTACACGCACACCTCTGCCTTTAACCTACACCCTCCTAAACGTCTCGTCCCCTGTGACCTATGAAGATGACTCAGTGAAGGAGGTAGCCTAGGGTAAAAATTTGAGATTTACACGTCAAGACGTTTCAAGCTCGTCCAGCTCAGTGAGCTTCCGCTCAAATGCATGTCAGTGGCATGTGGCTTAATTGGTTAAAGCGCCTGTCTAGTAAACAGGAGATCCTGGGTTCGAATCCCAGCAGTGCCTTATGTTGGACAAAATGGACCATCCTAAAAGGAGGATGACGTCAAACACAAACTATTGGAAGTTGCATCCGTACCGCTTGAGAAAATGTACGCAAAACATTCTCACCTCTTTATTCACCGCTAGGATTTTATGTTGACAATGACATAACTAGACTGCACACGCGTGCTCACAAACCAGACTTGACCTGATTCACTGAGGATGACTCAGTGAATGAGGTAGCCTAGCTTGTAAATTTGAAATTTACACATGCTAAGAAGTTTCAAGCTCGTCCAGCTCAGTGAGCTTCCGCTCAAATGCATGTCAGTGGCGCTGTGGCTTAGTTGGTTAAAGCGCCTGTCTAGTAAACAGGAGATCCTGGGTTCGAATCCCAGCAGTGCCTTATGTTAGACAAGATGGACCATCCGAAAAGGAGGATGATGCCAAACGCAACCTCTTGCGTGTTGAAAGTTGCATCCGTACCGTTTGAAAAAAAGTATGCAAAACACTAACACCTCTCTATCTTCCGCCAGCATTTTATTTAGACAATGAAATACCGTGACAGCACGCACACACTCACAAACCAACGCAAAGCTGCTTAAACACGTAGTACACGCACACCTCTGCCTTTAACCTACACCCTCCTAAACGTCTCGTCCCCTGTGACCTATGAAGATGACTCAGTGAAGGAGGTAGCCTAGGGTAAAAATTTGAGATTTACACGTTAAGACGTTTCAAGCTCGTCCAGCTCAGTGAGCTTCCGCTCAAATGCATGTCAGTGGCATGTGGCTTAGTTGGTTAAAGCGCCTGTCTAGTAAACAGGAGATCCTGGGTTCGAATCCCAGCAGTGCCTTATGTTGGACAAAATGGACCATCCTAAAAGGAGGATGACGTCAAACACAAACTCTTGGAAGTTGCATCCGTACCACTTGAGAAAATGTACGCAAAACATTCTCACCTCTTTATTCACCGCTAGGATTTTCTGTTGACAATGACATAACTAGACTGCACACGCGTGCTCACAAACCAGACGTGACCTGATTCACTGAGGATGACTCAGTGAATGAGGTAGCCTAGCTTGTAAATTTGAGATTTACACATGCTAAGAAGTTTCAAGCTCGTCCAGCTCAGTGAGCTTCCGCTCAAATGCATGTCAGTGGCGCTGTGGCTTAGTTGGTTAAAGCGCCTGTCTAGTAAACAGGAGATCCTGGGTTCGAATCCCAGCAGTGCCTTATGTTGGACAAGATGCACCATCCGAAAAGGAGGATGATGCCAAACGCAACCTCTTGCGTGTTGAAAGTTGCATCCGTACCGTTTGAAAAAAAGTATGCAAAACACTAACACCTCTCTATCTTCCGCCAGCATTTTATTTAGACAATGAAATACCGTGACAGCACGCACACAATCACAAACCAACGCAAAGCTGCTTAAACACGTAGTACACGCACACCTCTGCCTTTAACCTACACCCTCCTAAACGTCTCGTCCCCTGTGACCTATGAAGATGACTCAGTGAAGGAGGTAGCCTAGGGTAAAAATTTGAGATTTACACGTCAAGACGTTTCAAGCTCGTCCAGCTCAGTGAGCTTCCGCTCAAATGCATGTCAGTGGCATGTGGCTTAATTGGTTAAAGCGCCTGTCTAGTAAACAGGAGATCCTGGGTTCGAATCCCAGCAGTGCCTTATGTTGGACAAGATGGACCATCCGAAAAGGAGGATGATGCCAAACGCAACCTCTTGCGTGTTGAAAGTTGCATCCGTACCGTTTGAAAAAAAGTATGCAAAACACTAACACCTCTCTATCTTCCGCCAGCATTTTATTTAGACAATGAAATACCGTGACAGCACGCACACAATCACAAACCAACGCAAAGCTGCTTAAACACGTAGTACACGCACACCTCTGCCTTTAACCTACACCCTCCTAAACGTCTCGTCCCCTGTGACCTATGAAGATGACTCAGTGAAGGAGGTAGCCTAGGGTAAAAATTTGAGATTTACACGTCAAGACGTTTCAAGCTCGTCCAGCTCAGTGAGCTTCCGCTCAAATGCATGTCAGTGGCATGTGGCTTAATTGGTTAAAGCGCCTGTCTAGTAAACAGGAGATCCTGGGTTCGAATCCCAGCAGTGCCTTATGTTGGACAAAATGGACCATCCTAAAAGGAGGATGACGTCAAACACAAACTATTGGAAGTTGCATCCGTACCGCTTGAGAAAATGTACGCAAAACATTCTCACCTCTTTATTCACCGCTAGGATTTTATGTTGACAATGACATAACTAGACTGCACACGCGTGCTCACAAACCAGACTTGACCTGATTCACTGAGGATGACTCAGTGAATGAGGTAGCCTAGCTTGTAAATTTGAAATTTACACATGCTAAGAAGTTTCAAGCTCGTCCAGCTCAGTGAGCTTCCGCTCAAATGCATGTCAGTGGCGCTGTGGCTTAGTTGGTTAAAGCGCCTGTCTAGTAAACAGGAGATCCTGGGTTCGAATCCCAGCAGTGCCTTATGTTAGACAAGATGGACCATCCGAAAAGGAGGATGATGCCAAACGCAACCTCTTGCGTGTTGAAAGTTGCATCCGTACCGTTTGAAAAAAAGTATGCAAAACACTAACACCTCTCTATCTTTCGCCAGCATTTTATTTAGACAATGAAATACCGTGACAGCACGCACACACTCACAAACCAACGCAAAGCTGCTTAAACACGTAGTACACGCACACCTCTGCCTTTAACCTACACCCTCCTAAACGTCTCGTCCCCTGTGACCTATGAAGATGACTCAGTGAAGGAGGTAGCCTAGGGTAAAAATTTGAGATTTACACGTTAAGACGTTTCAAGCTCGTCCAGCTCAGTGAGCTTCCGCTCAAATGCATGTCAGTGGCATGTGGCTTAGTTGGTTAAAGCGCCTGTCTAGTAAACAGGAGATCCTGGGTTCGAATCCCAGCAGTGCCTTATGTTGGACAAAATGGACCATCCTAAAAGGAGGATGACGTCAAACACAAACTCTTGGAAGTTGCATCCGTACCACTTGAGAAAATGTACGCAAAACATTCTCACCTCTTTATTCACCGCTAGGATTTTCTGTTGACAATGACATAACTAGACTGCACACGCGTGCTCACAAACCAGACGTGACCTGATTCACTGAGGATGACTCAGTGAATGAGGTAGCCTAGCTTGTAAATTTGAGATTTACACATGCTAAGAAGTTTCAAGCTCGTCCAGCTCAGTGAGCTTCCGCTCAAATGCATGTCAGTGGCGCTGTGGCTTAGTTGGTTAAAGCGCCTGTCTAGTAAACAGGAGATCCTGGGTTCGAATCCCAGCAGTGCCTTATGTTGGACAAGATGCACCATCCGAAAAGGAGGATGATGCCAAACGCAACCTCTTGCGTGTTGAAAGTTGCATCCGTACCGTTTGAAAAAAAGTATGCAAAACACTAACACCTCTCTATCTTCCGCCAGCATTTTATTTAGACAATGAAATACCGTGACAGCACGCACACAATCACAAACCAACGCAAAGCTGCTTAAACACGTAGTACACGCACACCTCTGCCTTTAACCTACACCCTCCTAAACGTCTCGTCCCCTGTGACCTATGAAGATGACTCAGTGAAGGAGGTAGCCTAGGGTAAAAATTTGAGATTTACACGTCAAGACGTTTCAAGCTCGTCCAGCTCAGTGAGCTTCCGCTCAAATGCATGTCAGTGGCATGTGGCTTAATTGGTTAAAGCGCCTGTCTAGTAAACAGGAGATCCTGGGTTCGAATCCCAGCAGTGCCTTATGTTGGACAAGATGGACCATCCGAAAAGGAGGATGATGCCAAACGCAACCTCTTGCGTGTTGAAAGTTGCATCCGTACCGTTTGAAAAAAAGTATGCAAAACACTAACACCTCTCTATCTTCCGCCAGCATTTTATTTAGACAATGAAATACCGTGACAGCACGCACACACTCACAAACCAACGCAAAGCTGCTTAAACACGTAGTACACGCACACCTCTGCCTTTAACCTACACCCTCCTAAACGTCTCGTCCCCTGTGACCTATGAAGATGACTCAGTGAAGGAGGTAGCCTAGGGTAAAAATTTGAGATGTACACGTTAAGACGTTTCAAGCTCGTCCAGCTCAGTGAGCTTCCGCTCAAATGCATGTCAGTGGCGCTGTGGCTTAGTTGGTTAAAGCGCCTGTCTAGTAAACAGGAGATCCTGGGTTCGAATCCCAGCAGTGCCTTATGTTGGACAAAATGGACCATCCTAAAAGGAGGATGACGTCAAACACAAACTCTTGGAAGTTGCATCCGTACCGCTTGAGAAAATGTACGCAAAACATTCTCACCTCTTTATTCACCGCTAGGATTTTCTGTTGACAATGACATAACTAGACTGCACACGCGTGCTCACAAACCAGACTTGACCTCATTCACTGAGGATGACTCAGTGAATGAGGTAGCCTAGCTTGTAAATTTGAGATTTACACATGCTAAGAAGTTTCAAGCTCGTCCAGCTCAGTGAGCTTCCGCTCAAATGCATGTCAGTGGCGCTGTGGCTTAGTTGGTTAAAGCGCCTGTCTAGTAAACAGGAGATCCTGGGTTCGAATCCCAGCAGTGCCTTATGTTGGACAAAATGGACCATCCTAAAAGGAGGATGACGTCAAACACAAACTCTTGGAAGTTGCATCCGTACCGCTTGAGAAAATGTACGCAAAACATTCTCACCTCTTTATTCACCGCTAGGATTTTCTGTTGACAATGACATAACTAGACTGCACACGCGTGCTCACAAACCAGACGTGACCTGATTCACTGAGGATGACTCAGTGAATGAGGTAGCCTAGCTTGTAAATTTGAGATTTACACATGCTAAGAAGTTTCAAGCTCGTCCAGCTCAGTGAGCTTCCGCTCAAATGCAAGTCAGTGGCGCTGTGGCTTAGTTGGTTAAAGCGCCTGTCTAGTAAACAGGAGATCCTGGGTTCGAATCCCAGCAGTGCCTTATGTTGGACAAGATGCACCATCCGAAAAGGAGGATGATGCCAAACGCAACCTCTTGCGTGTTGAAAGTTGCATCCGTACCGTTTGAAAAAAAGTATGCAAAACACTAACACCTCTCTATCTTCCGCCAGCATTTTATTTAGACAATGAAATACCGTGACAGCACGCACACAATCACAAACCAACGCAAAGCTGCTTAAACACGTAGTACACGCACACCTCTGCCTTTAACCTACACCCTCCTAAACGTCTCGTCCCCTGTGACCTATGAAGATGACTCAGTGAAGGAGGTAGCCTAGGGTAAAAATTTGAGATTTACACGTCAAGACGTTTCAAGCTCGTCCAGCTCAGTGAGCTTCCGCTCAAATGCATGTCAGTGGCATGTGGCTTAATTGGTTAAAGCGCCTGTCTAGTAAACAGGAGATCCTGGGTTCGAATCCCAGCAGTGCCTTATGTTGGACAAAATGGACCATCCTAAAAGGAGGATGACGTCAAACACAAACTATTGGAAGTTGCATCCGTACCGCTTGAGAAAATGTACGCAAAACATTCTCACCTCTTTATTCACCGCTAGGATTTTATGTTGACAATGACATAACTAGACTGCACACGCGTGCTCACAAACCAGACTTGACCTGATTCACTGAGGATGACTCAGTGAATGAGGTAGCCTAGCTTGTAAATTTGAAATTTACACATGCTAAGAAGTTTCAAGCTCGTCCAGCTCAGTGAGCTTCCGCTCAAATGCATGTCAGTGGCGCTGTGGCTTAGTTGGTTAAAGCGCCTGTCTAGTAAACAGGAGATCCTGGGTTCGAATCCCAGCAGTGCCTTATGTTAGACAAGATGGACCATCCGAAAAGGAGGATGATGCCAAACGCAACCTCTTGCGTGTTGAAAGTTGCATCCGTACCGTTTGAAAAAAAGTATGCAAAACACTAACACCTCTCTATCTTCCGCCAGCATTTTATTTAGACAATGAAATACCGTGACAGCACGCACACACTCACAAACCAACGCAAAGCTGCTTAAACACGTAGTACACGCACACCTCTGCCTTTAACCTACACCCTCCTAAACGTCTCGTCCCCTGTGACCTATGAAGATGACTCAGTGAAGGAGGTAGCCTAGGGTAAAAATTTGAGATTTACACGTTAAGACGTTTCAAGCTCGTCCAGCTCAGTGAGCTTCCGCTCAAATGCATGTCAGTGGCATGTGGCTTAGTTGGTTAAAGCGCCTGTCTAGTAAACAGGAGATCGATCCTGGGTTCGAATCCCAGCAGTGCCTTATGTTGGACAAAATGGACCATCCTAAAAGGAGGATGACGTCAAACACAAACTCTTGGAAGTTGCATCCGTACCACTTGAGAAAATGTACGCAAAACATTCTCACCTCTTTATTCACCGCTAGGATTTTCTGTTGACAATGACATAACTAGACTGCACACGCGTGCTCACAAACCAGACGTGACCTGATTCACTGAGGATGACTCAGTGAATGAGGTAGCCTAGCTTGTAAATTTGAGATTTACACATGCTAAGAAGTTTCAAGCTCGTCCAGCTCAGTGAGCTTCCGCTCAAATGCATGTCAGTGGCGCTGTGGCTTAGTTGGTTAAAGCGCCTGTCTAGTAAACAGGAGATCCTGGGTTCAAATCCCAGCAGTGCCTTATGTTGGACAAGATGCACCATCCGAAAAGGAGGATGATGCCAAACGCAACCTCTTGCGTGTTGAAAGTTGCATCCGTACCGTTTGAAAAAAAGTATGCAAAACACTAACACCTCTCTATCTTCCGCCAGCATTTTATTTAGACAATGAAATACCGTGACAGCACGCACACAATCACAAACCAACGCAAAGCTGCTTAAACACGTAGTACACGCACACCTCTGCCTTTAACCTACACCCTCCTAAACGTCTCGTCCCCTGTGACCTATGAAGATGACTCAGTGAAGGAGGTAGCCTAAGTTAAAAATTTGAGATTTACACGTCAAGACGTTTCAAGCTCGTCCAGCTCAGTGAGCTTCCGCTCAAATGCATGTCAGTGGCATGTGGCTTAATTGGTTAAAGCGCCTGTCTAGTAAACAGGAGATCCTGGGTTCGAATCCCAGCAGTGCCTTATGTTGGACAAAATGGACCATCCTAAAAGGAGGATGACGTCAAACACAAACTCTTGGAAGTTGCATCCGTACCGCTTGAGAAAATGTACGCAAAACATTCTCACCTCTTTATTCACCGCTAGGATTTTCTGTTGACAATGACATAACTAGACTGCACACGCGTGCTCACAAACCAGACTTGACCTGATTCACTGAGGATGACTCAGTGAATGAGGTAGCCTAGCTTGTAAATTTGAGATTTACACATGCTAAGAAGTTTCAAGCTCGTCCAGCTCAGTGAGGTTCCGCTCAAATGCATGTCAGTGGCGCTGTGGCTTAGTTGGTTAAAGCGCCTGTCTAGTAAACAGGAGATCCTGGGTTCGAATCCCAGCAGTGCCTTATGTTGGACAAAATGGACCATCCTAAAAGGAGGATGACGTCAAACACAAACTCTTGGAAGTTGCATCCGTACCGCTTGAGAAAATGTACGCAAAACATTCTCACCTCTTTATTCACCGCTAGGATTTTCTGTTGACAATGACATAACTAGACTGCACACGCGTGCTCACAAACCAGACTTGACCTCATTCACTGAGGATGACTCAGTGAATGAGGTAGCCTAGCTTGTAAATTTGAGATTTACACATGCTAAGAAGTTTCAAGCTCGTCCAGCTCAGTGAGCTTCCGCTCAAATGCATGTCAGTGGCGCTGTGGCTTAGTTGGTTAAAGCGCCTGTCTAGTAAACAGGAGATCCTGGGTTCGAATCCCAGCAGTGCCTTATGTTGGACAAAATGGACCATCCTAAAAGGAGGATGACGTCAAACACAAACTCTTGGAAGTTGCATCCGTACCGCTTGAGAAAATGTACGCAAAACATTCTCACCTCTTTATTCACCGCTAGGATTTTCTGTTGACAATGACATAACTAGACTGCACACGCGTGCTCACAAACCAGACGTGACCTGATTCACTGAGGATGACTCAGTGAATGAGGTAGCCTAGCTTGTAAATTTGAGATTTACACATGCTAAGAAGTTTCAAGCTCGTCCAGCTCAGTGAGCTTCCGCTCAAATGCATGTCAGTGGCGCTGTGGCTTAGTTGGTTAAAGCGCCTGTCTAGTAAACAGGAGATCAATCCCAGCAGTGCCTTATGTTGGACAAGATGGACCATCCGAAAAGGAGGATGATGCCAAACGCAACCTCTTGCGTGTTGAAAGTTGCATCCGTACCGTTTGAAAAAAAGTATGCAAAACACTAACACCTCTCTATGTTCCGCCAGCATTTTATTTAGACAATGAAATACCGTGACAGCACGCACACACTCACAAACCAACGCAAAGCTGCTTAAACACGTAGTACACGCACACCTCTGCCTTTAACCTACACCCTCC
This sequence comes from Alosa pseudoharengus, assembly GCF_046254945.1. NCBI lineage: Eukaryota > Metazoa > Chordata > Actinopteri > Clupeiformes > Clupeidae > Alosa > Alosa pseudoharengus. Next base: position 14,113,896 of record NW_027468859.1, read on the forward strand.
TAAACGTCTCGTCCCCTGTGACCTATGAAGATGACTCAGTGAAGGAGGTAGCCTAGGGTAAAAATTTGAGATTTACACGTTAAGACGTTTCAAGCTCGTCCAGCTCAGTGAGCTTCCGCTCAAATGCATGTCAGTGGCGCTGTGGCTTAGTTGGTTAAAGCGCCTGTCTAGTAAACAGGAGATCGATCCTGGGTTCGAATCCCAGCAGTGCCTTATGTTGGACAAAATGGACCATCCTAAAAGGAGGATGACGTAAAACACAAACTCTTGGAAGTTGCATCCGTACCGCTTGAGAAAATGTACGCAAAACATTCTCACCTCTTTATTCACCGCTAGGATTTTCTGTTGACAATGACATAACTAGACTGCACACGCGTGCTCACAAACCAGACGTGACCTGATTCACTGAGGATGACTCAGTGAATGAGGTAGCCTAGCTTGTAAATTTGAGATTTACACATGCTAAGAAGTTTCAAGCTCGTCCAGCTCAGTGAGCTTCCGCTCAAATGCATGTCAGTGGCGCTGTGGCTTAGTTGGTTAAAGCGCCTGTCTAGTAAACAGGAGATCCTGGGTTCGAATCCCAGCAGTGCCTTATGTTGGACAAGATGGACCATCCGAAAAGGAGGATGATGCCAAACGCAACCTCTTGCGTGTTGAAAGTTGCATCCGTACCGTTTGAAAAAAAGTATGCAAAACACTAACACCTCTCTATCTTCCGCCAGCATTTTATTTAGACAATGAAATACCGTGACAGCACGCACACACTCACAAACCAACGCAAAGCTGCTTAAACACGTAGTACACGCACACCTCTGCCTTTAACCTACACCCTCCTAAACGTCTCGTCCCCTGTGACCTATGAAGATGACTCAGTGAAGGAGGTAGCCTAGGGTAAAAATTTGAGATTTACACGTTAAGACGTTTCAAGCTCGTCCAGCTCAGTGAGCTTCCGCTCAAATGCATGTCAGTGGCGCTGTGGCTTAGTTGGTTAAAGCGCCTGTCTAGTAAACAGGAGATCCTGGGTTCGAATCCCAGCAGTGCCTTATGTTTGAACAAAATGGACCATCCTAAAAGGAGGATGACGTAAAACACAAACTCTTGGAAGTTGCATCCGTACCGCTTGAGAAAATGTACGCAAAACATTCTCACCTCTTTATTCACCGCTAGGATTTTCTGTTGACAATGACATAACTAGACTGCACACGCGTGCTCACAAACCAGACGTGACCTGATTCACTGAGGATGACTCAGTGAATGAGGTAGCCTAGCTTGTAAATTTGAGATTTAGACATGCTAAGAAGTTTCAAGCTCGTCCAGCTCAGTGAGCTTCCGCTCAAATGCATGTCAGTGGCGCTGTGGCTTAGTTGGTTAAAGCGCCTGTCTAGTAAACAGGAGATCCTGGGTTCGAATCCCAGCAGTGCCTTATGTTGGACAAGATGGACCATCCGAAAAGGAGGATGATGCCAAACGCAACCTCTTGCGTGTTGAAAGTTGCATCCGTACCGTTTGAAAAAAAGTATGCAAAACACTAACACCTCTCTATCTTCCGCCAGCATTTTATTTAGACAATGAAATACCGTGACAGCACGCACACACTCACAAACCAACGCAAAGCTGCTTAAACACGTAGTACACGCACACCTCTGCCTTTAACCTACACCCTCCTAAACGTCTCGTCCCCTGTGACCTATGAAGATGACTCAGTGAAGGAGGTAGCCTAGGGTAAAAATTTGAGATTTACACGTTAAGACGTTTCAAGCTCGTCCAGCTCAGTGAGCTTCCGCTCAAATGCATGTCAGTGGCGCTGTGGCTTAGTTGGTTAAAGCGCCTGTCTAGTAAACAGGAGATCCTGGGTTCGAATCCCAGCAGTGCCTTATGTTGGACAAAATGGACCATCCTAAAAGGAGGATGACGTAAAACACAAACTCTTGGAAGTTGCATCCGTACCGCTTGAGAAAATGTACGCAAAACATTCTCACCTCTTTATTCACCGCTAGGATTTTCTGTTGACAATGACATAACTAGACTGCACACGCGTGCTCACAAACCAGACGTGACCTGATTCACTGAGGATGACTCAGTGAATGAGGTAGCCTAGCTTGTAAATTTGAGATTTACACATGCTAAGAAGTTTCAAGCTCGTCCAGCTCAGTGAGCTTCCGCTCAAATGCATGTCAGTGGCGCTGTGGCTTAGTTGGTTAAAGCGCCTGTCTAGTAAACAGGAGATCCTGGGTTCGAATCCCAGCAGTGCCTTATGTTGGACAAGATGGACCATCCGAAAAGGAGGATGATGCCAAACGCAACCTCTTGCGTGTTGAAAGTTGCATCCGTACCGTTTGAAAAAAAGTATGCAAAACACTAACACCTCTCTATCTTCCACCAGCATTTTATTTAGACAATGAAATACCGTGACAGCACGCACACACTCACAAACCAACGCAAAGCTGCTTAAACACGTAGTACACGCACACCTCTGCCTTTAACCTACACCCTCCTAAACGTCTCGTCCCCTGTGACCTATGAAGATGACTCAGTGAAGGAGGTAGCCTAGGGTAAAAATTTGAGATTTACACGTTAAGACGTTTCAAGCTCGTCCAGCTCAGTGAGCTTCCGCTCAAATGCATGTCAGTGGCGCTGTGGCTTAGTTGGTTAAAGCGCCTGTCTAGTAAACAGGAGATCCTGGGTTCGAATCCCAGCAGTGCCTTATGTTGGACAAAATGGACCATCCTAAAAGGAGGATGACGTCAAACACAAACTCTTGGAAGTTGCATCCGTACCGCTTGAGAAAATGTACGCAAAACATTCTCACCTCTTTATTCACCGCTAGGATTTTCTGTTGACAATGACATAACTAGACTGCACACGCGTGCTCACAAACCAGACTTGACCTGATTCACTGAGGATGACTCAGTGAATGAGGTAGCCTAGCTTGTAAATTTGAGATTTACACATGCTAAGAATTTTCAAGCTCGTCCAGCTCAGTGAGCTTCCGCTCAAATGCATGTCAGTGGCGCTGTGGCTTAGTTGGTTAAAGCGCCTGTCTAGTAAACAGGAGATCGATCCTGGGTTCGAATCCCAGCAGTGCCTTATGTTGGACAAAATGGACCATCCTAAAAGGAGGATGACGTCAAACACAAACTCTTGGAAGTTGCATCCGTACCGCTTGAGAAAATGTACGCAAAACATTCTCACCTCTTTATGCACCGCTAGGATTTTCTGTTGACAATGACATAACTAGACTGCACACGCGTGCTCACAAACCAGACGTGACCTGATTCACTGAGGATGACTCAGTGAATGAGGTAGCCTAGCTTGTAAATTTGAGATTTACACATGCTAAGAAGTTTCAAGCTCGTCCAGCTCAGTGAGCTTCCGCTCAAATGCATGTCAGTGGCGCTGTGGCTTAGTTGGTTAAAGCGCCTGTCTAGTAAACAGGAGATCCTGGGTTCGAATCCCAGCAGTGCCTTATGTTGGACAAGATGGACCATCCGAAAAGGAGGATGATGCCAAACGCAACCTCTTGCGTGTTGAAAGTTGCATCCGTACCGTTTGAAAAAAAGTATGCAAAACACTAACACCTCTCTATCTTCCGCCAGCATTTTATTTAGACAATGAAATACCGTGACAGCACGCACACACTCACAAACCAACGCAAAGCTGCTTAAACACGTAGTACACGCACACCTCTGCCTTTAACCTACACCCTCCTAAACGTCTCGTCCCCTGTGACCTATGAAGATGACTCAGTGAAGGAGGTAGCCTAGGGTAAAAATTTGAGATTTACACGTTAAGACGTTTCAAGCTCGTCCAGCTCAGTGAGCTTCCGCTCAAATGCATGTCAGTGGCGCTGTGGCTTAGTTGGTTAAAGCGCCTGTCTAGTAAACAGGAGATCCTGGGTTCGAATCCCAGCAGTGCCTTATGTTGGACAAAATGGACCATCCTAAAAGGAGGATGACGTCAAACACAAACTCTTGGAAGTTGCATCCGTACCGCTTGAGAAAATGTACGCAAAACATTCTCACCTCTTTATTCACCGCTAGGATTTTCTGTTGACAATGACATAACTAGACTGCACACGCGTGCTCACAAACCAGACTTGACCTGATTCACTGAGGATGACTCAGTGAATGAGGTAGCCTAGCTTGTAAATTTGAGATTTACACATGCTAAGAAGTTTCAAGCTCGTCCAGCTCAGTGAGCTTCCGCTCAAATGCATGTCAGTGGCGCTGTGGCTTAGTTGGTTAAAGCGCCTGTCTAGTAAACAGGAGATCCTGGGTTCGAATCCCAGCAGTGCCTTATGTTGGACAAAATGGACCATCCTAAAAGGAGGATGACGTCAAACACAAACTCTTGGAAGTTGCATCCGTACCGCTTGAGAAAATGTATGCAAAACATTCTCACCTCTTTATTCACCGCTAGGATTTTCTGTTGACAATGACATAACTAGACTGCACACGCGTGCTCACAAACCAGACTTGACCTGATTCACTGAGGATGACTCAGTGAATGAGGTAGCCTAGCTTGTAAATTTGAGATTTACACATGCTAAGAATTTTCAAGCTCGTCCAGCTCAGTGAGCTTCCGCTCAAATGCATGTCAGTGGCGCTGTGGCTTAGTTGGTTAAAGCGCCTGTCTAGTAAACAGATCCTGGGTTCGAATCCCAGCAGTGCCTTATGTTGGACAAAATGGACCATCCTAAAAGGAGGATGACGTCAAACACAAACTCTTGGAAGTTGCATCCGTACCGCTTGAGAAAATGTACGCAAAACATTCTCACCTCTTTATGCACCGCTAGGATTTTCTGTTGACAATGACATAACTAGACTGCACACGCGTGCTCACAAACCAGACGTGACCTGATTCACTGAGGATGACTCAGTGAATGAGGTAGCCTAGCTTGTAAATTTGAGATTTACACATGCTAAGAAGTTTCAAGCTCGTCCAGCTCAGTGAGCTTCCGCTCAAATGCATGTCAGTGGCGCTGTGGCTTAGTTGGTTAAAGCGCCTGTCTAGTAAACAGGAGATCCTGGGTTCGAATCCCAGCAGTGCCTTATGTTGGACAAGATGGACCATCCGAAAAGGAGGATGATGCCAAACGCAACCTCTTGCGTGTTGAAAGTTGCATCCGTACCGTTTGAAAAAAAGTATGCAAAACACTAACACCTCTCTATCTTCCGCCAGCATTTTATTTAGACAATGAAATACCGTGACAGCACGCACACACTCACAAACCAACGCAAAGCTGCTTAAACACGTAGTACACGCACACCTCTGCCTTTAACCTACACCCTCCTAAACGTCTCGTCCCCTGTGACCTATGAAGATGACTCAGTGAAGGAGGTAGCCTAGGGTAAAAATTTGAGATTTACACGTTAAGACGTTTCAAGCTCGTCCAGCTCAGTGAGCTTCCGCTCAAATGCATGTCAGTGGCGCTGTGGCTTAGTTGGTTAAAGCGCCTGTCTAGTAAACAGGAGATCCTGGGTTCGAATCCCAGCAGTGCCTTATGTTGGACAAAATGGACCATCCTAAAAGGAGGATGACGTCAAACACAAACTCTTGGAAGTTGCATCCGTACCGCTTGAGAAAATGTACGCAAAACATTCTCACCTCTTTATTCACCGCTAGGATTTTCTGTTGACAATGACATAACTAGACTGCACACGCGTGCTCACAAACCAGACTTGACCTGATTCACTGAGGATGACTCAGTGAATGAGGTAGCCTAGCTTGTAAATTTGAGATTTACACATGCTAAGAAGTTTCAAGCTCGTCCAGCTCAGTGAGCTTCCGCTCAAATGCATGTCAGTGGCGCTGTGGCTTAGTTGGTTAAAGCGCCTGTCTAGTAAACAGGAGATCCTGGGTTCGAATCCCAGCAGTGCCTTATGTTGGACAAAATGGACCATCCTAAAAGGAGGATGACGTCAAACACAAACTCTTGGAAGTTGCATCCGTACCGCTTGAGAAAATGTACGCAAAACATTCTCACCTCTTTATGCACCGCTAGGATTTTCTGTTGACAATGACATAACTAGACTGCACACGCGTGCTCACAAACCAGACGTGACCTGATTCACTGAGGATGACTCAGTGAATGAGGTAGCCTAGCTTGTAAATTTGAGATTTACACATGCTAAGAAGTTTCAAGCTCGTCCAGCTCAGTGAGCTTCCGCTCAAATGCATGTCAGTGGCGCTGTGGCTTAGTTGGTTAAAGCGCCTGTCTAGTAAACAGGAGATCCTGGGTTCGAATCCCAGCAGTGCCTTATGTTGGACAAGATGGACCATCCGAAAAGGAGGATGATGCCAAACGCAACCTCTTGCGTGTTGAAAGTTGCATCCGTACCGTTTGAAAAAAAGTATGCAAAACACTAACACCTCTCTATCTTCCGCCAGCATTTTATTTAGACAATGAAATACCGTGACAGCACGCACACACTCACAAACCAACGCAAAGCTGCTTAAACACGTAGTACACGCACACCTCTGCCTTTAACCTACACCCTCCTAAACGTCTCGTCCCCTGTGACCTATGAAGATGACTCAGTGAAGGAGGTAGCCTAGGGTAAAAATTTGAGATTTACACGTTAAGACGTTTCAAGCTCGTCCAGCTCAGTGAGCTTCCGCTCAAATGCATGTCAGTGGCGCTGTGGCTTAGTTGGTTAAAGCGCCTGTCTAGTAAACAGGAGATCCTGGGTTCGAATCCCAGCAGTGCCTTATGTTGGACAAAATGGACCATCCTAAAAGGATTATGACGTCAAACACAAACTCTTGGAAGTTGCATCCGTACCGCTTGAGAAAATGTACGCAAAACATTCTCACCTCTTTATTCACCGCTAGGATTTTCTGTTGACAATGACATAACTAGACTGCACACGCGTGCTCACAAACCAGACTTGACCTGATTCACTGAGGATGACTCAGTGAATGAGGTAGCCTAGCTTGTAAATTTGAGATTTACACATGCTAAGAAGTTTCAAGCTCGTCCAGCTCAGTGAGCTTCCGCTCAAATGCATGTCAGTGGCGCTGTGGCTTAGTTGGTTAAAGCGCCTGTCTAGTAAACAGGAGATCCTGGGTTCGAATCCCAGCAGTGCCTTATGTTGGACAAAATGGACCATCCTAAAAGGAGGATGACGTCAAACACAAACTCTTGGAAGTTGCATCCGTACCGCTTGAGAAAATGTACGCAAAACATTCTCACCTCTTTATGCACCGCTAGGATTTTCTGTTGACAATGACATAACTAGACTGCACACGCGTGCTCACAAACCAGACGTGACCTGATTCACTGAGGATGACTCAGTGAATGAGGTAGCCTAGCTTGAAAATTTGAGATTTACACATGCTAAGAAGTTTCAAGCTCGTCCAGCTCAGTGAGCTTCCGCTCAAATGCATGTCAGTGGCGCTGTGGCTTAGTTGGTTAAAGCGCCTGTCTAGTAAACAGGAGATCCTGGGTTCGAATCCCAGCAGTGCCTTATGTTGGACAAGATGGACCATCCGAAAAGGAGGATGATGCCAAACGCAACCTCTTGCGTGTTGAAAGTTGCATCCGTACCGTTTGAAAAAAAGTATGCAAAACACTAACACCTCTCTATCTTCCGCCAGCATTTTATTTAGACAATGAAATACCGTGACAGCACGCACACACTCACAAACCAACGCAAAGCTGCTTAAACACGTAGTACACGCACACCTCTGCCTTTAACCTACACCCTCCTAAACGTCTCGTCCCCTGTGACCTATGAAGATGACTCAGTGAAGGAGGTAGCCTAGGGTAAAAATTTGAGATTTACACGTTAAGACGTTTCAAGCTCGTCCAGCTCAGTGAGCTTCCGCTCAAATGCATGTCAGTGGCGCTGTGGCTTAGTTGGTTAAAGCGCCTGTCTAGTAAACAGGAGATCCTGGGTTCGAATCCCAGCAGTGCCTTATGTTGGACAAAATGGACCATCCTAAAAGGAGGATGACGTCAAACACAAACTCTTGGAAGTTGCATCCGTACCGCTTGAGAAAATGTACGCAAAACATTCTCACCTCTTTATTCACCGCTAGGATTTTCTGTTGACAATGACATAACTAGACTGCACACGCGTGCTCACAAACCAGACTTGACCTGATTCACTGAGGATGACTCAGTGAATGAGGTAGCCTAGCTTGTAAATTTGAGATTTACACATGCTAAGAAGTTTCAAGCTCGTCCAGCTCAGTGAGCTTCCGCTCAAATGCATGTCAGTGGCGCTGTGGCTTAGTTGGTTAAAGCGCCTGTCTAGTAAACAGGAGATCCTGGGTTCGAATCCCAGCAGTGCCTTATGTTGGACAAAATGGACCATCCTAAAAGGAGGATGACGTCAAACACAAACTCTTGGAAGTTGCATCCGTACCGCTTGAGAAAATGTACGCAAAACATTCTCACCTCTTTATGCACCGCTAGGATTTTCTGTTGACAATGACATAACTAGACTGCACACGCGTGCTCACAAACCAGACGTGACCTGATTCACTGAGGATGACTCAGTGAATGAGGTAGCCTAGCTTGTAAATTTGAGATTTACACATGCTAAGAAGTTTCAAGCTCGTCCAGCTCAGTGAGCTTCCGCTCAAATGCATGTCAGTGGCGCTGTGGCTTAGTTGGTTAAAGCGCCTGTCTAGTAAACAGGAGATCCTGGGTTCGAATCCCAGCAGTGCCTTATGTTGGACAAGATGGACCATCCGAAAAGGAGGATGATGCCAAACGCAACCTCTTGCGTGTTGAAAGTTGCATCCGTACCGTTTGAAAAAAAGTATGCAAAACACTAACACCTCTCTATCTTCCGCCAGCATTTTATTTAGACAATGAAATACCGTGACAGCACGCACACACTCACAAACCAACGCAAAGCTGCTTAAACACGTAGTACACGCACACCTCTGCCTTTAACCTACACCCTCCTAAACGTCTCGTCCCCTGTGACCTATGAAGATGACTCAGTGAAGGAGGTAGCCTAGGGTAAAAATTTGAGATTTACACGTTAAGACGTTTCAAGCTCGTCCAGCTCAGTGAGCTTCCGCTCAAATGCATGTCAGTGGCGCTGTGGCTTAGTTGGTTAAAGCGCCTGTCTAGTAAACAGGAGATCCTGGGTTCGAATCCCAGCAGTGCCTTATGTTGGACAAAATGGACCATCCTAAAAGGATTATGACGTCAAACACAAACTCTTGGAAGTTGCATCCGTACCGCTTGAGAAAATGTACGCAAAACATTCTCACCTCTTTATTCACCGCTAGGATTTTCTGTTGACAATGACATAACTAGACTGCACACGCGTGCTCACAAACCAGACTTGACCTGATTCACTGAGGATGACTCAGTGAATGAGGTAGCCTAGCTTGTAAATTTGAGATTTACACATGCTAAGAAGTTTCAAGCTCGTCCAGCTCAGTGAGCTTCCGCTCAAATGCATGTCAGTGGCGCTGTGGCTTAGTTGGTTAAAGCGCCTGTCTAGTAAACAGGAGATCCTGGGTTCGAATCCCAGCAGTGCCTTATGTTGGACAAAATGGACCATCCTAAAAGGAGGATGACGTCAAACACAAACTCTTGGAAGTTGCATCCGTACCGCTTGAGAAAATGTACGCAAAACATTCTCACCTCTTTATGCACCGCTAGGATTTTCTGTTGACAATGACATAACTAGACTGCACACGCGTGCTCACAAACCAGACGTGACCTGATTCACTGAGGATGACTCAGTGAATGAGGTAGCCTAGCTTGTAAATTTGAGATTTACACATGCTAAGAAGTTTCAAGCTCGTCCAGCTCAGTGAGCTTCCGCTCAAATGCATGTCAGTGGCGCTGTGGCTTAGTTGGTTAAAGCGCCTGTCTAGTAAACAGGAGATCCTGGGTTCGAATCCCAGCAGTGCCTTATGTTGGACAAGATGGACCATCCGAAAAGGAGGATGATGCCAAACGCAACCTCTTGCGTGTTGAAAGTTGCATCCGTACCGTTTGAAAAAAAGTATGCAAAACACTAACACCTCTCTATCTTCCGCCAGCATTTTATTTAGACAATGAAATACCGTGACAGCACGCACACACTCACAAACCAACGCAAAGCTGCTTAAACACGTAGTACACGCACACCTCTGCCTTTAACCTACACCCTCCTAAACGTCTCGTCCCCTGTGACCTATGAAGATGACTCAGTGAAGGAGGTAGCCTAGGGTAAAAATTTGAGATTTACACGTTAAGACGTTTCAAGCTCGTCCAGCTCAGTGAGCTTCCGCTCAAATGCATGTCAGTGGCGCTGTGGCTTAGTTGGTTAAAGCGCCTGTCTAGTAAACAGGAGATCCTGGGTTCGAATCCCAGCAGTGCCTTATGTTGGACAAAATGGACCATCCTAAAAGGAGGATGACGTCAAACACAAACTCTTGGAAGTTGCATCCGTACCGCTTGAGAAAATGTACGCAAAACATTCTCACCTCTTTATGCACCGCTAGGATTTTCTGTTGACAATGACATAACTAGACTGCACACGCGTGCTCACAAACCAGACTTGACCTGATTCACTGAGGATGACTCAGTGAATGAGGTAGTCTAGCTTGTAAATTTGAGATTTACACATGCTAAGAAGTTTCAAGCTCGTCCAGCTCAGTGAGCTTCCGCTCAAACGCATGTCAGTGGCGCTGTGGCTTAGTTGGTTAAAGCGCCTGTCTAGTAAACAGGAGATCCTGGGTTCGAATCCCAGCAGTGCCTTATGTTGGACAAGATGGACCATCCGAAAAGGAGGATGATGCCAAACGCAACCTCTTGCGTGTTGAAAGTTGCATCCGTACCGTTTGAAAAAAAGTATGCAAAACACTAACACCTCTCTATGTTCCGCCAGCATTTTATTTAGACAATGAAATACCGTGACAGCACGCACACACTCACAAACCAACGCAAAGCTGCTTAAACACGTAGTACACGCACACCTCTGCCTTTAACCTACACCCTCCTAAACGTCTCGTCCCCTGTGACCTATGAAGATGACTCAGTGAAGGAGGTAGCCTAGGGTAAAAATTTGAGATTTACACGTTAAGACGTTTCAAGCTCGTCCAGCTCAGTGAGCTTCCGCTCAAATGCATGTCAGTGGCGCTGTGGCTTAGTTGGTTAAAGCGCGTGTCTAGTAAACAGGAGATCCTGGGTTCGAATCCCAGCAGTGCCTTATGTTGGACAAAATGGACCATCCTAAAAGGAGGATGACGTCAAACACAAACTCTTGGAAGTTGCATCCGTACCGCTTGAGAAAATGTACGCAAAACATTCTCACCTCTTTATGCACCGCTAGGATTTTCTGTTGACAATGACATAACTAGACTGCACACGCGTGCTCACAAACCAGACGTGACCTGATTCACTGAGGATGACTCAGTGAATGAGGTAGCCTAGCTTGTAAATTTGAGATTTACACATGCTAAGAAGTTTCAAGCTCGTCCAGCTCAGTGAGCTTCCGCTCAAATGCATGTCAGTGGCGCTGTGGCTTAGTTGGTTAAAGCGCCTGTCTAGTAAACAGGAGATCCTGGGTTCGAATCCCAGCAGTGCCTTATGTTGGACAAGATGGACCATCCGAAAAGGAGGATGATGCCAAACGCAACCTCTTGCGTGTTGAAAGTTGCATCCGTACCGTTTGAAAAAAAGTATGCAAAACACTAACACCTCTCTATCTTCCGCCAGCATTTTATTTAGACAATGAAATACCGTGACAGCACGCACACACTCACAAACCAACGCAAAGCTGCTTAAACACGTAGTACACGCACACCTCTGCCTTTAACCTACACCCTCCTAAACGTCTCGTCCCCTGTGACCTATGAAGATGACTCAGTGAAGGAGGTAGCCTAGGGTAAAAATTTGAGATTTACACGTTAAGACGTTTCAAGCTCGTCCAGCTCAGTGAGCTTCCGCTCAAATGCATGTCAGTGGCGCTGTGGCTTAGTTGGTTAAAGCGCCTGTCTAGTAAACAGGAGATCCTGGGTTCGAATCCCAGCAGTGCCTTATGTTGGACAAAATGGACCATCCTAAAAGGAGGATGACGTCAAACACAAACTCTTGGAAGTTGCATCCGTACCGCTTGAGAAAATGTACGCAAAACATTCTCACCTCTTTATTCACCGCTAGGATTTTCTGTTGACAATGACATAACTAGACTGCACACGCGTGCTCACAAACCAGACTTGACCTGATTCACTGAGGATGACTCAGTGAATGAGGTAGTCTAGCTTGTAAATTTGAGATTTACACATGCTAAGAAGTTTCAAGCTCGTCCAGCTCAGTGAGCTTCCGCTCAAACGCATGTCAGTGGCGCTCTGGCTTAGTTGGTTAAAGCGCCTGTCTAGTAAACAGGAGATCCTGGGTTCGAATCCCAGCAGTGCCTTATGTTGGACAAGATGGACCATCCGAAAAGGAGGATGATGCCAAACGCAACCTCTTGCGTGTTGAAAGTTGCATCCGTACCGTTTGAAAAAAAGTATGCAAAACACTAACACCTCTCTATCTTCCGCCAGCATTTTATTTAGACAATGAAATACCGTGACAGCACGCACACACTCACAAACCAACGCAAAGCTGCTTAAACACGTAGTACACGCACACCTCTGCCTTTAACCTACACCCTCCTAAACGTCTCGTCCCCTGTGACCTATGAAGATGACTCAGTGAAGGAGGTAGCCTAGGGTAAAAATTTGAGATTTACACGTTAAGACGTTTCAAGCTCGTCCAGCTCAGTGAGCTTCCGCTCAAATGCATGTCAGTGGCGCTGTGGCTTAGTTGGTTAAAGCGCCTGTCTAGTAAACAGGAGATCCTGGGTTCGAATCCCAGCAGTGCCTTATGTTGGACAAAATGGACCATCCTAAAAGGAGGATGACGTCAAACACAAACTCTTGGAAGTTGCATCCGTACCGCTTGAGAAAATGTACGCAAAACATTCTCACCTCTTTATGCACCGCTAGGATTTTCTGTTGACAATGACATAACTAGACTGCACACGCGTGCTCACAAACCAGACTTGACCTGATTCACTGAGGATGACTCAGTGAATGAGGTAGTCTAGCTTGTAAATTTGAGATTTACACATGCTAAGAAGTTTCAAGCTCGTCCAGCTCAGTGAGCTTCCGCTCAAACGCATGTCAGTGGCGCTGTGGCTTAGTTGGTTAAAGCGCCTGTCTAGTAAACAGGAGATCCTGGGTTCGAATCCCAGCAGTGCCTTATGTTGGACAAGATGGACCATCCGAAAAGGAGGATGATGCCAAACGCAACCTCTTGCGTGTTGAAAGTTGCATCCGTACCGTTTGAAAAAAAGTATGCAAAACACTAACACCTCTCTATCTTCCGCCAGCATTTTATTTAGACAATGAAATACCGTGACAGCACGCACACACTCACAAACCAACGCAAAGCTGCTTAAACACGTAGTACACGCACACCTCTGCCTTTAACCTACACCCTCCTAAACGTCTCGTCCCCTGTGACCTATGAAGATGACTCAGTGAAGGAGGTAGCCTAGGGTAAAAATTTGAGATTTACACGTTAAGACGTTTCAAGCTCGTCCAGCTCAGTGAGCTTCCGCTCAAATGCATGTCAGTGGCGCTGTGGCTTAGTTGGTTAAAGCGCCTGTCTAGTAAACAGGAGATCCTGGGTTCGAATCCCAGCAGTGCCTTATGTTGGACAAAATGGACCATCCTAAAAGGAGGATGACGTCAAACACAAACTCTTGGAAGTTGCATCCGTACCGCTTGAGAAAATGTACGCAAAACATTCTCACCTCTTTATTCACCGCTAGGATTTTCTGTTGACAATGACATAACTAGACTGCACACGCGTGCTCACAAACCAGACTTGACCTCATTCACTGAGGATGACTCAGTGAATGAGGTAGCCTAGCTTGTAAATTTGAGATTTACACATGCTAAGAAGTTTCAAGCTCGTCCAGCTCAGTGAGCTTCCGCTCAAATGCATGTCAGTGGCGCTGTGGCTTAGTTGGTTAAAGCGCCTGTCTAGTAAACAGGAGATCCTGGGTTCGAATCCCAGCAGTGCCTTATGTTGGACAAAATGGACCATCCTAAAAGGAGGATGACGTCAAAGACAAACTCTTGGAAGTTGCATCCGTACCGCTTGAGAAAATGTACGCAAAACATTCTCACCTCTTTATGCACCGCTAGGATTTTCTGTTGACAATGACATAACTAGACTGCACACGCGTGCTCACAAACCAGACGTGACCTGATTCACTGAGGATGACTCAGTGAATGAGGTAGCCTAGCTTGTAAATTTGAGATTTACACATGCTAAGAAGTTTCAAGCTCGTCCAGCTCAGTGAGCTTCCGCTCAAATGCATGTCAGTGGCGCTGTGGCTTAGTTGGTTAAAGCGCCTGTCTAGTAAACAGGAGATCCTGGGTTCGAATCCCAGCAGTGCCTTATGTTGGACAAGATGGACCATCCGAAAAGGAGGATGATGCCAAACGCAACCTCTTGCGTGTTGAAAGTTGCATCCGTACCGTTTGAAAGAAAGTATGCAAAACACTAACACCTCTCTATCTTCCGCCAGCATTTTATTTAGACAATGAAATACCGTGACAGCACGCACACACTCACAAACCAACGCAAAGCTGCTTAAACACGTAGTACACGCACACCTCTGCCTTTAACCTACACCCTCCTAAACGTCTCGTCCCCTGTGACCTATGAAGATGACTCAGTGAAGGAGGTAGCCTAGGGTAAAAATTTGAGATTTACACGTTAAGACGTTTCAAGCTCGTCCAGCTCAGTGAGCTTCCGCTCAAATGCATGTCAGTGGCGCTGTGGCTTAGTTGGTTAAAGCGCGTGTCTAGTAAACAGGAGATCCTGGGTTCGAATCCCAGCAGTGCCTTATGTTGGACAAAATGGACCATCCTAAAAGGAGGATGACGTCAAACACAAACTCTTGGAAGTTGCATCCGTACCGCTTGAGAAAATGTACGCAAAACATTCTCACCTCTTTATTCACCGCTAGGATTTTCTGTTGACAATGACATAACTAGACTGCACACGCGTGCTCACAAACCAGACTTGACCTCATTCACTGAGGATGACTCAGTGAATGAGGTAGCCTAGCTTGTAAATTTGAGATTTACACATGCTAAGAAGTTTCAAGCTCGTCCAGCTCAGTGAGCTTCCGCTCAAATGCATGTCAGGGGCGCTGTGGCTTAGTTGGTTAAAGCGCCTGTCTAGTAAACAGGAGATCCTGGGTTCGAATCCCAGCAGTGCCTTATGTTGGACAAAATGGACCATCCTAAAAGGAGGATGACGTCAAAGACAAACTCTTGGAAGTTGCATCCGTACCGCTTGAGAAAATGTACGCAAAACATTCTCACCTCTTTATGCACCGCTAGGATTTTCTGTTGACAATGACATAACTAGACTGCACACGCGTGCTCACAAACCAGACGTGACCTGATTCACTGAGGATGACTCAGTGAATGAGGTAGCCTAGCTTGTAAATTTGAGATTTACACATGCTAAGAAGTTTCAAGCTCGTCCAGCTCAGTGAGCTTCCGCTCAAACGCATGTCAGTGGCGCTGTGGCTTAGTTGGTTAAAGCGCCTGTCTAGTAAACAGGAGATCCTGGGTTCGAATCCCAGCAGTGCCTTATGTTGGACAAGATGGAACATCCGAAAAGGAGGATGATGCCAAACGCAACCTCTTGCGTGTTGAAAGTTGCATCCGTACCGTTTTAAAAAAAGTATGCAAAACACTAACACCTCTCTATCTTCCGCCAGCATTTTATTTAGACAATGAAATACCGTGACAGCACGCACACACTCACAAACCAACGCAAAGCTGCTTAAACACGTAGTACACGCACACCTCTGCCTTTAACCTACACCCTCCTTAAAGTCTCGTCCCCTGTGACCTATGAAGATGACTCAGTGAATGAGGTAGCCTAGGGTAAAAATTTGAGATTTACACGTTAAGACGTTTCAAGCTCGTCCAGCTCAGTGAGCTTCCGCTCAAATGCATGTCAGTGGCGCTGTGGCTTAGTTGGTTAAAGCGCCTGTCTAGTAAACAGGAGATCCTGGGTTCGAATCCCAGCAGTGCCTTATGTTGGACAAAATGGACCATCCTAAAAGGAGGATGACGTCAAACACAAACTCTTGGAAGTTGCATCCGTACCGCCTGAGAAAATGTACGCAAAACATTCTCACCTCTTTATGCACCGCTAGGATTTTCTGTTGACAATGACATAACTAGACTGCACACGCGTGCTCACAAACCAGACGTGACCTGATTCACTGAGGATGACTCAGTGAATGAGGTAGCCTAGCTTGTAAATTTGAGATTTACACATGCTAAGAAGTTTCAAGCTTGTCCAGCTCAGTGAGCTTCCCCTCAGATGCATGTCAGTGGCGCTGTGGCTTAGTTGGTTAAAGCGCCTGTCTAGTAAACAGGAGATCCTGGGTTCGAATCCCAGCAGTGCCTTATGTTGGACAAAATGGACCATCCTAAAAGGAGGATGACGTCAAACACAAACTCTTGGAAGTTGCATCCGTACCGCTTGAGAAAATGTAAGCAAAACATTCTCACCTCTTTATGCACCGCTAGGATTTTCTGTTGACAATGACATAACTAGACTGCACACACGTGCTCACAAACCAGACGTGACCTGATTCACTGAGGATGACTCAGTGAATGAGGTAGCCTAGCTTGTACATTTGAGATTTACACATGCTAAGAAGTTTCAAGCTCGTCCAGCTCAGTGAGCTTCCGCTCAAACGCATGTCAGTGGCGCTGTGGCTTAGTTGGTTAAAGCGCCTGTCTAGTAAACAGGAGATCCTGGGTTCGAATCCCAGCAGTGCCTTATGTTGGACAAGATGGACCATCCAAAAAGGAGGATGATGCCAAACGCAACCTCTTGCGTGTTGAAAGTTGCATCGGTACCGTTTGAAAAAAAGTATGCAAAACACTAACACCTCTCTATCTTCCGCCAGCATTTTATTTAGACAATGAAATACCGTGACAGCACGCACACACTCACAAACCAACGCAAAGCTGCTTAAACACGTAGTACACGCACACCTCTGCCTTTAACCTACACCCTCCTAAACGTCTCGTCCCCTGTGACCTATGAAGATGACTCAGTGAAGGAGGTAGCCTAGGGTAAAAATTTGAGATTTACACGTTAAGACGTTTCAAGCTCGTCCAGCTCAGTGAGCTTCCGCTCAAATGCATGTCAGTGGCGCTGTGGCTTAGTTGGTTAAAGCGCCTGTCTAGTAAACAGGAGATCCTGGGTTCAAATCCCAGCACTGCCTTATGTTGGACAAAATGGACTATCCTAAAAGGAGGATGACGTCAAACACAAACTCTTGGAAGTTGCATCCGTACCGCTTGAGAAAATGTACGCAAAACATTCTCACCTCTTTATTCACCGCTAGGATTTTCTGTTGACAATGACATAACTAGACTGCACACGCGTGCTCACAAACCAGACTTGACCTGATTCACTGAGGATGACTCAGTGAATGAGGTAGCCTAGCTTGTAAATTTGAGATTTACACATGCTAAGAAGTTTCAAGCTCGTCCAGCTCAGTGAGCTTCCGCTCAAACGCATGTCAGTGGCGCTGTGGCTTAGTTGGTTAAAGCGCCTGTCTAGTAAACAGGAGATCCTGGGTTCGAATCCCAGCAGTGCCTTATGTTGGACAAGATGGACCATCCGAAAAGGAGGATGATGCCAAACGCAACCTCTTGCGTGTTGAAAGATGCATCCGTACCGTTTGAAAAAAAGTATGCAAAACACTAACACCTCTCTATCTTCCGCCAGCATTTTATTTAGACAATGAAATACCGTGACAGCACGCACACACTCACAAACCAACGCAAAGCTGCTTAAACACGTAGTACACGCACACCTCTGCCTTTAACCCACACCCTCCTAAACGTCTCGTCCCCTGTGACCTATGAAGATGACTCAGTGAAGGAGGTAGCCTAGGGTAAAAATTTGAGATTTACACGTTAAGACGTTTCAAGCTCGTCCAGCTCAGAGAGCTTCCGCCCAAATGCATGTCAGTGGCGCTGTGGCTTAGTTGGTTAAAGCGCCTGTCTAGTAAACAGGAGATCCTGGGTTCGAATCCCAGCAGTGCCTTATGTTGGACAAGATGGACCATCCTAAAAGGAGGATGACGTCAAACACAAACTCTTGGAAGTTGCATCCGTACCGCTTGAGAAAATGTACGCAAAACATTCTCACCTCTTCATGGACCGCTAGGATTTTCTGTTGACAATGACATACCTAGACTGCACACACGTGCTCACAAACCAGACGTGACCTGATTCACTGAGGATGACTCAGTGAATGAGGTAGCCTAGCTTGTAAATTTGAGATTTACACATGCTAAGAAGTTTCAAGCTCGTCCAGCTCAGTGAGCTTCCGCTCAAATGCATGTCAGTGGCGCTGTGGCTTAGTTGGTTAAAGTGCCTGTCTAGTAAACAGGAGATCCTGGGTTCGAATCCCAGCAGTGCCTTATGTTGGACAAGATGGACCATCCGAAAAGGAGGATGATGCCAAACGCAACCTCTTGCGTGTTGAAAGTTACACGTTAAGACGTTTCAAGCTCGTCCAGCTCAGTGAGCTTCCCCTCAGATGCATGTCAGTGGCGCTGTGGCTTAGTTGGTTAAAGCGCCTGTCTAGTAAACAGGAGATCCTGGGTTCGAATCCCAGCAGAGCCTTATGTTGTCCAAAATGGACCATCCTAAAAGGAGGATGACGTCAAACACAAACTCTTGGAAGTTGCATCCGTACCGCTTGAGAAAATGTCCGCAAAACATTCTCACCTCTTTATGCACCGCTAGGATTTTCTGTTGACAATGATATAACTAGACTGCACACGCGTGCTCACAAACCAGACGTGACCTGATTCACTGAGGATGACTCAGTGAATGAGGTAGCCTAGCTTGTAAATTTGAGATTTACACATGCTAAGAAGTTTCAAGCTCGTCCAGCTCAGTGAGCTTCCGCTCAAATGCATGTCACTGGCGCTGTGGCTTAGTTGGTTAAAGCGCCTGTCTAGTAAACAGGAGATCCTGGGTTCGAATCCCAGCAGTGCCTTATGTTGGACAAGATGGACCATCCGAAAAGGAGGATGATGCCAAACGCAACCTCTTGCGTGTTGAAAGTTGCATCCGTACCGTTTGAAAAAAAGTACACAAAACACTAACACCTCTCTATGTTCCGCCAGCATTTTATTTAGACAATGAAATACCGTGACAGCACGCACACACTCACAAACCAACGCAAAGCTGCTTAAACACGTAGTACACGCACACCTCTGCCTTTAACCTACACCCTCCTAAAAGTCTCGTCCCCTGTGACCTATGAAGATGACTCAGTGAATGAGGTAGCCTAGGTTAAAAATTTGAGATTTACACGTTAAGACGTTTCAAGCTCGTCCAGCTCAGTGAGCTTCCGCTCAAATGCATGTCAGTGGCGCTGTGTCTTAGTTGGTTAAAGCGCCTGTCTAGTAAACAGGAGATCCTGGGTTCGAATCCCAGCAGTGCCTTATGTTGGACAAAATGGACCATCCTAAAAGGAGGATGACGTCAAACACAAACTCTTGGAAGTTGCATCCGTACCGCTTGAGAAAATGTACGCAAAACATTCTCACCTCTTTATGCACCGCTAGGATTTTCTGTTGACAATGACATAACTAGACTGCACACACGTGCTCACAAACTAGACGTGACCTGATTCACTGAGGATGACTCAGTGAATGAGGTAGCCTAGCTTGTAAATTTGAGATTTACACATGCTAAGAAGTTTCAAGCTCGTCCAGCTCAGTGAGCTTCCCCTCAGATGCATGTCAGTGGCGCTGTGGCTTAGTTGGTTAAAGCGCCTGTCTAGTAAACAGGAGATCCTGGGTTTGAATCCCAGCCGTGCCTTATGTTGGACAAAATGGACCATCCTAAAAGGAGGATGACGTCAAACACAAACTCTTGGAAGTTGCATCCGTACCACTTGAGAAAGTGTACGCAAAACATTCTCACCTCTTTATTCACCGCTAGGATTTTCTGTTGACAATGACATAACTAGACTGCACACACGTGCTCACAAACCAGACGTGACCTGATTCACTGAGGATGACTCAGTGAATGAGGTAGCCTAGCTTATAAATTTGAGATTTACACATGCTAAGAAGTTTCAAGCTCGTCCAGCTCAGTGAGCTTCCGCTCAAATGCATGTCACTGGTGCTGTGGCTTAGTTGGTTAAAGCGCCTGTCTAGTAAACAGGAGATCCTGGGTTCGAATCCCAGCAGTGCCTTATGTTGGACAAGATGGACCATCCGAAAAGGAGGATGATGCCAAACGCAACCTCTTGCGTGTTGAAAGTTGCATCCGTACCGTTTGAAAAAAAGTACGCAAAACACTAACACCTCTCTATGTTCCGCCAGCATTTTATTTAGACAATGAAATACCGTGACAGCACGCACACACTCACAAACCAACGCAAAGCTGCTTAAACACGTAGTACACGCACACCTCTGCCTTTAACCTACACCCTCCTAAACGTCTCGTCCCCTGTGACCTATGAAGATGACTCAGTGAAGGAGGTAGCCTAGGGTAAAAATTTGAGATTTACACGTTAAGACGTTTCAAGCTCGTCCAGCTCAGTGAGCTTCCGCTCAAATGCATGTCAGTGGCGCTGTGGCTTAGTTGGTTAAAGCGCCTGTCTAGTAAACAGGAGATCGATCCTGGGTTCGAATCCCAGCAGTGCCTTATGTTGGACAAAATGGACCATCCTAAAAGGAGGATGACGTCAAACACAAACTCTTGGAAGTTGCATCCGTACCGCTTGAGAAAATGTACGCAAAACATTCTCACCTCTTTATTCACCGCTAGGATTTTCTGTTGACAATGACATAACTAGACTGCACACGCGTGCTCACAAACCAGACTTGACCTGATTCACTGAGGATGACTCAGTGAATGAGGTAGCCTAGCTTGTAAATTTGAGATTTACACATGCTAAGAAGTTTCAAGCTCGTCCAGCTCAGTGAGCTTCCGCTCAAATGCATGTCACTGGTGCTGTGGCTTAGTTGGTTAAAGCGCCTGTCTAGTAAACAGGAGATCCTGGGTTCGAATCCCAGCAGTGCCTTATGTTGGACAAGATGGACCATCCGAAAAGGAGGATGATGCCAAACGCAACCTCTTGCGTGTTGAAAGTTGCATCCGTACCGTATGAAAAAAAGTACGCAAAACACTAACACCTCTCTATGTTCCGCCAGCATTTTATTTAGACAATGAAATACCGTGACAGCACGCACACACTCACAAACCAACGCAAAGCTGCTTAAACACGTAGTACACCTCTGCCTTTAACCTACACCCTCCTAAACGTCTCGTCCCCTGTGACCTATGAAGATGACTCAGTGAAGGAGGTAGCCTAGGTTAAAAATTTGAGATTTACACGTTAAGACGTTTCAAGCTCGTCCAGCTCAGTGAGCTTCCGCTCAAACGCATGTCAGTGGCGCTGAAAGTTGCATCCGTACCGCTTGAGAAAACGTATGCAAAACTTGAATTTCCCTTTGGGGATCAATAAAGTACCTATCTATCTATCTATCTATCTATCTAACACCCTCTGAAAAAGAGGAGGACTTTAAACGCATCCTCTTCAGTATTGAAAGTAGCTTTCATACCACTTTTGAAAACGTGCGAAAAACAATTTTACCTCTCCACCTGCCTCTATGGGCTGAACATTAATTTCTTGGAATCAGGATAAAATATGCTGACAACTGTAAAACCACCCCTAAACTCTACCTGAGAAAAAAAATGCTAAGCCTGTTTTTTATGTGACAGCATGGTTCCCTATTTTTATTTTTTTGGATTTGTCAATGGCAGGGAAATCTCCTCTGGAAAGAATCTTATCTTCACGTGGGTCAGTCATATCCATACCGTTAAATTACAAGGTGAGCATTGTACAAAGTGACAATGCTTTCTCTTTCGAACCTCATGACATTGGTCAAACCACCTTTGTTATCTCTGAGCTGATAAGTGTGTGTGTGTGACTATTTGCTCACTAAGAAGGCCTTGCTTGCCGCAACTATTTTGTATTCAATCATTCACTTTACATTTCAGTCCTAGAGTGAGGAAGAAGGATGCAGTGCTGTTTTGTGAATAGGTCATGTGTCCACAGATGAGCGTGGATCGACCAGCTGCTGTGTTGCAGTCATTGCTGTCCACTTACATAGTGTGCAAACCTGAGGGAATATGCCATCTGGTGGACACAGCGTTGTATGTCATATGTTCACATCTTACAAAATACAGTCATATTCAGTCATGGTACTGATTCTAAATTCATACATGTCTCTAAAAGGCATTCAAAAACCATATAAACATCTCAAACACTGGTGTCCAGGTGGACACTCACTGACGCGGATGTGTTAGGTGTGGTTATGGTTATGTATGGTCATGTATATTGGCCATTCACCCACTTATCCCTCAGATTACATACCTATCATCCCAATATGCATCTTGCACACATTACATACATACATTTGCACTATAACTTCTGCACTTTATCACTCCACTCCATGTGTACTTGTCTTGACACTATGCCTTATTTGTATATTGTATTTTGTATATTATGTTAATACGTTGATATGTGCCTATATGTATACTGTTGTCTATACTGTACAGTATGTGTCTTTATTACTATTGTCTATTGAATGTGTACTACTACATGTCTATTTGTTGAATGTACAGAGAGTACACCTACCGAAGTCAAATTCCTTGTATATGTAAGTATACTTGGCCAATAAAAACTGATTCTGATTCTGATATATGGGTTAGGTTAGGTGTGGTTATGTATGGGTTAGGTATGGTTTGTTCAGTGTTACTAATTAAGTGTTCAAAATATACTTATTATAGTGATTCAAATGTTTTTAACCAATGTGCATAAGTAATGATTTACCAGAGTCAGAAAAGGAAGTTTCCTGTTTGATGTTGGTGTTTGTTTGTATGTGGTTGTGAACACAATTTGTTACCGTGGACACTCCCAACGTTATTTTCCAGCGTGTTTGACGGTAACTTCCCCGGCCTGCGCATGTGATGCTGACACATCTTCAAATTGGATTTTGAGTGTGTGGCACTATCTGTGACAGGCTATGAGTGTGTGTGTGTGTGTGTGTGTGTGTGTGTGTGTGTGTGTGTGTGTGTGTGTGCGCGCAGTGCTGTTTTAAGGAGTTGTGAGGCCCGGTGCTATGTGCCAGGAGGAGGCCCTATATCACCTAGACCAGACTTTCTCAAACTTCTTTGATCTGAGGCCCGTCATGGAAGACTTTGGGGTCATAGGGTCCACATGCACATCAGCGGACTGCTGTACTAATGTAGGCCTAACACATAATTATAGCATGTTGAAGTATGATGCTTGCATGATACGTATATGCATACAAATGGCGGAGCAGATAGGCGCAAATCACTGATCTGGAGATATTTAACAGGAAGACCTGTTATGCTACAATAGCTTTTGTCCACGTTATATTCACATTTGAATAATATACTACCGTTATACTCAGTGCTAGACACCATATTAAATAGTCTCTGCTTTGTTTTTATGGAAGTTGCAAGAATTCACGTCGTTCTATTAAATGTCGTTAGTTAAATAGCCTTCCAACAGGTTGAAGAGGAGCTTGCTACCGACTTTATGGAGTGGTTTCAGTTTCTCTCGGGCAGACGCGCACACGCATGCATTGAATGACAGATACCACCACTCAATTGTATGCCTCTATGTTTGATGACACCAAATTAGCAAGTATTTCCTCCAGATTGCAGAAACGTTTCTTTTCTTTTTCTGTCGGTCCGCAGTTCCTTGATCGTCAGAGGAAGCACCAGGCATAGCCTAATTTCACTCCCCGGCTCTGGCTCATAGTTTGAGAAACGCTGGCCTAGACGCACATGACACGCACACGAACCCTCGAAGCCACACATACTGACACATCAGCGCTTTGATGTCCAAAGCAACAGAACCACTATGCAAACTTGTGATTGTCAACTGGTAGGCCTACCTGGTTCTTCCACTTCTCGATCAGCATCAGTTGTGTCTACAAAGTCTGGCTAGTCCTGGCAGTTGGTTGGCTAGTGGTGGTGGGTGGGTTGGGGGTGCATCCACAGCAGCAGGCTGGCTAGCCGGTGGATTCGTGGAAACACTCCACATATTTGTTAAATTTGATGTCTACTTTAGTAATTCTAATCTTCTTTCATCCTTTAGATCCTTTCACTTTATTTTTTGGCCCCACTCGGATGCTTTCTTTGGCCTGAATTGTTTGCTAGTTATTGCTGTGCTCACTCTGAATGTTGTTATGCGCGCGTTCGATGAGGCTCCCCGAGGCCCCCTAGAGGCGAGGCCCGGGGCTGCAAGTGTTAAGCCGGGCCTGTGTGTGTGTGTGTGTGTGTGTACAAGGATACAAGGAAGTTTATTGTCACATGCATATAGTTACTGGAAGTAAGAAATGCAGTGAAATTATGTCTGGTGTCAGCCTATTTGTGCATTAATGGGGGGGGGGGGGGGGGATAAAAAAAGGTGGGGGAGGATTGGGATTGGGTGGGGGACACCAACAAGGAGCATCAATAGTGTAGTTGACCAATATAGACAAATTGGATGGTTGCTGCGATGCGAAGTTCACTGGCCACTGTGGCTTTGGTGCCCTGCATGACTGCTTCCCCCTTCTTTCCATATTCTGCTTAGTAGTATCCCACTGATGCAGCGATTTTAATAATATAATATAAATAATAAATAATATTAAGTTACGAATGGTTATAGATCGCGTCACAACGCAAAATTTCAGTCTTTGATGCGAGACAGCGAAAATGAAAGAGAAGGTGACAGCACATGGCAAATAAAGTAGGCTACAATATTTACCAGCCAGACGACCAAGTAAGAATTTTAGATAGCCAATTAAGCTATTAAATAGCTTAATAGATTAATGTCAGCTGTCATTGATCCATTCCCTTAGGCTACTTTGCTGTAGTGAACTAATGTTTTCCGTGACTTAATGTGTTGATATCGTTGACATTCATTTAAATTGATTCTCTCACATTAATCCGAGGAGGAATTCATTGAATACTACCTAAATGTCATGGCGAGATATAGTTTTCCCTAGCGCGAGTTGAAACCAAATTACTTTGCTATAAACCTGTGGGATTATTAGGCCTACTGTAATTTACCAACAGAATGGAACCGCAAACTATCGATGGAAAGCATACAGCCCATGTGTTAATTAATGTCTTTGTTTCGACCGAACTTGGTAGAATTGCCCAGTAGGCTAGGTCAGGATATATTTTATGACCTTTATTTTGCTGCTTCAGTAGTTAAAGTCTTTGACAAAAACGCTGTCATCCACAGACAACTTTTAAAGATCAGTCCTCGGACGAATGCATTGCAATTTTTCCAATTATTTAACAAAGACATATATGATTAATTCTAATAATAAATGTGTCTATTGATTTGAAGTAATGCTGTAGTCTCTCACTCTTATGTTGTGTTGGCCATAAGACAATGATACAAATGAATGAAAAATGTGTTTTCCTGGAATTAAAAGGAATTAATGTTTCCAGCCACTGGTAGTCTCACACCCCAGTATACATAGTGTTTATGTACGCTACTGTATAGTCAACTTTGGCCTTGATGCCCTAGTGTGTGACCTTTGTGCTCCTCGCCAAATATGCTTAACCGAAGGCCACGTGGCCTTGCCCCTAAAATGGTGAAATTCCAGGCCTGCCTGTATGTCCAATATAACAACAAAATAACATCGACCACATAACTCAGTCTATGCCAGCTAGGCCGTCCATATGCTCTAAGTCACTGTGGCCTAGTTTGTAATATGTAATGAAGTGATTCAATGTTAAGTCAGTCTCTCACTAATATCGACAATGGGTCGTGTATGGTCTGGACCTGTTTCTGATTTACTGGTTGGATGCCATTCCCTTATAAACGAGTGGTTCTCTTTGCAAACCATTAAAAGAAGTGGCATACTGCCACACAGTACCTAATAATTTAGAGCAGCAATAAAATTACAGCTTGGAAGCAAACATTAATCACTCAACAGTCTGATCATGCCAGCTGTGATTGACAGGCCTATTGGTGTAATTACAGTAATTGACCCAAAGGAACAGAGACACTATTAGTCATCATTATTGACACCACACAGAAAGCAAAGAGAGGAATTAGTCAACCAATCCAAACATTCATTAATGGTGGTGATGTGTCGGCCTTCATGCAGTCTATTTTTGATCTTTTGCTTTAAGTAAGAACAAAGTATATTGGTGTATATATATTGAGTATATTGAGTTTTCCTACTAAATATGTACAGTGTCCTTCATATACTACTGTTAAACTGTAACGAGGTGTAATGAAATGTGTCGCCCCTTTGGACAAAAAGCATCAGTGAGAGTTTGGCTCTGACTCAGAGAATACTTTTATTGTAGATTAACTGGAGGTTGCATGCCTCCGTCAGTCTCTTACACAGCGAGCCCATAACATAAAATATAATGTTGAGTGTTTTACAAAGGTGGACATGGTATTGAGACAAAATGTGAAAATTATTAGAAAAAACTCTTAAGATCTTTGTATCATCATACTACTACTATCATATCAGCCTCCAGCATCCCTCTGGCAACAGTAATTCCCCCTGTAGTCTCCTCTTGTGTCTTCCTCTTCCCCTATACAATGGTGCTGTGAGCCTTACGCGAGAGAGGCCTTCGCAGAGACTTACACAGCACCCAAAGGTATCTGCGGCCGTAATTGCATTAGTGTCCCATTGGAGTTGCCAAGTCAGGACATGTTTATGAGTCCACAGCCCATGAGTCCCATGACTGCTGGGACCATCCCTGGAGATGAGACACAGCAATACTGGACAGCAGTGAGAGTAGCCTTCTAATTCTTCCTCATGACCCTCTCTCTGTCTCTCGCACACACACATACACACACACACACACACACACACACACACACACACACACACACACACACACACACACACACACACACACACTAACCCCCCTAGGATTCCTCTGGGATTTATAAATTCCTATTGTAAGATGGTTATATCAAGTTAAATGGATACAGACACATGCAAAAATGCATGCCCACCTCCCCTCATCTCTATCTTTCTCTCTCTCTCTCTTTCTCTCTATCTCTCTCTCTCTTACACACACACAATCACACGCTCACACACACAGACACACACACACACACAAACTTGGTTATAGAGGAAGAATTTTTAGTAGTCACAGAGCTAAGTAGAGGCACAATAGTGTGGTTTGTGGAGGTAATTTCAATGTTGCCATGGCAACATGCTATCAGATTCAACATACCTCTCTCTTTCTTACACACACACACACAGCTTGGTATCCCTTGAAATCATTCTGTGCATACCTCAAAATACAAAACGGACTCATTTCCATGGCAACCCACACGCACAATTCCCATTCTTATGAGGCCCGTAATTTCCAGGAGACTCAAAACATCACCCCATCAGCTGGCCACTGCATTGCCATCATGCCACTCCAGCCATTCATGCTAAGCACTCACTTATACTATTCTTGCTTACATTTCACTGTAAGATGAACTCATGCCGGTGAGATAATACATCCACACCATGACCCACAAAGGCCCTTTTCGAGCCCTGGATCTCTGTATGTCTCAGTGATAAAGTACCTGATGATGAGGGGAATAAAGATTAACATTCAAAGTGACACACTGTTGTGACTAAGATGTGACTAAGCCTACATTACAGTACGCAATGGGCCTCCCTTGTTCATAGGGAAATGATTTGAATTCAAATACTATTTTCTTTTTACAAAATCAAACAATGAGAGAGTCCACACTGTGGTTTAAGTTAATAGATTAACAGATATCTGGATTTGGCCTGTGTCTGGCCAAACACATTACTTCAATCATCATTTAGCTGATGCTCTAATCCAGTGGTTTTTGAACTTTTTGTCTGGCGACCCCCCCAAAAAATGTCTCGCGACCTTCTCTCTAACCAGCGTAATTTGGTTTCGAAATGTTGTAAGATGGGGATTGGAAGCAGAGGCAGAAAATGTCTTCTCTCATAGGTATAGGCTTTGTCAATGGCAGCCTGTGACTAAAAACCTTTACAAAAATGTTTTTTTTTTAATAATTTTGCGACCACTCCAATATTTTTGGCGACCTTCCTGGGGGTCCCAACCCCCAGTTTGAGAACCACTGCTCTAACCTAGAGTCAATTAATAGCGAGGCCAGTCCCCATGGAACAATTTGGGGTGAATCACCTTACACAATGGAACACAATGGTGGGACCTGTTTCACGCACACAGATCCCCGACCACCATCATGCTCACACAGCATCAGCACTATCAACTCTTTCCTCCTCAGAAACACCTTTGAACCATGATCTGTTGAAGATGAGCTGTGGGTCAATCCATATGAGGTTCCTATAATGAAGGTGTCAGCTGTGTAGCAACAATACAAAATAGACCATTTGAATAGATCGGCAGTCTTTGGTCCCTAAACTACTGGTGGTAGAGTGATGACAGGTTTCCTTGTGTGTTTGTAAACAAGCTCAGATGAACAGTGAGGAGATGATAATTCAGAGTGACACAGCAGAATGTTAGATCATCTACCCCGGGTGTGGTTGTTCCTGAAACCTATGAGAAGTTTAGAAAGAGAGAGTGAGGAAAAGAGAGAGTAAAGGGGGATGGAGAGAGAGAGAAAGAGAGAGAGGGAGGGACTCCTCAGAGGAGACAGCTATAAGAGTGAGTGTCTGTGTGTGTTTGTGTGACCTCTCTTTAACAGTGTCGGCCTGCGTTTGTGTGTGTGTGTGTATGTGTATTCTCTAAGTATCTCTGACAGGTCAACTTTGGACAGCACTGAGTCTCTTAAACAGGTAAACATCATTCTCATCTCAACTTAACCAGAACTTTGACTTGTGTAGCTTAATTTATATTCATTCCGTTGGGCTCTAAATCCTTATGTTCTACAACATTCTGTTCGGTTTCAAAGTAGTCCATTTTGGTGTAGAGAATCCTATTCTATCTAAACCAATTAAAGTAAACTGACTTTTATTCATTTGAAGAGATACCTGCATAAATGTTTCCAAACTGTACAGCACTACTGACTTTAGATGAGAAAAACCAAACATGGTATTAATAGATAGCATATGGTCATTGATAGTATTGATAGATAACATGCATGCAGGTTTGTGTGTTTACAACATACTACTTTCCCCATCACAAAAATGTGGACAAATGTCCTTTAGTAAAGTCTACTTGATTTGATAAAACAAAACTTGATAAAAAACACTTTTAATTGCCTTTATATGTTCGAGCTGTTGTATAAATGATCATTATGCCTTGTCTGAATGACCTCTGGAAGCATTGAAGGGTTTAAGTTTAGCTTAGGTGAGCTGTTAAATAGCAGCTATTGCTGGTTGTGATTGCATGTGGACCCAATATGACAACAACAATATAAAAGTCTGGATTGTGCTTGATGGAGCAGTGGTAACGTCACCACCTAATCAATTGTCCCGGGTTCCATTTGCCAACTCGCCATTGCAAGTCTGTGTCACTTTAGATAAAAGCATCTGCTAAATATCAGTCAACTATAACTTTACAACGAGAAACTAGCATTTTGAAAGCATTATTACTTACAAGAGTATTTTAACTGTGCCTAAACCTTTTTGCAGTAATGCATTTCAAAACTGACTGCTATGTGGGGACTTGATTTGAGTTCATACTTTGTCCCTGTAGCACAAACCAAAGTGTTAATGAAATGGCATAAATCATGTCAAGATAGCACGTCTGTCTTCATGCTGTAATCCTGAGCAAATCCTCATGGTTTTGAGTTGAGTTTGGTGCCAGTGTGATGTTAGACATATCGCCATGCCAGCAGCCTACTCAAAGAGTGCGATTTGTAAGCTGTGTCTGTATCCAAGGGATACATTTTCAAATGTGAAGAGAGATTCATAAGCTTTGTCCGTGACCAGGAGATGTGATCAGTGAATATACACACTTCATCACACTGCTTCAGCTTGAGAGGGTATTTTTAAGCTTTGTCTGTGTCTAGAAGGTAGATATGAGTGAGGAGAGCGAGTTTGCAGCTTTCTCTGTGTCCAGGAGATACATATTTGGGCTGAGTGGTCTTGTCAGTAATGATTTAATTCCCATCATCTGCTGCGCCAGGGGTGGGAAACAGAACAGTGGTTGTGAGGAAGAGGAGAATGGGCTCAGTGTTCTACAGGGAAGCAAGACTGTCTTGTTCAGGCATGTTGCTTAGGTAGCAGTGTTACACATCAACCTCCACAGAAACAACACTCAGACAGAAGGCTTTAAAAGACCTTCTAAGAAAACAATATACAGTACTGTGTTATATTACAGTAAAATGTGTAGGTATTTGTGCTGTATTTTAGTAAAGTGTGTAGGTATTTGTCTTAATAAAGTTATTTTATGCCTCTGTGC
Organism: Alosa pseudoharengus; assembly: GCF_046254945.1. Lineage (NCBI taxonomy): Eukaryota > Metazoa > Chordata > Actinopteri > Clupeiformes > Clupeidae > Alosa > Alosa pseudoharengus. The sequence continues at coordinate 14,144,355 of NW_027468859.1, forward strand.
AACTGTTGTGATTATTTTATATGCACTTAGTATTGGTGTAGAAAGCATCCTTACTTCTACCTACTCATTTTTAATGTGTCTAATATGCACATTTGTACACAAACAAATATTATGTGCATTTTTTGTCAGTACCTCTACGCCTGTGACACATTTGTAATCCATTCATTAATTTAACTGACAGTCATGATTACCAGACATTGGAGAAAATGATGGCTTTAGGGATTATATCTGAAATATGAGATTTGTTAGTGTTTGTGGATTAGTGTGTATTTGTACATCATCTCTCTTTGTGTGGTCGAAGGCGGGTGTTCTGTTAGCCCTCTAGTGGACATAGATGGTATGAAAAATATATGTGTGTAAAAAATAATGTCATAATTCTATAATTTCTCTTCCTAATGCCCTTCTTTTTCTATTCTTTCCAGATAACATGGATGTAAGTACTTAGTATTTTCACTACTGTATCAGTAGACCAGTAGGAAACCTCTCTTACTACAAAGCATAGCCTATTGTTGTCTTGCAACTCATTTTCACAGTGTAAATGAAAGATAACATGATATTTTTTTATGAACTGTATGTCTTTGTCCATAAATATGTGTGTGTGTGTGTGTGTGTGTGTGTGTGTGTGTGTGTGTGTGTGTGTGTGTGTGTGTGTGTGTGTGTGTGTGTGTGTGTGTGTATGTGTTTGTGTGTACTTATGCATTACTTCACACCAATCCCTGGGCCCCTTCCCTCTCTTGCTCTCTCCAGCTTGCTGACGCTCACACCAATTGTCCTGGTCAGCAGGGGAATGGCATGTGGCCTGCTCAGCCCTGCCCTCAGCAGGGGCAGCCATGCTGGCCGTGCCCCCCCAACCCCTACTACCCCCCGACCACCTGGCCTGGCCCCACCCAGCCAGCTCAGCCCACCTGGCCCGCCCCTTCCCAGCAGCCCACCGCGCCAACCCAACCAGCACAGCCTACCTGGCCCATGCCACCACAAGGCCAGCCCAGTCAGCCAGCTCAGCCCACCTGGCCTGCTCCTGCTCCTGCTCCAGCACCAGCTCCGGCTCCGGCTCCAGCTCCCCCTGCAGGCCAGCAGACTCAACCCACTCAGCCCACCTGGCCTGCCCCCACCCAGCCTCCGGCACAGCCACCCCACCCCAGCTGCACCCCCTCCAACCCCTGCCCCCCAGGGTACATCCCCGCCGGGACGCCCTCCTCTGCCTGGCCTGGTAACCCTGGACAGCCAGGCTGGCCCGGTCAGCCAGCGCCGGTTCCCGTGCCAGTGTGGCCTGGACCCACTCCAGTTGGTCCAGTGGTAAGAACTGATTCACTCCTCTATGGGTCGGTTTTCAATACATGGATTGAGCCTAGTCTTAGACTGAAAGGTTTTTCTCTATTTATTTACTACTAGTACTATTTAAGCCCAGGACTAGACTATTTAAGTCCATAACTATCCAGGTGTGGGAAACCAATCTTAAATGTTTCATATTCCATAAAATACCCTTCTAGAGCCTCTGCATATTTCTAAAACTAGAACCTGGAAAATACAACTATAGTGAAATGTTACTGATATCTTTTAAACAAATCTTACTTTATTACTCATGTTAATCGATTGATAGTTTTTTGTACACAAATTTCAGCAGAATTTATGCAGCAGAAGTGCTGAACTTGTTCACGTCCTGGTGTTCAGTGTAGCATTTTACAGACACATTGTCCTTTTCTCATCTCATGAAAACTAGAGCTCTGGTTCTGGTTCATGACGTGTAGTTGGACTGGTCTTGTTTTTGTCATTCACTAGGGAGTCCCATACAACCTGAACTTCCCCAGAGGAGTCTATGACAAGCTGATGCTCACCATCACCGGGCAGGTGAAGCCCATGGCCAAGATGTAAGTACAGACCCGGATAGCAGCCGACTCCGGACCGGACCTGGCCCAGAGCTTAGACAGAACTTAGCCCTACCTGGGCCAGAACTAGGCCAAAGCTAGGTTAGACCTGGATTAGGGCTGGGCAAGACTTACAGCCAGGCTACACTAAGCATGCAACTGAAGCGTTCAGTTCGCGGAGCATAAATATAGATGTAGAAGACTTTTTCGAATGTGTGGGCTGCTATCATGGCTGGTGTAGCCAGTTCCATTGATTATAGTAGAAGCTCACTGTTGCAGCACACATTCTGCGAACGGAATGCTTCACTTTTGTTCCTGTTGTAGCTTGGCTGATAGACTAGTCCTGGCCCAGATCTGGCTTAGACCTGGCTGAGCCAGAACTGGACCAATCCAGTGCCAGATCTGAGCCAGACTTGGTCCAGGCCCGCTCCGGTCTGCTGCTATCTGGGCGACCCATTTCTCTCTGTCCTTTCTCTCCCCGTGCGCCTCTCCCTGACGACCCGTTCACCATGGCTCACGTGCAGCCCCCTCTTGTGCTCCCTGGCGCTGCAGGTTCACGGTGAACTTTCTGCGTGGGAACGACATCGCGATGCACATCAACCCGCGCTTCAACGAGGGGGGCAAGCAGATCCTGGTCAGGAACCACCGGCAGGGGGAGCGCTGGGGGAAGGAGGAGCGCAATATCCAGGGACCCTTCCCCTTCGCCCCTGGCCAGCCCTTTGAGGTGAGCTGGGACAGCAGCGGGCCCCGATTCTGCTGCCCGCTAGCCAAGCTAGCGCGCTATCTTAGGGGCCTGTGGAGGGGGGCCACGCACCGCAGAGACAAGACTCCAAAGAGGTGGTCCAAGGGTGCATTCGCCAAAGAGCATTTTTGGGTGGCCTCCCGTAAACTGAAAAGGTGAGCCCCCAGCGCGTGCGTGGCTCCCCCCACAATCACACAATCTGACCAAATCTGAACTAGTTTGGAAGAGCGTTAAATTCAGTGAGCACTCTAAATTGGTTTCTAGCTAAGATGATGCAAGTTTTGAGAGGATTTTAAGATGGTAATGTGAGAGTGAAGCAGTCAGATGGCCCTCTGAGAAGAAACTGGTAAAATCACAGGCTGAATACAGTACAGAAGAAACAAATCTGACCAAAAATCTGACTTTCAGTCTGACAAAATCTGACTAAATGTCAAGACATTTATGTTCTGCACAATAGTCCAAATGGCCGTTACTGTTGTTAGTGAAAATGAACAAAAGTCAGAAACTCTTTTTTAAATTAATAAAGGACTGTGCAAACATTTTAGGTACAATTAGAAAATGCTGTGTAGTAAGGATGCCTTTTAAAATGTCATTAAAATTTTCTGGTTATCAGTAATACAAATATTTATAATATAATATAATATAATATAATATAATATAACATAATATAATATAATATAATATAATATAATATAATATAATATAATATAATATAATTGTTTACTTGAAGTTATTGCAGAGCAGCAAAAGTGGCTGCAATGCAAGAGACAGGATGTTTGGTAAGGGAGAATGAAGTCTTGTAAGAGTAACTCCGTCACCCTGGCTGTTTCAGATGAAAATTCTGGTCACGTATAACGAGTTCAAAGTGGTGGTGAACGGAGCGCAGGTGTTTGAGTTCAAGCACCGCATCCGAGAGCTCAACCAGATCGACCGCCTGAATATCCTACAAGACATCAACCTCACGTCCATCAACCTGCAGAACATGCCCTGAGCTCTGACCGAGGTTTCAAACGCATCTTTTTGTTTCACTGTTTGCAAGCCTTGCACTGACTAAATAAATGTCATGATATAGTTTAATGTGCATTTTGATACTGCGTAGTAAGTAGTTCAGTACAGTAGTAAGACATTTGAATGAAAGTGTTCTTGTGCATACAGTATGTCAGCCAAACACATCCCCATCAGGATTCGCTACATTTCATATACATCTATCTATTGTGTTTTGAATGGCAATACTTGTTAGCAGTATCAGTGAGAGCCTTGTTGGTGTTTATAGAGATAAGCTTGTTGTTTTTACAATAAACTATAGTTTGAATCATCATACCATACTTATATATGTTCTGTAAAACAGTCTAAGTTTTGTTTCACATAATTCCACTGCATAAGTATTGCAATGTAATACAGTTTATTACATGTTAATGTGTTAAGTTTGGGGAAGGGGGTGGTAGATATAGCAAGCATACAAAATGGTGTTTATCAGTACCAAAGCAAACCATAACCATCTAAATAAATGAAATCATTAAGTCATTTGGTGGTGAGACTTGACTTTTATTTAATCACACCATACTAGTCATCAAAAATTGCAAATGGCACAAAATATAAATTACACTAAAACAAGTTAATTAATAGATATATTCATATGAAACACAAATATTCCAAACATATTAATGCATACACACATCTAGTCATGCCAGTACATCCATTCATATAAACCACTTCAGTCACCATTTAAGTCAGAACAACAGAACAAACACTCAGGACCTTCTCTAAAGTCAACATGTGCAAAATAGAAGTGGTGCAATACAGCTTTCACATTTTCAAAGCTCTCCACACAGTCCATGCTATTGTGTATGTACATACTGTAGTAGTGTATGTATGTATGTCTGTGTATGTCAGTGTGTCTGTATGTCAGTGTGTCTGTATGTAAGTGCACTTATATTAGCACTGTGTGTGTGTGTGCCTGTGTGTGTGTGTGTGTGTGTGTGTCTGTGTGTGTGTGTGTGTGTGTGTGTGTGTGTGTGTTTGTGTGTGTGTGTGTGTGTGAGAGAGCGAGAGCGAGAGATCAGACCTTGCTCACCAGTCGCTGTTCCACAGATTTTAGCAGCAGCTGAGAGTATTGCTCCAGCAGAGCCAGGGCCACCCCCCCTCCCCCTGCCTGTCCCTCCCCCACCCTGGGCGCTGTTGCTGGGACACAGTCGACCACGGAGCGCACTCGGCCCAACGCCTCCCCCAGCACACGCTCCATCTCCTCCTGCTCAGCACCCCCAAGGCAGCCTCCGCCATTCACCTGCCCGCGGAGACAACACACACACACACACACACACACACACACACAGAGTTGCATTAGTGTATGACTATAGACACACACACACACAAAATCACCAACCCTCTCCATCTACCTGCCAGGGGTGGACAACATGCAAGCATGGGTGACACAGTGTAAAGAATACAACGTTTGGTGGATATAAAGTAGACGTGCATAGATTGAGGAAAGTATAATATATAGTATAAGTATATATACTCTTTTGATCCCGTGAGGGAAATTTGGTCTCTGCATTTATCCCAATCCGTGAATTAGTGAAACACACTGCACACAGTGAGGTGAAGCACACACTAATCCCGGCGCAGTGAGCTGCCTGCAACAACAGCGGCGCTCGGGGAGCAGTGAGGGGTTAGGTGCCTTGCTCAAGGGCACTTCAGCCATGGCCTACTGGTCGGGGTTCGAACCGGCAACCCTCCGGTTACAAGTCCGAAGCGCTAACCAGTAGGCCACGGCTGCCCCCAAAAAGGGCTACAGATAAGGCTGAAACGTATGGAGTCTGCATCCTGCTCACCATCTTGTAGAGCTGCATGGTCCTCTCCACCGTCCTCTGGAGCTCCCCTGCAGCCTCTCGGCACGTCTCCACGCTGACCTCTGTGCCTAGAACACAGCAGAACACGACTAGAACACAGCAGAACACGACAGAACGCTCTTAGCAATGATACGGTACAGTCTCAAGCAGTAATGACAAGTCAATGATACTGAGGGCCTCCAGCTGCACCTCAGTCCTCGAACGTTAGAGCCAATACCGTGTCCCTGTACTTACATGATGAGTGGGAGTGGGAGGATATCATTTGAGCAAACACATATTAGGTTATAGAAAAGAGGACGAGAGAGGAGAAAACAGAGGAAGGCAGATAGGAAAACAGAGAGAGAGAGAGAGATTGAGAGAGAGAGAGAGAGAGAGAAAGTGCCCTGACACACCAAGCTTGAGCCTCAGCTTCAGTTTCCTCACCTGTGGAGTGGCAGGACACACTGGAGCACACAGGGTTAAGAGCAGAGTGGCAAACAGGCCACGAGGCAGAGGAGCAGCAGGGAGGGAGAGATGAGTGCTCGTGAGGAAGATGATAAGGAGGAGGAAGATGATGGTTATGAGGAAGATGGTGAGAAGGAGGAAAATGGTAGTCATGAGGAAGATGATGGTGAGAAGGAGGAAGATGATAGTCATGAGGAAGATGATGGTGAGAAGGAGGAAGATGATAGTCATAAGGAAGATGATGATGAGGAAGATATTGCAGCGGCACAGTTGCCATGATGATGGAGGACGAACGGCGGTGGCGGCGAAGCCCACCTGCGCTGGACGAGTCCTCGGTGACCACGGAGAACGCCTGCACGGCCATCAGAGGCCGCTCCTTCCCACAATCCTCCACTCGCTTCCCCACAAACATTTGCTCCTTGTTGTCCGGAAACGCCTGGCTGAGCTGATTCATCAGGCCCTCTCTGCTCCCGTACAGTGCATACTCCTGTGCCTCCTTGTGATTGGCTGAGAGAGCATGGGTGCTCAGCCTATCAAAGCTGGTCCCCTCCACAGAGAGGCGGGCCCTCAATGGTGCCTTGGCAGGGCTCCCCAAGCTGGGCTCCAGGACTCCGGGGGACCCAAGGCCAGCCTCGGCTGAGCCACTGCCCAGGTTGAGGCCCTCTCCGACGGACACGGAGCGGCAGACCTTGGCCTTGGAGCTGGTGGTGGGGCTCATGTAGGAGCGGGACCTCCAGGATTGGGGTGGGGAGGAGGGCGTGCTGACGGAGGTCACCGAGGGGGACGGGGTGCGCTGAGGGGAGGAGGGTGGAGCGAGCTGGAGGTCTCTCCTCAGGCGAGACGGCGTGATGGCTCTCCGACCTGCACACACACACACACACACACCACAGAACACAGAGAACCAGCTCAGGATCATGGATACCCACACACTCTGACCTGCTCCCATAAGCGCTCGTGCTTAGAACACTACCTCTACTACTTAGAATTCTACCTCTACCTTAGAATTCTAACTCTATCTCTCTTTGTGGAACCCCTTTGACTGCCTTTTCTGTATCAGCTTTTCAGACCTTTAGACGTTACTGTCCAAACACACCCAACTTATTTGGTTTCATGGAGAGAAGTTCATACAGGTTTCTAAAACAACAATATACACAAAAAACAAGTAGTTGTATACGGCACCACATAAAGTGTTTATTTTTGTTTAAGTCACTTTAAGTTGAATTACAAATTAAAAGAACAAAAAGAAAGAAATGGCTGCGTGCCCATGCCATTTTTGCAAAAAAAAGAAACCTCTGGTATGACCCACACTCTTCACTTTTTTGCAAACATTAGAAGCAAAACCCCCACAATTGCTAGAAACAAAAGACCCCAATACAGGATGTAAGGATGAAAGGCCCTGCCGCTTTGGGAAAAAGCCTCTGGCACGTCCCACACTTCCTTGAATTTCCCCTTGGGGATCAATAAAGTATCTATCTATCTACTGTATCTATCTATCTATCTATCTATCTATCTATCTATCTATCTATCTATCTATCACACACCAAAGCCCCATAGAGAATAAAGGAGTCATACGGCAGAGAGATGCACCATCTCCGGACAGGTTCTGAGCGGAGAGGGACTTCTGCATCAGCGGCGGGGCCCGGGCACTGGGCGCCATGACCCTGGTTGCGCATGCCCCTGGGGTCCTCCTGCGCATGGGCACGGCGGCCCTGCCCGCACTGCCCCTCTCTAGGCCCTGGGCGTCGGAGCTCCTGTACTGGCCCTCGTCTGTCAGCAGGGGGCGCACACTGGAGACTAGGGACCGCTCGCCAACACTCTGAAACTCATCCTTCCGTCGCGGGATGCGGGAGTGACTCCTAGAACAAAGAGGGAACACTCGTGAGAACGGTTCTCTTGATGAGAACGTTCTACAGATCTTGGTTCTATGGTTTTCTTGATTCACTTCTAGGGTTCTTTTGATTAGAGGGTAACAAGGGAGAGTGAGCCCTGGAAGAGGGGGATGTCAAGGGGGAAGGTCAGAAGGGTGTCTTGATGAGAAAGACTCCACGGGGAGCAGGTTCTTGTGAGACAAAACAGTAAGACAAAATGGTCCAGGAGAGAGAATTGGACAAAGGACAAAGTGGTCCAGGAGAGAGAATTGGATCACAGCAGGGATTGAGGGACCAATGTTCTGGTCAGTGGCGCTTCCAGAGCCAAGGGACTTATTAAGCACAGTCAGGACAGAACAGGATTAGACACCATAGTTGGCCATCCACTGACACAGCCATGGCCACTTGGCATGCAGTAGAACCAGGGCACGATCAGGACACTTGTGCTTGTCTCTAGGAGACAGACGTAGAGACTTTGAGTCTGGTTGGTAGGGTTAGCAACAGGCTCAAGAGCTGCCTCTGACGTTGACATGGGGTAATAGAATAAAAGACTGTAAGACGGTGGATTATCCAACCGAGTACTGAAACACACACACACAAACACAAACACAAACACACATACACACACACACACACAAACACACACACAAACACACACATACACACTCATCCTATGTGTACTGGTGAGAGGAAAAGGAATAAGATAAGAGAATTTACACACATACACACACACACACACACACACACACACACACACACACATACCTGGTGGTGTGCCCCTGAGCTAGGAAGCGAGCAGAGATGGTGGTCCTCTGCAGTGGTCTGTGTAGAGTTCTCCCAAGGCTTCCTAGAAGTAAACAACAATAACAACAACACATGCATCAGTACAGCAACACAGTTAAGACACAAGAACACAATCAATACATTCATTTCTGTCACCCTGTCAAGTTACATGTTAAATGTCAAATACTGATCATTGCCCTAGTGACCTATTTGGGCTCATCAAGTTGTGTAAGCTGTGCAAGGGGAAGTAAGATGTGAGTCTTGCAATGATTTACGATTCACAATAACCTCTAAAAACGATGATCTTTATACTAATAGAAGAGAAATTATAAGAGCCTTGGAGTATGAACCCTCTTTTTACTTTTGTGGACATAAAACAGAAAAAACGTGAAGTGCGATATAGCATTATATGTGACTTATATGTGACCACATTTACTCCTGATGCTGGCATACCAGTGCTGCTTCTGAGGTCTGATAGCGTCTCAAAGTGAGCATCTTCATCTTCCTCATCCTCTTCCTCTGTATTGTCATCCGTGTGGATGTCATCCGTGTCTGTGCTGAGGCCCTCCAGGCTCTCAGAGTCTACAACAGGGATGTGGAAAGGGTGTGTCATTGAAGGGTGTGTTTTTGTGTGTGTGTGTGTGTGTGTTTGTATGTGCATGCATGTGCGTGTGAATACAGGCTTTTTCCGAACAAGTAGTTACAGGAACATACACTCTTAAAACGAAAGTGTTAAAAACAACACAACTTGCGTTGTTTTTAACTAGGGCTGACCCCGAGCCATTCTAGTCAGCAAAATTTAGACTGTAAAATGAAGGAGAGAGAAGAAAATGTGCTGCCTGGATCATTGATTGGAACATTTACTTTTAAAAAACGGCCTGATGGTGTTGATACAAAATAAAGTGTTGAAAATAAAGTCCTCTGCAATGCCTGCAGCAAGGAATTTGCATATCACCGGAGTTCATCAACTCTATAGTCGCACATCAATGCAAAGAAATAAGTGTTGACATTGAGGGGAGTGTTAATTTATTTTCATTGTTTCCCGTAGGTTATATCTGTGGCCTGAAATGCTTGTGTATGTGAAAAAAAAACTTCTTCCCGAAGCACTTTTGAATTTATTTCCTCAGCATATTAGGTCATATCATTATGGCAATTATTTGAACAGTGAAAATAATAATAAAAGAGTCTTTGAACTTGAATGTCACTAATGCTGATTATTCAATGATTAATTTGAATTTAAATATTTAAAATACTTTCACAGCAAAAATTATATATGCGATTGTAATTAATTAGATTACATTTTTTAATCGATTGACAGCCCTATTTTTAACACATCTCTGTGTCCAGATAGGGACAACACATTTGTTGAACGTAGTTATAGGAACAGTCCACATTTATACAGTTCTACTAACTACTCTCCCCAAAACTGGTTTTGCAATTTGCATTCGCAATGGCCACGTGATCATAGCAACTGGTTGCCCATTCAATTGCAAATTGCCCATTCAACTTGGGTTGAAAGTGGGCGTGAGTTATTAGTTGGACCAATCATGTAGACCTAGGTCACTAAGGGTTCCTACTGTACTGTATGCGGAAAAGGGAAAAGACCCTACCCTGAAGTAGGAGCTGAAAGAGTTATAGGAACTGCGGTCAGAGGAACTTAAAAATCCCCAAATTGGTCCGGTCGGAACACAAGAAAAAAAAGGGTTCTAGGAACGTTATGTTCTAGGAACTACAAAAATCCCTCAGGTGGGTAAGGGACTTATGTCTGTTGTCTGTATACATCTAACGCTACCATTAGCCTGCTAGCGGTATCTCACCGAGGTTCCTGTGGTCGGGGCTGGACACGCCGCTGCAGTAGCCCAGGGACCCTGCGCTGTCCGGGCTGCGGCTGTGGGACCCCCGGGAGTCCTGCGAGTCCTGGCTGTACCTGTGGCCCGCCCTCACCTGGAACTCGCCGCTGCCGCCCCACTGCTGCTCAGGGTACAGGACCACCCCCTCGGGTTCAGGGGTCAGGGCAGGGGCCAACCAGGCGGAGTGGGGGCGTGGCCTGCGCCTCTTCACACGGGCCCCCGGGGGATCCTAAGGAGCAGAGGGAGGAAATGAGAGAGAGACAGCAGAGGAGGAGGAGGAGGAGGAGGAAGAAGAGAGGAGGAAGAGAGGAGAGGGAGAAAGAGGAGGAGCAGGAGGAGGTTGACCTAGGGCGATCGAGGTATGATGTGATATCTCCAGTATGCTGTGCTTAAACTTAATTTTAGACAATTGATTGTTTTACAGGAACATGATCAAGTCATTATTCAACATCAAAACATGAAGGTGACTGTTAGTAGTACTTTTACATTTACATTGTGAACAGGAAGGCATTAGGATTTGTTCCCAGGGAAACAATGCATTACTTTCAGTCTTCCTGTCTTGTCTTGTGAGTATGGTTTAGGACCACTAGGGGGCAGTATTTTACATAGGAACTTTACACTGAAGACAAAAAATGGCATTGAAGTGTGAGGGATGACCACACTGGTCCTGATGCTGAGTTCATAGCAAGGCCTGTAAGGCACCAGACATGCTGAGCTCACCACTGCCCCCTTCTGGATGGAAGTACAGCGCTGGGGCTCCGGGCTGTTCTCCTCTGGGTCAATTTTGGACAGCAGGTCCAGCTGCCTCAGCTCCATCATGGACTGGACCACCAGCTCCACGGAGCTGACCCGACAGGACCAGCGCCGACGGGGACGGGCTTGGGCCTCAACCGGACCAGCAAGCCGGGGAGGATTGTCAGCCCCTGTTTGGACCTGCGGACAAGAGAGGGGGAAGTAGTGGTATAGTATAATTAATCAGTGTGCGTGTGCGTGTGTGTGTGTGTGTGTGTGTGTGTGTGTGTGTGTGTGTGTGTGTGTGTGTCTGTCTGTCTGTATGTAATGTCTCTTTGTGTGTGTGTGTGAGGGTTTTAGAGGAAAACACAGACCTGGACGGGCTCCCACTCAGCAACGACATCTGAAGCTCCTGAAAGGCAGAGAGAACAAGTGAACACCTATTTGATTGTGTGAGTATGTGTTTACCTGTTTACGCAAGTGGGTGCATTTGTTTTTGTGTGTGTGTGTGTGTGTGTGTGTGTGTCCACATGCAACTTACCCATGTCTTCCCCTACACTGCTCTCAGAGGTAGTATGTTGCAGGGCATCTCTCTGATTATTGAGTTCCTCTTCCCTTGCCTCTTCTCCCTGATACACCTTCATCTCTTCATCATCAACATCCTCTTCTTCCTCCTCCTCTTCCTCCTCCTTCTCACTGTCTGTGTCCTGATAACCAATCAGTGATGGAGCACTGTGCAGCTCCTGCCTACACACACACACACAAAGACACACACGCACACAGACCAAAAACACACATAGTTAATAATTACCGTAGTACTTGATAGTAAGAAGATGTCTGATCTATTTGATATAAAACATTTATTGATAGAAAGACCATTTATTGACAACCTTTAAGACAGAACCAAGCTGCTAAGACTGGCTATGTAGTGACTGCAGATGTCTTGCTTGTTGTGTAACTACAAATATAATTATTCTGTATTCAATTCTATATCGTAACTATTGTATAACTATTCTGGATCTCTAGCCTGCTGTGTACGTGGGATCTTTAGCCAACTGCGTTTGTCCTGCCAGCCTGCATGGTTTTGTACCTAATCCTAATTCCTCGCTGTCCTGTTAAAGTGTATCTAGCGCACCTGCCAGGTGGCGTACGTACCTGACTCTGGGATTCTTGCCCATGGTGCCAGTCTGTGCCTTCTTGCGCAGTGCCATGTGTTCCCGCATGTTGAGGGTCAACTCAGGGGCCAGACGCCACACAAAGACGCAGCTGCAGAGATGACGATAACAGCAATAATAACCATTAATAATAAACGTTTACGTTTACATTCACTCGTATTAATTTAGCAGACATTAATTTAGCAGAAAGGAATCCTCTGGCAGTGAAGGTGAGAGTCAGATGGGGTTGTATTTGTGTCTGTCACTGCCTTACCTGTCTCCAGACACAGAGATCAGATGCCTGCAGTCACTGGTGAACTTTATGCCTGTTACAATTTCTGTAGCGAGTGAAGTAGATGGTAGAGGGAGAGAGAGCGAGAGAGAGGGAGAGAATGTGAGATATACTTGAATAAATGAATAAAATGAATTAACGAGTAGCTGCTAAATTAATAAATGTATATGTGTATGTAGCTGTGATGTAGTCCATGTTCCCTGGAGCCCTTAAGACTAGCCTCCTGTGCCACACCTGCTGCTAGGCAGTAGCCTGGGCGACAGTTACCTGAGTGACCAAACATGGTGGCCACGCACTCTCCTGAGTGGAAGTCGTACAGGCAGATGTTCTTATCAGAGCAGCTTGTGGCCACATAGAGTCCTGAAGGGTCAGTTTGGACCTGTGGATCACACACACACACACACACACACACACACACATACACACACACACACACACACACACACACACACACACACACACACACATACATACACACACACACACATACAAACTAAGTCAACCTGGCACCAGAACACCAGACAGTATCTATGTCTCAAACTTGCTGTATGCACTCTGCACCATGACACCTATACACCTTAGAAACTAAACAACAGTAGTTGTTCCCTCTCAGCTACATACACACAGGGTATTACACTATAAACACACATGCAGACAGAACACGATCAAACCTTCAGTAGGCTGCCATCCAGGCCTTGGGAGCCCTTAAAGGACTTCTTCTGTTTGCCATTACTGATGTTGAAGATCCTGACCAGAGATAAAGACAGTACACAGACAACAGACATCAGGGCTATTGCTCCACTGAAGACAAAACAGACCTGCTGATACACATGTTACAATGTGATGGTAACGGATCAAAGAGAGTCCAGAACTTAAAGAATCAGGACATTTGAAGAACTTTAAGAGCATTTTAAGAATCAGGCCTAATCAGGATCAGCAGAATCTTGAGATTAGCACACGCGCGCGCACACACACACACACACACAAATGCACACGCACACACAAATGCACACACTCACACACACACACACACACACACACACACACACACACACACACACACACGCACAAATGCACACACTCACACACGCACACATACACACACACACACACACACACACACACACACACAAACACACACACACACCTGATGCTGCGGTCCTGACATCCCACAGCTGCGTATTTGCATGTGGGATCCACATCCATATCAGCGAGGCTGGTCTTCCTCACCACATGATGAGTGCGCTTGAACTCCATTCCTCTGAGTGTCTATCCAGGCCAAAGGGTCAAAAGGTCAACGAGTTAATGTACAAGACTTTCTGTATGCACTTTAATGTGTCACTGAACTATTTGAAATATGCCCTTGACCTCAAACCTGGGTACTGCAAAGTGAACTTCAAGAAAACTTGCAGACTTGCAAAGCATCAAGACTTAAAACCTTTTAACCGAACAGGGAGGAGAGCATCATTAAAAGTGGTCTGCAGAGTTCCATAATGCAAGTGGACAATAAAGCGATTACATAAGAGCCACTCAGACTCACAAACCGCTAAAGACGCCACTAATGACCTGTGGTATGCTGAGCGCATGAGACAAAAAGAGAGGAATGAGAGCTACACGCTGGCTAGGATGACCAAACAAAACAAAACCAAACAAAGAGAAACGACAGAGCAATGAAAGACTGAACAAAGCTGTTTACTTGTACAGCTAATAAGCTCTCTAAGTCCTGAATAAAAAACCTTAGTAAGAGGATTCAGCTCTTAATGGGCCACTCCAACTTCCTTGTTTATCTGTAGAAAGAAACTTTTAAAAACTTGCTAATGAGACCTAATTTAGGTGGATGCTGTGAGTAGTTACAGTGATAACGGTGGAAAAAAAAAGTTTTCTGCGGTTTAGCAATCCACTCCACAGTTTCATCCAAGTCAGCTGCACTGAAATGTGAACTTCAGATCAGTGTTTTTCATATTGGGCACAGCATGAACATGCTGGCATCTGGACAACACCTGGCAAGGCTGTCAGCTGACCCACCAAACTGCCAACCCAACACAAAAACACAGAGAATCACACCACACTTACTCCAGCCGCCTGCCCCCAACTAAACAAATGACTGCTACACGTGCGCCTAGGCATATGAGTTCATGACAGCCTCTCCATCTTAAAGAAGAGCAAATCAGGGGACTTCAGACCCTCACCCCTATCTCCCAATGTGAATCCAAATTCCAGCATTGGCATCCTGATCTGAACCTTAATGATCATGCAGGAGGATGGAGCTATGGTGCGATCACCTCATCTGAAAATCTCACCCTGTGGGCTGTCCTGAAGTAGACACTCTTGTCAGCTCCACAGCTGATCATCTTCACCTTCCCATCGGCCGCTGCAGATCCAAGAAAACAGAAACATTAAAAAGATCTATGGTACACACATACATGCTTTAATTTCCCCTGGGGATCAATAAAGTATCTATCTATCTATCTATCTATCTATGCACAAACACAAACACAAACACAAACACAAACACACACACATACACACACACATACACACACACACACACACACACACACACACATGCACACACATACATACACATGCACAGACAGATATGGATTAAAAGTTCTAATAGTACACAAGGAAGGATGGCTGTATAGAAGGAATGGGTTTATTAGGTTTGTAAAATAGCACCTCCTCTATGCTACATATAATATATTATATGACTGAATCCTGTATTTAACTCACCAGCAAATCGTACGGCGGTGATGGAGGAAGAGTGCTCATCCAGCGTCTGCAGCAGGCTGTAGTCTTCTTCAGCGTTCAACACATGGATGAGACGGTCACGACCCGCAGTCGCTAACAGCCGCAGACCTAAAGAGGCACGCACACACACACACACACACACACATACACACACACACACACACACACACACACACACACACACAGACACACGCGCACACACACACACACACACAGACATGCACACCACAGACATTAGCAAATTGCATCTTACTGAGTAAACAATCAATATTCTTCACAATACACAAACACAAACACACACACACACACCCACACACACACACACACACACACACACACACACTCACCAGTCTCAGGTTTAGAGTACTCCAGACAGAGGATCTCAGCGTCATGGGCATCCACCTTCAGAATCTCCTCCATGCTGCTCAGATTGTGCACCCTGAACACAAACACAACACAATGTCAAAGTGTTAAGCTCTCTGTTAAATGTTGCATAGCCACACACCCCCTTGAATTTCCCCTTGGGGATCAATAAAGTATCTATCTATCTATATATCTATCTATCTATCTATCTATCGATCTATCTATCTATCTATCTATCTATCTATCTACACCCTCTCTCTCACACACACACATACACACACAGACACACACACACACACGCAGACACAGGTATACCTGAGTGTATCGGTTCAATTGCCTGAGGCCAATTAAGAAAGACAATAACCAGTCACTGCTTTCACATTTTCTCTCACACAATCTCTTTCTCTGGCATGCAAACACACACACACACACACACAACACACACACATGTTGGTGGGGGTTTACCTAAGTGTGCCGGTGCGGTCTCCTGAGGCCAGGTGCCTGCCGTCTGGACTGACGCCGATGGTGCGGATGCCCGTCCTGACCTCGGGGGCCACACTGTCCTGCTTCTCCACCCCAGAGGTGCTGCACATGTCTGTGTCCAGCATGGTGGCACTGCCACTCTCCACGTAAATCACCTTCAGCAGGTCCTGCAGTTGGGATGAACACAGAGATGGGATGAAACTCAGTGAAGAAAACACACACACAAACACACACACACACACACACAGACACATGCACACACACACAAACACAAACACACACACATGGACACACACACACACACACACACACACACACACACACACACACACACACACACACACACACACACACAGAAACACACACACACACACACATGCACACACACACACACACACACACACACACACACACACACACACACACACACACACACACATGCACACAATAATATCTTCTGCTAAGGCCGTTGTCCATGGTTCTGAAAGGTTTCCC
The DNA here is from genome assembly GCF_046254945.1 of Alosa pseudoharengus. Classification (NCBI taxonomy): domain Eukaryota; kingdom Metazoa; phylum Chordata; class Actinopteri; order Clupeiformes; family Clupeidae; genus Alosa; species Alosa pseudoharengus. The sequence goes on from NW_027468859.1 coordinate 14,161,026, forward strand.
CCAGTGCCCCATTGCTGCACCCCAAAAATCAAGTACATACTCTCTCTCTCTCTCTCTCTCTCTCTCACACACACACACACACACACACACACACACACACACCTACACACACACACGCGCACACACTAACACTCATCCACACACACAGTCATAGTAACACACTTGTACCCTTAAACACACAAACACAAATTTAAGCAAAAACACTAAAAAGTCAAGATTCCACAAGGAATGTCTGACCAGTCACAAATGATGTGCAGCGGTCAGAAGCAGACTCACATTGCTAAGGATGTTGCCCTTGGGAACAGAGCGCTGCCCATCGGAATGCCACAGGCGGATGGTGTTGTCAGCGGAGCAAGTCAGGAAAGAGGTGGAGCTAGGCAGCGATTCAGTAGCGTCAGGACTGTCTGGATACACCTGATGAGGAAGGAAAAGAGGTTATATGTACACACACACACGCGCACACTCATACACACACGAGATTCAATCCACATACTGACAATGTATACTCCATGTGTAAAAGAAAGGTTATACTAATACATACACACACATAAACACACACACACACACACACACAGAGACACACACAAACATACACACACACACACACACCTGCAGGTCCCAGACAGAGGCGGAGTGGTAGAGGCCAGAAAAGACCTTCCCCACACGCTGCAGGTCACGCACATCCCACACGTACAGGCTGTGATCGTTATACACACACGTCACCCAACCATTGGCAGGGTCAAAGGTCACTGCCACTGTGTCTGGATAGTGTGCATCTGGCTGGGTGGAGTACAGGTGGCTGATGGGAGATGGACAAGAGAGGAGGATGAGGAGGAAGAGTAAGAGACTGAGAGTTTAAACTGAGTGCATCTGAGAGGGGAGGAGAGCAGTGCTCCAGCTGATGCCCTTCTGACCAAAGACCACAGGGCAAAACCAAGCAACACCAGATGGCAGTTACATCCTCAACACTTTTTAAGTTTGCAATTCAACGTCTCTGTTATATTTAAATAACATTTACACATTCATTCAAAATTCAAGCGTGGATGCACACCCATGCCATGGCTGATGTTGGCACTGCCCCTTATCCAATCAGGTGAGTCACTGCAGCTCAGGCTACAGCTAGCACACAGCCAGGCCTCGTACCTGAGGCAGGTATTATGTGTCTATAAACTCTCTATTTTGATCTATACTACCAATAACTTTAGATCAAGACCAACTAGTTGCTTATTTAAGCAATAAGCCCCGAGAGGCCGTAGGTGACACTGATTTTAGAACAGCTAAGGGGCGTTGTTAGGCACGACCTGAACCAGAACTATCCGTTTTAGAAAAAGCATTTATCCAAAATACAATTAAAGTCCTAATAAATGTGCAAATGATGCTTAATACAGACCTTGTTGCACAGTAATACATCTAATACATACACATATTATTATACATATTATGTAATACATATGTTATGCATATTATGTATTAATGGTTAACATGTGCTCCCTAAACTAAAGTTTACCATCAAGACTGGTGTGCGCAAGGCCTTACAGTGCATACATTTCTATCTATACGTGCACTTTGGCCAGGTGAGCTACCACTGCTGTGTGATGTCCGGCTGTACGCACCTGGGCTGGGTGACAGCCGCCACATCTGTGCCCAGGTGATGAGGGCGAGGCAAGGTACCCAAGAAGCGCAGGTCCGCAGGGCTGAAGGTGCGCACGGTGCCCTCTGCACACGCGCAGAAGATCCGATCTGCTGTCACCCATAAGGATCTGGCCATGGACGTCTAAAGCAGAGACGACAAGAGCAGTGGTCAGTAACCACAATGGGCTTTTTATCTACCGGATACATGTCTGACGTGTGCTCAGTGTATTAGTGTGAAAAAGCAGTTAACAGCCAAGGTGCCCTGAACTACTCTCACTGTCTTCTATAAGCAAACACACAATGCAAACTTAGGCCAGTAAACACCAGAGGTGTAAAAGTCTGGCTTCAGAAAGATAAAGTCCTGCCACATTTTGGTTCCAACCTTTCACTTAATCATCTGATTCTAACTAGCACAATTCTTAAGGTAGATCAGCTAATTAGTGAAATCACATATGTTAAGTGCACAGGTAGAACCAATACATGGTAGGACTTTTACTGAAGCCAGACTTTTACACCTCTGGTGAACACACACACACACACACACACACACACACACACACATACACACACACACACACAAACCACTGTTGAGTGTTTCCTCAGTGTGTTGGGTGGGTTGCTTTTAAAATGTATTCCACTGCAGATTACAGAATACATGCCCTAAAATGTATTTTGTAACGTATTCCGATAGATTACTCAGTGACTAACGTGATTACTTTGGATTACATCAGCATTGTGTTGCATTTTATTAGAAATGGATAATACAGTTATATGAGGTTATGTGAAGTTGTAAGACCCATAGTTAATGTCAACAACAACCCACAACCTGTTTTACAGTATATTCTAATGCATATCCTCACATAAACGCTACAGGTAGGTGCAGGGTTTATTTTTACAATGCAAAGAGCAGTTTAACTGAAAAACCCATCTACCTATCTACATCTACACATTCATGGCAGCTCATTTCTCTACGGATATTAAATACAAAAATGGATATCAGTAATCAATGAATAATTCCATAGACCCTTTTACCTAAAGCAATGGCTGCATATCGCTCTATCTTTTCTTTTTTAGAAAGAAAGTGACATGCAAACACATTTCTGGCTCGATTTTCTACTTTGAATTCGTAATTGAATTCGTTACATCCATCTTCTGATTGAAAGGTAGGCCGTTTTAATCGGACTCTTACCTTGAATTCGTAATTGAATTCATTACATCCATCTTCTGATTGAAAGGTAGGCCGTTTTAATCGGACTCTTACCTTGAATTCATAATTGAATTCATTACATCCATCTTCTGATTGAAAGGTAGGCCATTTTAATCGGACTCTTACCTTGAATTCATAATTGAATTCATTACATCCATCTTCTGATTGAAAGGTAGGCCGTTTTAATCGGACTCTTACATGTAACAAAAATATATTAATACCCAGATCGTTTTCAAGGGCTTCATAAAACAAAATCGTCGAGTAAAAGTGATGACGTAGACAGTGGTGAGGATTCCCGCCACATAGCCTGTTAACATTCGAAGGGGAAACTGATTAGGCAAAATAGGTCACAGTGTAAATAGGCCAATGTATTCTCTCCTAAGCTTCATTTGTTTCTGATTGATTACAGACTTCTGTATATCTTCATGGCTACACATACAGCTGTGAATAAGCTCACACCATCAGCCATTATGGAGAGGGCAGAAGGCATACAGGTGGCATACCATCCTCACTCAAGCTCTTGGTTGAGCAGGCTCCTCACTAGATCAGAGAGAGCCTGGGGAGAGAGGGTGCTGAGGAGGTCACCCTCGTAGGTGTCATCAGCCACAACATAAGGTCTGACACCTTAAAGCTGCAGTTGGCAAGATTTTTTTGATCATATTTACTGAAACTGACTCACTATTCTCTGACGGAACAACATAAATCAGCCGGTTTTAGAAAAAAATCTGCACTTCTGCCTCCACCTAGAGCCTGTTATTTGTTTTGCAAAAATCCACAGCTCCCGGTTCTTCTGGTCCAATCAGATCTGACTGTCAATCACAGTCTGGTGCAGTCTGGTGCGCACTGACGAGCACGAACTTGATGAGAGGGTGCTCGGTGGCATGAGAGTTGTAAACATTCAAAAATGTGTCCCCTCAATCTGTCAGACTTGCCAACTGCAGCTTTAAGGCAACTTTGTCAACCACCATCAGAGGGCGTTTGGATGGCAAGAGAGTAAAGATTGATGGTGTGGCAGGACATAAGGAGGGGGTCACCCCGAAACAGGTGGAGCTGGGGTACGGGGCCTCTGAGCTGAAGAAGCTGGATGACTATTTCACCGCTCTCGAGCAGAACCATAGGAACCTGCAGCAGCTCCTGCAGGTGGAGAGTGAGGAGCACGCAGTGGAGCTAAGGGCTCTGGAGAGAGATCGTGTTCAGGAGAGAGCAGAGTGGGAGAGAGAGAGGACGCAGAGAGAGGAGGCCCTGCGGTCTGCTCTGATGTCTGTGGCTGTCAGCAGACAGAAGCTGATGAAGGAGCTCAGGGGCCAACCAGCTACACTGGCGGTGAGATATGATTGCTTGCTTTTCTAAAACACTGATAATAGTGGCCATGAATTGATACTGTATGTATAATGTGTATGGTGAAAGTGCATAAAGTCTAAAGCATGCTGAATCACCACTGTGTACGTTAATGGCTATATACTGTACATAAACTTGAACTGTAAAGTTTCCAAAATCTCTTGAACATTCCCATACTTATGTGTTTTATAATACAGAGTACCAAACACCTGGGTGGAACTGCCCTGAGCAGAAAACCCCAAAAGGGCTGGTGCTTTAAGAAACACCAGGCCATCGCTAATGTGATGCTGCTCCCCAGTACTTCCCAACGCTACAATTATTTCCTAATGCCCTATGGTCAAGGCAACTGTAGATGAGAGCTTTTTTTTTTGGCCTTTTTATGCCTTTAATGAGACAGGACAGTGAAGAATGACAGGAAGCTAGTGGGAGAGAGAGTTGGGAGGGGGATCCGGAAAGGACCACGGGGCGGGAATCGAACACGGGTCTCTGGCGTACGGTGCAGGTGCCCCAGCCAGTCGCGCCACGGCCGGGGCCTGTAGATGAGAACTTGACTTGCCTTACTGTTAGAAAACTTATATCTGAGAGATGTTTTTTTTTCTTCTTCAGGATACTCCCAGCACCAGTGCCTGTAAAGACATGAAAGCAGATCAGCTGCGAGCTGGAGAAGGCTGAAGCTGGAGAAAGCTGAAGCAGCTCATGGAGCTGGAGAAGAAGGTCAGGGACGCTGAGAGGAAGAAACAGCTGAAAGCTCTCGGCAAGGCTGAGAAGAAGGCCAGGAAAAGGCAGAGAGGCGCAGTGGGAAGAACGGGAAAACCCAGAAGAAGGAGGATGACCAAGTGGAGGACATCAAGCCCAAGCGATACTGGCATCGTTGCATTTTAACCCTGGGTTGTGCCACTTCACCTGTTGAAGACTGACCAAGCCTCTGACCAGGCCGTGAAGGAGGCTCACATTATACTTCTTATTTCTAGGCCTGAATATATATTTTTAAAGTATTTAAAAAAAAACATTGACTATTCATATTTTTCACTTAAAATAAATGTTTATATTCAATTATTAATTACTTGATTCTATTTCTATTCTATTATGTATATGTCTATATGTCTGCCTAAGTTTATGAATGTCTATGGTCACCACAAGAACCATACATGTAAACGATGAAGTGCCTTCAAAAGGCTGTCTTACCTAAAAAAAATTTTTATACAGTTCACCTTTCCAGTTAAGGCACTTGCTTCAGGCTTTTAGGACTGAGGTACATTCATGGATGCATGACTCCTGCCAGTGCAGTTGACTCTGAATTCTGAATACTGTATTCAAATATAGTTGCTTAAATTTGTTATTTTAAATACGTAATCCTGTTACATGTATTCTGTTACTTCCCAACAGGAGATTACAGAGGAGGCCCCTCTGACCCTAATCTCACACTGACCCTACCACATAGGAAGGGTAACACACACACACACACACACACACACACACACACAGACAGGTCACTCTCACAAACACACACACGCACACACACACACTTTTGGAGGGGTTAAATCAACTAAAAAGTCATTATATCCACATAGGCCTCATTGACAAAATGCACACACCACACACACACACACACACACACACACACACACACACACACACACACACACACACACACACACACGCATGCACGCATGCACACTAACACACAGGAAGGTCAGTGCGGGCCAGCCCCACAGGTCTAGCCAAGGCATAGTCAAATAATAGCTTCGACCTGGAGCCGCAGTTGGCCTCAGCTTCCTCTGATAGTTGGCCACAATCCAATAAGGAAGTCCCTACACTAATGAGTCAACAAGGTTCAGATACCCTATCTGTGTGTGTGCTGACTGATGTTTACCAGACAACCTGGTGAATCTCCACTTGAGTGAATCAGGAAGCAGAGGTCTGAGACTGAGAAACACTGGGCTGGTGTCTGTGTTCCTTGCACTGGGAACAAAGACACCAGCAAGACTTACAGGCTGCTCTTCCAACAACTGCAAAGTGAGATTACACTCGTCTCTGATTGATTGCCAATATCTTTATATTACCAGGAGGAAATGAATGGGGTCAAACAATTAATTTAATGAAATTGATTCTTTTGAAATAGTGGCAAAGCCTCTATTGAGGAGAAACATAGCCCTAACATTAGTTCTTCATGTCACTTAGTGACAAGGTTACTAGTGTTACATTAGGACCACTCACCCTGAGGTCCACCCACTTCTCCAGCATCCTCCTCTCGTTGAACTCGCACAGCAGCCCGGAGGAAGTGATGCAGAAGGTGCTTCCTGATTGACTGCCACGCCCACATGCCACGTCACAGAAGAAGTTGTTCTGGAGCTCTCCGAGCAGGCCAGATCTGCCCATTAAGGGCATCGGGCCGTCAACCTGCAGATAAACACACCATAGTGATATATCACAGTAATCTACCATAACATACCACAGAAATATACCATAACATACCATAACAATTATCATCTGCATAGTAATACACCATGGGAATATTCTGTGCTCACATTTCTTAGTTTAGTTTCGTCATTTACATGCCAAGGCATACTCTCATAAATCGGTAGTTAAACTAGAAGTTAAATTTGAATCTTTGCAGCAAATCTTTGTCATTAGTGGTGTACCTTGGCAGAACCAGAGTGATCGAGGTACCAGAAGCGGACATGCCTGTTTCCTGCCGTCACAAAGTAAGAGCTATCCTCTGAGAAGGACACCGCCGTCACTTTACTGGACACCTTATTGGCAGCCACCACAATATTTCTCTGAAGCAAAAAATAGAGATCAAACAGTGTTGTTCACACATACTTTGTGTTTTATGTCACATACATTTCTCTGTGTGTGTGTGTGTGTGTGTGTGTGTGTGTGTGTGTGTGTGTGTGTGTTTTTGTGTGTGTGTGTGTGTGTGTGTGTGTGTGTGTGTTTAGTACCTTCCAGGCCCAGACATTGACACTCATGTCATGCTGGTAGCCCACGCTGACGATGTACTTGCTGTTGGGCGAGAAGGCCACGCAGGACACACCATACTTATGACCCTGCAGCTCGGCCACCTGGGAGCCTTCACACACGTCCCACACACGCACCGCTGGCAGGTGGCCACACTGGGGGTGTCAGAGAAAGAGAGGCGAGGTGAGAAGAAAGGGAGGAAGTGGGAAGGAACGAGAGATCATTAGAATAGAAAGAAAAATAAGAAAGAAAAAGAACAGAGGAAAAGAGAGGGAAAGACGCAAAAATAAAATATGGTGTGAGAAAAGTAAAAAGATAGGACAATAAACAATTAAAATGAGAAATAGTATACAACTTATCACTGAACACAGAGAGACAAGACAACTGTTCCATTCGACCAGACAGGAAAGAGCCTTGCCACAGAAAATGGGCTGCCATAATAACAGCAGAAGAAAATTGCTGAACCCATGACAGAGCATTCTGAAATATTTGCCTCTGACACCCACAGAATTCTTCCACCACCCTCAGGGGTCAAAGTTCATCCTGTCTGTGCGAGCGTTACTGTAATCTGAGAGTGTGTTGCCCCACACAAAGGCCGAAGGTCATGAAGGGGGATGAGGGTGGCCCATAAACAGAGCAGCCCATTCAGGTCCAAGAACAATGGAGAAGGAAATGTCCTGAGCAATGAGATTAACTCCCTCATGTAACAAGATTAGCCTCCTCAGTGTGTGTGTGTGTGTGTGTGTGTGTGTGTGTGTGTGTGTGTGTCTGGCTGTGCCTCTTTAGCACAGCAAACACCATAGCAGACAGCACAAACTCTGATCTGACAGGTCACAGATAACTTAAAGATAAACATATATAATATATCATAAATAAATATACTGTAAATACATTCTGTGTATGCCGTTTAGATAGACAGATCTTATATCCGTGAAGGAACTGTCAAAAGGTGTACTATTGTGGAACCAAAGAACCCTGTTAAAATGGTCCTCCACAGCATTCAGAACCTTACACTGTGAAGAACACCGTTGAAAAATAAGGAACCTCAT